>NW_006408698.1:5009023-5028577 GCF_000296735.1 Chrysochloris asiatica | reverse complement strand
CAATAGAATTTTTAAAATATCAATTATATTATTTAATACAATTGTATTAAATGTAGTGTGCCTCTTCCTATCTCCCTCACTAAATTATAAGTGCCCCAATATAGGTACAAGACCTTAGTCATAACTCTACCTTTTAATATACTACCTTGCACACAAAGGGGATTCTACAAATATGCGCTAAATGAAATGAGAAATGTGATCTCTCCTAAAGCAAAAATAATCTATTTTCAACAGAGCATCAAAAATAATGTTCTCAGAACAATGTATGACAGGTTCCTCATGTATCATGTATCAAGACTATAGTATGTATCAGGACTTCATTTGCATTTAGCATTGATTTTTCTATTGTATGCACGTACATTTTGTTTGCATCTATTCCTGTTTTCAATAACACGTTGTGTGCATCTATTCCGGTTTTCACACATTGCACACATTGTATGCATCTATTCCTGTTTTTAATAACCTCATATGCATATGAATAAGGAAGACCTTCAAAGAATTGATGCATTTGAGTTAGTGTTGGAGGAGAATATTAAAAGTACCAAGGACTGACAAAAGAACAAACTAATACATCATGCTTGGAAATGTGGAGGGTCGAGTCGGAGAAAAAGAGGAACACCCCCAATGAGATGGATTGGCACTGTGGCAGCAGTAATGGGCTCATGCATAGCAATGATTATGAGGCTGGCACAAGACCAGGCAGTGTTTACTTCTGTTGTGTATAGGTTCGCTATGAGTCAGTACTGCCCTCAATGGCACTTAACAACAACAAATTCCTCGGTTGATTGAAACACTTCAATCACAAAAGTAAAAATATTAAATGATCACACAGACATAAAATATATAGATATCATATGCAAATGTTAGAGGCGAAAGTTTGTTAGTGGTTTCCAGGACTGCGTGGGAGACAGGAAGTAAGTGAAACTTATGTCTGTTAAGGGTGATGGGAAAAACTGAAAATTGACAGAGGTGATGGTTTGAACAACATTATAAACATTATTAACATCATTAAATTGTACATGTAAAATGCTGAAATGCCAAAATGTTTTGCTGTATATGAAGGGACTTCAAAAAGTTTGTGATAAATGGGTTAAGAACATAAAGGAATTTTGACACAAGCTTTTTGATGCCCCCTTGTAAATATATCTACCATACAAAAAATAATTTTCTCTAATGCTAATAGAAAGTATAACATGGCAATTTCACATATTAGACAAGTTACACATTTAAATATTATAGATATCAAAACTATAATATTTTAAAAAGCTTCTTAATGTACTCATTATAGGATAAATACTGGACTTTTCTAACGAAAAGGTCGGCGGTTCAAACCCATCAGTTGCTCTTAGGAAACACTAGACAGGGTCCCTATGAATCAGAATCAATTTAATGGCACATAACAACAATCAGCCCCTTTAAGGAAAGCGTATGGTGGCTCTGTAGGATAAGAATTGAACTGTGAATCACAAGACCAGTGGTTCGAACCCAACAGCCGATCCATGGAAGAAAAATGAGGTTTTCTACTCCTGCAAAGATTTATAAGTCAGAAATAGTCAATGGCACTTAACAACAACAACAAGCTACTTTAAAAGGATCCCTGATGACATACTGGGTTAAGCATTGGGTTGTTAACTGTCCTATTGTTATTATAATTAACAGCCCCCATTTGAAATATTATAGTATAACTAACAACCCCAATGGAAATATTATAGTATAATTAACAGCCCCCATTTGAAATATTATAGCACTTTCCCCAAAACCTTATCCTATGGAAAAATAATAAACTTCTTACAAAAACCTTGAAGGCCAGAGTAACCCAAAGACACCTGATCAAACAGGATAAAACTTAGCCCATCCATACAACCAAGATAAGGGTTTATTGGTGGGTTTACTCCCACTTACAGGATAAGGGTCTGCTGGAATTTATCACCTCAGCTGACAAGTCTTTGTGTTCTAACTGCTCTGTGTTTCTTGTATAAAACCCTGTTACCCTCCTCACTTAGGGGTTGGAGTGATTTGGGCTTGAGCTGACACTCTGGCCAACAGCTTTAAACTTTGCTCTCTAAGTTTTCTGAGTTGAGTTCTTTCTGATTTGAGCTGCCACACTATAGAGTCCCAAAGAGTCAGAATTCACTCCTCATTGACTCCTTTGGATTTAGTTTAAGTCACTTTAATAAACACGACGTTTACCCACACCCTGAAGTTGTTGGAAACTCTCAAAATTTTTAGAATAAAGATATTAGAAATAGTGTGTGTTTGTGAACAGGAAAAGGCAAAACTATTCACTGACCTCTCTGGCCAGGAAACAAGCTAAAATGTTAAAGAGGTTACTGAGTGGGACCAATCCTCTACGCCCAGGAGTCAAACTAGAATGTTAATCAGGCTCCTGAGCAGAACCAATCCTCTGGTTTCCCTACTGTCTTCAAACAGGTACGCAACCTAACCCCTGCCCTGATTCTGCCCTGTATTCCATGCTCAGAATCTGGAGAAGCTAGGTCCTCTGACGCAGGTAACTTAACAGAATCTGAAACTTGACTTCACCTGTCTGAGTGGCCTTAGTTTCTTTGACAATGGATCAAGAACTGCTAAGTCACTCTTGGGCCCAGGGCTGCTGAGACACCCTCGAGTCTAAAACTGCTGTAACATTTGCTCCTTCAAGAACTATCTGTGAGCAGCAATGAGTGGGAAAGAAAGTAAGACTCTGAGGAAGGAAAGTAAGGGCAGTATGGTTAATTCATGTTCAGCTACAGAACCTACACTGGCTTTCTTACAGATCCTGCCACTTGTTCGGTGTTATGAAAACTGGAAGCTGTATAGCATTAAAATTTGTTTTCACTCTCCTATATGTGTAGTGTAGTGGCTACGAATCGGGCTGCGAACCTTAAGGTCAGCGGTTCGAAACTACCAGCTGCTCCGCGGGAGAAAGATGAGGCTTTCTACTCCCGTAAAGATTTACACCCTCGGAAACCCTGTACAGGGTCGCTATGGGTCGGAACCGACTCGACGGCACTTAACAACAACAACAACAACAATATGTGTCTAAAATATACCATAATGCTCAATCAAAAAAGACTCATCTGTTCTGATTTGTTAGCAAGGTAAAAGCAGTGGTTTTTAAGAGCCGTCGAGTTGGTTCCAACCCATAGTGACCCTGTATAGGGTTTCCAAGGAGCAGCTGGTGAGCTTGAATGGCCAACCTTACAGTTCAAATGGCTTTGCAGTCTGGAGCATTAACCCACAGAACCACACCATACAAAGTTAAGATAATCAGAGTTAGAGTAAAGAAAGCTCAACATTCTGTTCAGTGAGTACATGAAAACTTTTATAAGATTTTTGTTTGCTTTTACTTTGGTTTGATTGGTGTTGGCAGCAGAAATAAGAATTTGCTTCTAATGTAAACGATTAGCTCTACTAGCTGCTGTACAGAATAGCAGGAAATTCTCTTGATGAATTAACAGTTATATTAAGTGTCAACAGCTAAAACAAAACATCAGCAGCAGTAGTAACAACAAAAACTGAATAAACCATAAATAAATAAATAAATAAATCAAAACTCAACACACTATTATGGCTTGGCTCATGTTCCCAAACAGATATGTTTAAGCCTTACCCACCAATAACTCTGCATATGAGCTTACTTGGACATAACACCTTTGAAGATGCAAATAGTTATGTTCACATAAGGTCAAACTGGAGTAGGATGCGCTTTGATCCAAAATGAGTTGTGTTTTTATTAGAAAAGGAAAGGCATGAAGAGTGATTGATCTGTGATGATGGATGGTGCAGGTAAAAATTGGAGTGACAGTGTTACAAAAAAAGGAAATCCGTACAGTCTGCACTTGCTGATAACCTGAATTTGACCTTACAATCTCCAGAACTGTGAGACAATAAATTTCTGTCGCTTGAATTCACCCAGTTAGTGGTACTTTGTTACGGCAGCACAAGGAAACTAATACACAAGAACTACATTAAGAGATTTCTGGGAAGATGTTGATATAAACAGACCACCATTCTGACACTTCCACAAAAATAAAACAAGAAATATAAAAATATTTGGCTTCAAGAGACTCTGAATAAAGGAGCTGAAGAAAGGAACAGGGAACTTTAGAGGGGCAAGAATCAATGAGCCAACAAGTTGTATAAGGTAAAAACAAAAACTATTCCGCACATCATGACTGCAACTCCCCACAGCCATCAGTGCTCCTAGCTGCTGTGAAGTGCTAAAGTGATCCTAGACAAAGAGCCTATTTCCCAAATAACCACATACCCTACCTGTACAATTTTCCAGGACTTCAAGCTTCTGCTCTGAAATCAACGAGGTAGACCTTCACTGGAGTCTGTGTCAGCATGTCCCTAACCTTGACACTGTTGGCTGCAAGGCTACTGTAGACTGTTATAGAACATTCCCTGCAGTACTGTCAGCTGTCTTAGTCAATACTCTACCTGCCTCCATGAGCATCTTATAGCTCAGGCCTTTGAAACCAACAGAACTCTCAATTTGGGTTTCCCTGAACCCTTTCTGGTTGGCACTGAAGACTGCTTAACTGAAGTTGCAATGTATTCAAAAGCAGGTATCTTTAGAGGAGGCAATACTCCCAATCACCATTCTACAAGGAGGGCTATGACAACAGCAAGTTAGAAAGTCCAGGGGATCATTTAGAGCATAACAATCCATCCCCCAGGCAGTAACTGTCAACTACAAGGCAAATAAGAACTCCTACAGAAAGTTCATCACAGCGGACAAAGGAGAAGGGACATCTGCCACCATAGGACCACTGGGGCTCTGAAACCAATAAAACAGATCTCTTAGAGGTTCTTTTGGGGAGTGTCATCCTCTCATACTCCTGGAAAGAGGAAAGTCACCTTACGCTTTGTCTGAAAAGTAGCTCAGATGGACTCAACCCTTACAAAGTAGGGAAGGAACCCTTGAGCAAAACTGGAGTGTAATACACATTCACAAAGAGAGATTACTCTGAAAATGTGGTGTGATTATACAAACAGAGAAAGGAAGGGAGTACTGGTGTGGCGCTGTAGAATGAGCACTAGATTACAAGGTCACTTTGAAATGAAAGGTTGGCAGTTCAAATTCACTAGCTGTTCCTATGAAACCTTATAAAAGGTCAATAAAAGTTGAAAGGGCTCTGTAGAATAAGCACTAGACCTCAAGGTTAATTTGAACAATGTCGGCGGATCAAATTCACCAGGCACTCCTTGGAAACCCTATGCTGGGTCACTATGAGTTGGAACTAACGCCACAGCACTTAACAACATCAACAATGAGTTAGAACCGGCTCCACTGCACTTAACAACAAACAATAACAGCTTGAGAGAACTGAGACCCCTAGTGGAAAGATTGATTAGTGAATGATTCCTCATCTGAGTAATTATTTGTTGTTGTTGTTAAGTGCCATGGAGTCAGTTTTGACTCATAGCGATCCTGTACAGGGGTTTCCTAGGCTGTAAGTCTTTACGGGAGAAGAAAGCCTCATCTTTCTCCTGCGGAACAGCTGGTAATTTTGAACTGCGGACCTTAAGGTTCGCAGCCCGATTCATAACTATAACAGCTGATAAAAGGCCTCTTGTCTGTAGTATTTGAGGGAGAATGAAAGCTGAAAGGAATATCTGAAACTTTTAAATTCTCATCTAACCAGGGAGGGGAAAGGAGCTATTATAGACAGGGAAAGAAAATGGAAACCAAAGACAGTAGTGTCCACACCCCCAAGTTACTTGCAGAAAGCAGAGTGGGAAAATTTTCAAATACTGGAGAAAACTGAGACCTAACCCTTGAAAATGTCAATACCCCAACAAACATCACAAGACATAAAAAGGAAGAAGAAACAATGACCCATCAAAATGAACATGATGAAAAGAATGGAAGTGTATATTGTTGCTAAGTGCATTACAGTGGGTTCCAACCCATAGTGACCCATTCTAGGGCTGCTGGGTTTCAACAGCCGACCTTGCAGTTAATGACCCAGTGCTTATTCAACAGAGCCACACGAGGACTAGGAAAAAGTGCATCTACAGATGAACAATAACAAACAAAATGGAACACTGTAATGTTGCTGTTTTAAAGTTCCCTCAAGTGAGTTCTGACACACAGCAATACTCTGTAGTGTTTCCAAGGTGGTAAACATTTGAAGGGAGGAGAAAGCCTCATCTTAAATATGTGGGGAGGCTGGTGGACTCGAACCAATGACATTAAGGTTTGCAATCCAGGGCTTGTCTTCCAGAACCCCCCAAATATAATTTTAGTTCTAACAATTTTACGTAGAAAAATGCTTAACATTAAACATAATTGTAGAATTATGGGATAACGTGGACAAAAAGTACACTACGTATGATTTCCAAAGAGTGGTTGGTGGGTTGGAACTTCCAGTCTTGCAGTTAGCAGTCCAATATTAATCCTACAGCACCACACGCTAAGTTGTTGTTGTTGTTAGGTACCATCGAGTCGGTACCAACTCGTAGCGACCCTATGCACAATAGAACAAAACATTGCTGTGTCCTGGGCCAACATCATAGTAGACTCTCAAAAAAATTAAATATTAAGAGGGAATTCTGAAAGCAGTGAGAAAGAAGCAAGAAATTGCATACAAAGGATCTCCAATAACATTAAGTACTGGTTTCCCTCAGAAACATCATTGGAGACCACAACGCAATGAAAAAGACAAATGATAAAGCGATTGCTGAAAGAAAAATTCTGTCAACCAAGAATACTCTATCTAGTAAAGCTATGTCTATATTTTACTATATCTAGTAAAGAATGTCAAAGCATTCCCAGATGATGAGGAGAGGAGAATGTTAATATCCACCAGATTGGTTCTACAAAAATACTAATGGGAGTTCTACAGACAGAAAGGAAAAGACATCAAAAAGTTAATTCAAAGCTATTTATAAAAAGAAACGTCCTTAATAAAGGAAAATACATGGACAGGTAACAGGGCTAGTTATAAGGTATTCATGTTTGATAATTCTAATTGTGCTGTCCTTCCTGTTTCCTATTAACAAATACATAAAATGCTAGGATAAATTTTTCTATAGTACAATAAATATAAAAATTTAATCAATGATAACAATAACAAAAATGTGGAAAGGAATGATATATAGTATGTCTTGTACATTATTGAAAGTTAAATTAGTGATAACTTATATTACAATGTTATAAGTTGTTGCTGTTCTTAAGTGTCGTCGAGTTGGTTCCAACTCATAGTGACTCTATATAGGGTTTCTGAGGAGTGGCTGGTGGGTTTGAACTCTTGCCCTAGTGGTTCACAGTCCTGTGCTGATCCTACATCACCACATCAGGAATCCAGAGGGAGATTAGAATCCTATATGGTGGTGGTTATATGTCGTGGATTCAGTTCCAACTCATAGCAACTCTGTATAGGGTTTCTGAGGCTGTAAATCTTTATGGTAGCAGAAAGTCTCATCTTTCTCCTGCTGGTAGTTTTGAATTTCTGACCTTGAGGTTAGTATCCCGACTTGTAACCACTACATTACATCCTATATTGTTACCACTTAACAAAAAAATAGGGGGAGAAACCTAAAAATTATTCCCTACAATAAGCCAACAAAACACAAAAGCATGCAGCAGTAAATAACAAAGGCAAAGAAGGCTTAAAACATACAACAAAACAAATACCAAAATGGCAAAAGAAAGTAACTTTTATCAATAATTAGTGACTGCAAATGGACTAATATCCTATTCAAAAGGCAGACAGAAGCAGAATGGATGGAAAAAACATATCTTAGATCAACAAGTAGCTTGAAATTAAAAGGATGGAAAAAAATATTCCATGCAAGTAATAACCAAAAGAAAACAGGAAGGGTTGGGGAGGAGGAGGAGAGATGGCAAATTTAATATCAAAGTAGAATTTAAGGCAAAAATCGGTTAGACAAGACAGAGACATACATTCTACAGTAATCAATGGGTAATTAAGACAATGTAGCAAATCAAAAAATTGATGAATATATATGCATCTAACATTGCTGTTGCTGTTAGATGCCATCGACTCGGTACCAACTGATAGTGACCCTATGCACAACAGAACGAAACACTGCCTGATCCTGGGCCAACCTCACTGTTGGAGCATCTAAATATATAAAAGCAAATGCTGATAAACTGAAGAAAGAACTAGATAGCACAACAATAGTGTGCTATCTAACTTGATACACCACTCTGAATGTTGGACTCAACATAAAAAAAGATCAAGGAAATAAAGGAACTGAATAATACTATAAACTAACTAGACTTAACACACATATATAATAGAACCAAACCCAAACCCGCTGCCATCAAGTCGATTCCGACTCATAGCAACCCTATGTAGTGTTTCTGAGGCTGCAAATATTTACGGAAGCTGAAAACTTCATCTTTCTTCCATGAAGAAGCTGGTAGATTCAAAACGCGGAATTTGAAGTTCGAAGCTCAACACACAGCCCACTACACCATCAGGGATCCTTATATATAGAACACCTCATACTTAAACAGGACAATATATGTTCTACTACAGTGCACATGGATCATTCTCCAGGATAGATCATATGCTAAGTCACAAATCTATCTTGTTAATATAAAAAGAGTTAAATCATGCAAAGTATTTTCATGATCATGAGGTTAAGCTAGAAATCATTAACAAAAATAAAGACAGAGAAAATACTAAAAGACAGAAAGGAACAACAAATTGTTAAACTACTAAACAGTCAATGGGGAAAGCATAAACTTCCAAAAGTCAAATAAAAATGAAAACCAACATACTAAAACCTAAGACGGGAACTAATAGCAATGAATGCCTACATGATAAAAGAAGAAAAATCTCATATCACATCCTAATTTAACAACTACCAGAACTAGAAGAAGAACAAATTAAGTCAAAGTCTACCAGAAAAAAAGGAAGTAACAAAGATCAGAGAATAAACAAAAATAATAAATAGAATCAATAAAACCAGAAGTTGATTGTTTGGAAAAGGTCAGTAAAACTGACAAACCCCTAACTACACTGACAATGAAAAAAAAAAAGAGAAAAGATGAAAACAACAATAATAAGAAATGAGAGAGGGGACATACATTACAATTTATCAGGAAGAAATACAGAGCAATATGACAGAAGATAATGAATTACACAGCAACGAAGGCGACAATCCAGATTAAAAGGACAAAGTCATAGAAGCACACACCTTCCCAAATGGAATCAAAACAAAATAGAAAGTCTCAACATATCCATAAAAAATGAAGATATTGAAACAGTGATAAAAAATCATGGACCAACGAGATGGCTGCACTGGGGAATTCTACCAATCAGAGAATAGATCCTCTGTACAACAGAACAAAACAATGTCCCATTCCTCTGTACAACAGAACAAAACAATGTCCCATCCTGGGCCAACCTCACAATTGTCGCCATGCTTAAGCCCACTGGTGCTGTCATTGGAGGGAATCTTCTCTTATTTTCTGACCTTCCACCCTACCAAACACCGATATCTTTCTCCAGCTACTTTCTCCTGACAGTATGTCCAAAGTATCAGAGACGAAGTTTGGCCATCCTGGCCTCCAAGGAGCACTCTGGCTGCACTTCTTCCAACACAGATCTGTTGCTTCCTCCAACAACATAGCTAAAAAGCATCAATTCTTTTATGATCTTCCTTATTCACTGTCCAGCTTGCGCATGCATATGAGATTATTGAAAATACCATGGCTTGGGTCAGGCGCACCTTAGTCCTCAAGCTGACATCTTTGCTCTTCAACACTATAAAAAGGTCTTTGTGCAGCAGATTTGCCCAATGCAAATAAGACGTTTGATTTCTTGACTGCTGCTTTCATGAGTGTTAACAGTTGATCCAAGAAGAATGAAGTCCTTGACAACTTCAATCTTTTCTCTGTTGAAAAGAAGGTTGTTTATTGATCCACTGGTGAGGATTTTTGTTTTCTTTACATTAAGATGCAATCCATACTGAAGGCTGTGCTCTTTGATCTTCATCAGTAAATATTTTAAGTCTTTTCACTTTCAGCAAGCAAGGCTATATCATCTGCATTTTGCAGGTTGTTAATGAGTCTTCCTCCAATCCCGATGCCATGTTTTTCTTCATACAACCCAGCTTCTCGGTTTATTTGCTCAGCATACAGGTTGAATAAGTATGGTGAAAGAATACAATCCTGTCACACACCTTTCTCAATTTTAAACCATTCAGTGTCTCATGTTCTGTTTGTACAACTGCCTCTTGGTCCATGTATAGATTCTTCATGAGCACAATTAAGTGTTCCAGAATACTCATACTTCGCAATGTTGTCCATAGCTTGTCAGGGACTGTTGTTGTTTTTATGTGCCGTCGAGTCAGTTCCGACTTATAGTGACCCTGTACAGGGTTTCTGAGGCTGTAAATCTTCACAGGAGCAGAAAGTCTCCTCTTTCTCCCAAGGGTGATAATCTTATGTGTCTAATTGCCACCATGAAAAAATGCTTCTTTTGCCTTGAAAACAGAACAACTAAATGATACCTGGCTATCATTACTACCCAGTTTGACCAATTCCACAGAAGAATCAAGATCAAAAGGAGGAAAATGTTGGTAAGAATATCCAATTCTGATGAACTCCAGACTTTCCATCTATAAACTTCTTGAACTATTGCCCTGACATAATCTTTAAACCGTACATGTATAAATGCCCCCTAAAATACTGATGTGGGTCTTTGGGTTAATATGCTAGACTGCCAGGTCAGTTTAACCACAAGATTGGTGATTCATACTCACCAGCCACTGCTAGGATACCCTATACCGGGTTGCTATGAGTCAGAATGGACTTGAAGGCACTTAACAATAACAAAAACATCTTAAACCCAAACAAAAGTTTTGCTTAGCTAGCAAAAATGATTAGCCTTGACCATTATACTCTTTTTTAAGAACTATCTATATGTGCCTACAAGGAGCTCTGGTAGCGTAGTGGTTACCAATTGGGCTGCAAACCTTAAGGTCAGCAGTTCGAAACTACCAGCCGTTTCACAAGAGAAAGATGAGACTTTCTGCTCCCATAAGGATTTACAGCCTCAGAAACCCTGCACAGGGTCGCTATGGGTCGGAACCGACTCGATGGTACTTAACAACAACAACAATATGTGCTTAGGACTCTTGATGTGGCACTGTAGTTGCAGCACTAGACTGTAAACCACAAGGTCAGCAATTCAAACTCACAAGCTACTTTACGAAAGTCCTATACAGAATTGATATGAGTCGGAACCGACGCGACAGTACTTAATAAAACAATATATGTGATCAAACTGACAAACAGACAAAAGTAGTACGTAAGAACATTAGGGGCAGTGTGTTTATGTTAATAAGGGGGAAAATAACTCAGAAAAGGATGGGAAAATACTTGTACAACTCCAAGAATGCAATAAAAGACATTAAACAGTACATGTAGAAACTGTTGGACATACTCATTAAATGTTTTACTTTGTATATTCTCTGCAACAAAAAATTAGAAAAAAGTTAATAAAATTTTATTTAGTTTTTAAAAATAAATGACCAAAATCAAGTAAAATGAAAGAGAAAGGGGATTAATATTTTTTAAGCGCCTGCTAGGTATCAAGCACAACCCTCGTATGGTGCTGTGGGTTAATGCACTGGACTGCAAAGTCGATTTGAATTACAAGGTTGGTGGTTCAAGCTCACCAGCTGCTCCTTGGAAACCCTATACAGGCTCGCTATGGGTGAGAGCTGACTCAACAGCACTTACCAACAGATATCAAGCACAGGGCTGAGTGCTTTACACATATATAACCTCATTTAATTTTTAAAAAATTACTAGGTAAACATTGTTATTTTCAAGGGCCATCTAGTTGATTCTAACTCATTGTGACCCTGTTATATGGTTTCACTAGGGTTGAACCACCTCTCTTGAACTTCAAACCAATTTTGTGGTCCAGTACTTTAACTTACAGCAACACAACAGGAATCCAGGTAAGCATTAGTATACTCATTTTACGGATAAAAAAAATTCAGTCTCAGAGGTTACAGGATTCACAGTTGAAATGCAAATACATGTGATGCCATTTCTTTCGGCTTTCCCCACAATATCACAGACTCTTCTACAGAATCACTCTCATGGATTTACACTTACCTCTATGTCTCTAAGGACCTCTGGTAGCATAGTGGTTAGGAGTCGGGCTGCTAACCTCAAGGTCAGCAGCTCGAAACTACCAGCCGTTCTGCAGGAGAAAGATGAGCCTTTCTACTTCTGTAAAGATTTACAGCCTTGGAAACCCTATATAGGTTCACTATGAGTCAGAACCAACTCCACGTCACACTACTACCACCTATATTTCAAACTTCACTTTCTTAATTCATAAAATAAAGATGTGGAGCTTAAGAATTTATAATGAACAGAGTAACTTCAAAATTTTATGGATCTCTGATTCCTTAGGTAACCAATACAAATATATGAGCACAATAGCAACTGCTCAATAGGAAATGGGCAAAACCGTGCAAAACCAAGAGAAGCACTTACACAGAAGAAAAGAAACGGATATGGCTTATGCTTAGATAAAATGCGGCTCAACTTGACCCATGATTTTAAAAGTACCATTTAAAATACCAATGATGTACGATGTTCACATCTTACACTATCAAAGGTTATAAGAAAAAAGATACACGCTTGGTGGGGCCCTAAATCAACACAAACACTTAAGAAAGGAATTTGGCAGTATGTATATAAACTTGAATGCACAAAGCATTTTATCTAGCAATTTCACTTTGAGAATTTATCCTAATTACACACTAACAAAGGCATATATATAGAAACATGTTCACAGCAGCAAGTTCAAAATTGAGCTGATCTAAATGTCCATCACCAACGGACTGCATAAATAAATTACGACATGCCCATCAAACAGAATTCGATGCAGCATGTAAAGAGAACACAGTAGATTAATACATACCACTATGGAATAATATCTAAGATATATTAGGTAAAAACAGCAATGCATTAAAAAAAAGAATATTAAGTACACATACTCCTCTAGAAATAGACTATTTTTACGAAGTGATTAAAAAAGTAATAAATAATAGTTGTCTCTTTGAAGAAGCTGCACGTCTCAGATTAAGTGACATTTTTTTGATCCATACATTTCTGTTTACCACATACATACTTTCCTATAAGCATATATAACTGTTTTTCAAATTTAAAAAGGGATTATAATAAACAATCATATCTAGAGTCACTGAAACTCCTTCAAGTGAGAATTATATCAGAACATAAAAAATAATAGAACTAATCTTAAGAATAATCAAAAAGAAAATTCTTCAGAATATTCTAACAACCTAAAATTTTTGTGTGTATGGGTATTTGAGCATGATGAGGAAAAGAGAGAACTTCAACCTAGGAGAATAACAAATACAGCAAAAGCACCTCCAGGATTCCAGCAGGGATGAAAGGGAATAATTTTCATCCTGCTTTTGCTCTGTCTCTGAATCTTTCAAAATTCACACACTCACGTTGTAGGGAATGTTATGACAAATCAGACAAAATGAATGAAAAGGGTGCTAATTACAAGTGAACAAGAGTGTAGAATATATTAATTTCTCTGTATTTACTCATTTACTGAAAACTTTTATGCTTAGTTGGACTATCACTTCTGCATTCAAGAGGAAAATTGTAATGCTAAAATAAAATACCAAAACTTTATGATTCATAATGATTAACATTGAAACTGAGAATTACCTATGTAGAACCAAAAATATGTATGAAATTCAAAAGAGGCTACAGATCTACCTAACAACCAGGGGGCTCTACAATCAAATCAATATGGTATACTTCTTAGATATTAGCTATAAACATTATTTGTTTAGACAAAAATAGAAAATATCCTAGGAAACCAAAATGATAAGCAGTGCAAATGAATGAGGAAAGACTACTGAAGCACCTTATTCCAATTTCATTTAAATTTCTGAACCATCAACATTCTGCTACATTATCTCTTAGATAGCAAATCAACAAGCTCATCTCCTTTGTTCGTAATAAGAAATTTCATTATCAACAGGTATAAAACACACATTACACAACAGAAATAAAACTTGTATTATCAGATCAATGAAACTAACAAAGAAAAACAAGTGTTTTTCTTCCATAGTTCCCAGGTAAAATGTAGATATTGTTAATCACTTTATGTTTCACCCTGTAGAGTAGGAAAAAATTACACCTATATACATTATAGACATTTTTAGCAAAGCACAGAATCCCAATATATCAAGAACAGAAGTTCACATTTAAAAAATTAAAACGTACCTTTCATCTGCGTAGCAAAATTCAGTGCCAATTTTGCAAAAAGATCTGGATTTTCAAACTTTTCTTCCTTAACTTTTAACCAGAAACAATTTTCAGATAATTCTTTGGGCTCAATCTGAAACAAACATAAAAAAGATTTGTTTCTATTCAGTTTAAAACTTTGTAGTAGTGTACAATGGGTAACAATTTCAGTAGTAACATAACCATTTTGTTTAATATGAAACATGTGTTTTTTTTCTGTATTTTATGGTAGTTTCTTTATTCAACTGCCGAATAAAATAGGTTTGTTGTTGTTGTTGTTGTTATGTGCTGTGGAGTCGGTTCCGACTCACAGCGATCCTGTACAGGGTTTCCGAGGCTGTAAATCTTTACGGGAGTAGAAAGCCTCATCTTTCTCCCGTGGAACAGCTGGTAGTTTTGAACTGCTGAGCTTGTGGTTCGCAACCCGATTCGTAACCACTACGCTACCAGAGCTCCTTAAAATAGGTTTACAATCTATTTTTAAAAAGCCCATTTAAATATACATCTTTGGGAATTATAATGATGTACAGAAAAATTCACTAGGAGTAGGTCTTACAGCAAATAACATTTCTAAACATCTTCTATTGGAAGAAGTCTTAAACATACATAATTAAATCCCTCCTCCTCCAATGGCCTTGTACGGCAGGAGAAAGATGAGGCTTTCTGCTTCCGTAAAGATTTGCAGCCTCAGAAACCATATGCAGGGTCGCTATGAGTTGGAACCGACTCCACAGCACACCACTACTAACTACCACACACCACTACCAATGCCTTGCTCCTAGAATTTTTTTTTTTTAATAGGAAAATTGAAACTCAGTACTTAGAACTGAGAGTTCATGGACTAAAATAACAGCAATTAACAAAGTAATTACGGTTAACTTGCTTAGTTTTTGTAATAACCCTTTTAAATAGAGCTTATTATTCTCTCCAGAGTAACAATGGAGAAACAGAGGCTCAGAAATTTGAAGCACACACTCAAGGCTACACACACAACGGTAAGTGACAAAGGTGAGAGAAAAATGAAGGAAGTGTATCTCCAAAGAATTATGAGCTTAACCACTTCACTAAAACTCAGGATTACAACTCTATTCTTTACAATAAATCTTCATGATCTGTGATGTGCAAACACCCTAAGATTGTATGTTAACTTCTTAATTAATAAACAAATCATTACATTTACACATATAGATAACTGGACCAACAGAATATGGAGCATATATTTTGGTAGATTTTGTCTCCTCAAAAGAACTATGTAATAAAGCAATTCCTCATTTGCTTCTATGAGTAAAGTATGAATGGATGCTAAATTTTATAACAGACTTGCCTTTAATTCTGGTCCAATCAATTTACTACAGAGGTATGGTAGGTTTTGTCTTTAGATTAGTTATTTTCCCCAAATGATGGTTTGAATAATTGTATTTTCATAAGATTAGTTCACTTCTATTTAATGGAGACTGTATTAATTTCTATATGAAGCTTATATAAAAAAACATGTTTAAAGGCATTTTAATGACAAAGAAAAGTAAGATGCAGAAGAAAATGCTTTTCTCATATCAAAAAACAAAATGGTTATGTCACTACTGAAATTGGTGCCTACTGTACACTATCACAAAGTTTAAAACTCCATGGAAACAGCATTCTTGGAGAGCAGTAATAAATAAGGCTCAACAACTTTAAAGATAATATTTAAGAATATTATACTACATCACGTTAATGACACTATAATTATAAACAACTGTTTCTCATTTGTGGATGCATTTTGATTATTATTCTTTATATCATTTAATTAATTTCTTTTACAATCACCATAATTTTTACGTCTCTATAAGGTTTCCAATTACCTACATCAGGAGTGGGGAACCTTTTTTATGCCAAGGGCCTTTTAGATATTTATAGCATCATTCACAAGCCACATAAAATTAACAAACTAAAAATCAGCCTGCTATATTTGTTTAAACATTTAATTAACTAACCCAAAAAAATCCTATACAGAGTTGCTATGAGTCGGTATTAACTCGATGTCTCTAGCCAATACCAATAACAATGTGGCACTGTAGGATTAGCAATGCACTGGACTTCAAACCACAAGGTCAGCAGTTCAAACTCACCAGCTGTTCATCGGAAAACCTACACAGGGTCTCTATGAATCCGAACCAATTCAATGGCACATAATAACAACAAAAATGGGGCTCTGTAAGATAAAACACTGGACTGCAAGGTCAGTTTGAACCACAACAATGTGATGGCTGGAACTGAGGTTGCCTTGGCAGGCCAAACCAAATGATTTTGCGGGCATTATATATGGTTCATGGGCCATTCCCCACCCCTATTCAAGATGAGGCTTTCTAATCCTGCAAAGATTTAAAGCCTCAGAAACCCTATACAAGATCACTGTAAATCTGAACCAACAAATTACTGAAAGATGAACACAAGATGCACAAACAAAAGCAAAAGAGTCAGTCACCACATTCTCATACATCATATACTAGTTATATGTAACAATGTGGTTATTCGCACATTGATAACTTAGAAAAAGCCCAAACAAAGCAAAACAAAGACCCTCTAGAAGTATTACCTTTGACCAATTGATTCTCTTCATAGACACTTCAGGCTTATATAATTTCTTCTGCTTCATTCCATAAGGTAGATCAAGTGGTACTTGTGGGGGAACAGGAACCCCTCCAAGGGGTGGTGGTGGAGGAGGTCCTCCAAACATAGGTGGTGGTGGTGGTATTCCACCCATCCCAGGTAAAGGAGGTGGAGGTGGAGGAGGAGGAGGACCTTGGCCAGGCAGAGGTGGTGGAGGTGGTGGTGGTGGTGGTGGTGGTGATGGCCCAGTACCTGGCAATGGAGGTGGTGGAGGAGGAATTCCTGATGAACTTGAGAGTGAGGTCCCCTGCAATACAAATAATGCAATGTTCAAAAGATTATAATAAAATATAACAGCAACAAATAGACATTTGTAGTTTTGTTTGTTTAAAGATTCTATTCTCTTTATGTGGCACTGCAGGATAATCAGCTGGATTTCAAGGTCTTTTACTCTGACCCTCCACGTTACCAACCATGATACCCCTCCCTCCCCAGTGACTGGTCCTTCCTCACAGTATGTCCAAAGCATGAGAGATGAAGTCTGGCCATCCTGGCCTCCAAGGAGCATTCTGGGTACACTTAATCCAACACTTATCTGTTTGTTCTTTTGACAACCCATGTACTCCGAATATTCTCCAACACCATAATTCAAAAGCATCGATTCTTCTATGATAATCCTTATTGACTGTACAACTTTCACATGCATATGAGGTTATTGAAAATATCATGGCTTGGGTCAGGCGTACCTTAATCCTCAAGCTGACACCTTTGTTCTTCAACACTTTAAAAAGGTGTTGTACAGCAGATTTCCCTAAGGCATATTTCCCTAAGGTTGTTTGATTTCTTGATGCTGCTTCCATGAGTATTGATGGTTAATCCAAGAAAAGTGAAGTCTTTAACAATGTCAATCTTTTCTCAATTGATAAGAATGTTGTTTATTGGTCTAGAGATAAGGATTTTTGATTTCTTTACATTGAGATGCAATTTATACTGAACGCTATGGTTTCCGATCTTCATAAGTAAGTATTTTAAGTGCTCTTCTCTTTCAGCAAACAAGGTTGTATCATCTGAATACTGCAGGTTGTTAATAAGTCTTTCTCCAATCCTGACGCCGCATTTTTCTTCATGTACCCCAGCTTCTCAGATTATTTGTTCACCATACATGTTGAATATGTATGGTGAAAGAATACAACCCTGTCACACACCTTTCCTAATTTTAAACCACTCAGGGTTCCCATGTTCTGTTTGAACAAACAGCCCCTTGGTCCAGGTCCAGGTTCCTCATGAACACAATTAAGTGTTCAGGAATACTCATACTTTGCAATGTTGTCCATAGCTTGTCATGATCACAATTGAAGGCCTTTGCGTAGTCAATACAGCACAGGTAAACATCTTTCTGGTATTCTCTGCTTTCAGCAATGATATCCCTCGTTCCACGGCCTCTTCAGAATCTGGCTTGAACCTACGGGAGTTCTCTGTCAATATATGCTTGCAGCCGTTTCTGTATTTGTGTAAAACTTTACTCGCATGGGATATCAAACATATTGTCTGGTAATTTCTGCATTCCGTTGGGTCACCTCTGTTTGGAATGGGCACAAATACGGATCTCTTCCAATCAGTTGGCTAGATAGTTGTCTTCCAAATTTCTCGGCATAGATGAGTGAATGCCTCCATTGCCACCTCAATCACTTTCTTGAAATATTTCAATTTTTATTCCATCAATTCCCAGTGCCTTATTCTTTGCCAATTCCTTAAATGCACCTTGGACTTCTTCTTCAGTATCACTGGCTCTTGATCATATGCTACCTCTTGAATTCATTGAACATCGATCATCTCCTTTTGGTACAGTGACTTTGTATATCCTTCCATCTTCTTGTCACGCTTTCTGCATCATTCAATAATTTGCCCAGAGAATCCTTTAATACCAAAAGTCAAACCTTGAATTTTTTCTTCAGTTACATCTGCTTGAGAAATGTTGAGCGTGTTCTTCCCTTTTAATTTTCTAACTGCAGATATTTGCACATTTCATTGCAATATTTGACTTTGTCTTCTCCAGTTGACCTTTGAAATTTTCTTTTCACCTCTCGTTCCTCTACATTGGAGAGAAACTTTCAGAGTCTCTTCTGACATCCATTTTGATCGTAACCTTTTCTCTTGTCTTATTAATGACTTTTTGCTTTCTTCCTGTATGATGTTCTTGATGTCATCCCACAACTCTTCTGGTCTTTGGTCTTTAGTATTTAATGTATCAAATCTGTTCTTCAGATGATCTCTAAATTCTTGTGGGATATATTCAAGGACATATTTTGGTTCTCGTGGATCTGTTTTCATTTTTTTCAGCTTCAGTCTGAATGTGTATATGAGGAATTGGTGATCTGTTCCTCAATCTGCCCTGGCCTTGTTTTGGCTGATGATATGGAGCTTTCCCACCATCTCTTACCACAGAAGCAGTCAATTTGATTTCTGTGTATTCCATATGGTAAGGTCCATGTGTCTAATCTTCTCTTATGCTGTCTAAAGAAGGTATTTGAAATACATAAATCATTGGTTTTGCAGAATTCTATCATGCAATCTCCAGCATCATTTCTATCACCAAGGCCATATTTTCCAACTACTGATCCTTCCTCTTTGTTTGCAACCTTTGCATTCCAATCACCATTAATGAT
>NW_006408698.1:5005170-5008923 GCF_000296735.1 Chrysochloris asiatica | reverse complement strand
CCAACCTTTGCATTCCAATCACCAGTAATGATTAATGCACCTTGATTACACATTTGATCAATTTCAGATTGAATTAGTTGGTAGAATTCTTCTATTTCATCCTCACTCTCTTTAGTGGTTGGTGTATAAATTTGAATAAGAGTGGTATTACCTTGTTTTCCCTAAAGGTGCATGGATATCCTATCACAGACAGCATTGTACCTCATGACAGATCTTGATATGTTCTTTTTCACCATGAACGCAACACCATTCTGCTTCAATTTGTCATTGCTGGCATAGTAAACCATGTGGTTGTTAGCTTCAAAATGGTCAATACTTATCCGTTTCAGTTCACAAATGCCTAAGATAGCGATGTTTATGTGTACCATTTTTGACAATTTCCAACTTTCCTAGAATCATAATTTCTACATTCCATGTTCCAGTTATTAATGGATGTTTACAGCTGGTTTTCTTCATTTTGAGTTGGGCAGCCAATTGGTTTAACATAATCTGTCTACTAGCACCAGTGGCATAGCTATCTTCTAATACTAATAGTTAATACTAAGTGATATCCATTTACATTGAAATATATGAGTATGGTCATCATGATTCACACATCTAGTATTTTTTAAATTATTACTATAACCCTGTATTGTATGTAGGGTTTCCTGCTATTGCACCACAGGACAAGCACTTGAACTCAAGGTCAGTTTGAACTGCAAGGTCAGTAGTTCAAGATCACTGCCAGTTCCTAGGAAACCCTATAAAGGGTTCACTATGAGTCAGAACCACCTGAATGGCATTTAACAGCAACACAATATATGTAGAGGAGCTCTTAGGTGACACAAGTAATTAAGTGCTACATTAGAAATCGAAAGTTTGGCAGTCTGAATTCAACCAGAGTTGCCTCAGAAAAAAGGCTGTGGTATAGTGGATTATTTAACCTCTCTTCTAGTCACAGTCTGTAACTCCCAGCAAACAATACTTTGGCCCTGCTGGGTCTCTGTAAGAGAATGTAGGAGAAGAAGAAGCGGAGGATTATATGATTCAGTTTTAAGTAGTTCAGGGAACTAATTATGATCATAAAAACTAGGACCTCTAGCATGTATAAAATGAGCTATCTCAGAAGCAGGAATGAGAGGTGTTTCACTACCATTAATAAGAAAGAGGCAGGAGTGGAGCATGACCTTTGGACCCCAAGATCCTGTGCAACAAAACTTCTCAAACCAGGGACAGAAAGCTGTGCCACCAGAGGAGAGGAAGAAGAGTGTCAGAGGAGCAACAGTAACAGAACCAAGACAGAGCATGAGACACAGCACTGGGCTTCTCAGCCCAATGAGCAAGTAAAACTGAGCTACTTTAGGTAGAGGGCTTGCTAGGAACCTGGTGCCTCCAGATACTTGATAGGGGTTGGCTGACCCAGGGAGCTAGAGCTAAGTATCTCCAGAATCAGGCTTATCAAGAAGTGGTGTGCCCTGTGAGCATTTATCAGTAAAGCTGAAGAGAGGCTGTTCTTGTCTTGACAGGAACAACTGTACCATGAGCATTTCTGAACCTGTTAACTTCACTAATAAGCCCCATAACTGTGAGTATGGTGTCTGAGTTCTGTGTGGCCATTTCAATGAATTATCGAATCTAGATGAGAAATTGACAGTGCAGTGGAAGGGATAATTGGTATCATATATATTTGCAAAAAATATATATCATATATATATAAAATCACTCTATTTATGAAAGATCATTGAAAGCCATGTGGAGTGAAGTTGTACTCTAACACACATGGGGTAATAACATGAGTCAGAATCGACTCCATGGCAACCGGTTTTATTTTTATTTCTTTTTAGTGTAAGTAGAACAAGTTGTTTTATCTCACCGATTATAGATGATGAAAAAGAAACTGTAAAAAGTTAAGGATTAACCAAAGGTCACAGACGGCAACATTAAGAGGACTTGAATTCACTCCTTTTCCTTTACAACAGACTTGTTGTTTTTGTTAGTTGCCATTGAGTCAAGTCAGATTCATGGTGACCCCATGTATACAGAGTTGAACTTTTCTCCACAGTGTTTTCAATAGCTGTATGTGCCTTGTTAGAAATAGCTCTCAAGGTCTAGTTTCTGAGGCCCATCTAGGTGGGTTCAAACCACCAACGTTTCAGCTAGTAGCCTAGCACTTTACAGCTGTACCTCCCAGGGACTCCATCTATACCAGACGACCTCCTCATAAAATACATCATTTGCCATTGAGGATAAGTAATTCACACAGATTGATTGAATGATAATGGAGAATCAACGAAGTTCTACTATTAAAAAGCAACTAAAAATTCATTCTCTAATGATAATGGATGACAGATAAAGAAAAGTATTACATTCCAATCTTTTGTGATGATTAATCTACCTCAGCTTCTATTAAGCCATTATTGACTGCAATGATTCACTCTGCAAAATAAATGAATATAAAATTTGTAATCCTTTAAATGAATATTCCTAAAGAAATTCCTTCCAATAAACAAGCATGTTTTGTAAATAGATGTTGTTGCTGTTGTTAGGTGCCATTGAGTTGGTTCTGACTCATAGCGACCCTATGCAAAACAGAACAAAACACTGCCTGATTCAGGGCCAACTTCACTACTACTGTTGCCACACTTTAACCCATTGATGCTGTCACTTTCCCAATCCATCTCAATGGAGGTCTTCCTCTTTTTCTCTGACCCTCCACCTTACAAAACATGATATCCTTCTCCAGAGGCTGGTCCCTCTTGACAACATGTCTGAAGTATGAGAGACTAAGTTTGGCCATCCTGGCCTCCAAGGAACACTCTGGCTGTACTTCTTCCAGTACAGATCTGTTGGTTCTTTTGGCAGTCCACGAACTTTCAATATTTTTCACAAACACCATAACACAAATGCATCAATTCTTCTATGGTCTTCCTTATGAGGTTATTGAAAATACCACGGCTTGGGTCAGATGCACCTTAGTCCTCAAGCTAACATCGTTGCTCTTCACCACTTTAAAAAGGTCTTGTGCAGAGAACAAACAAGACGGCGGATCGGGTGGAAGTGCAGTAAAGGAGCTCCGCCAACAAAAACACAGAATACCCGACCAAGCAGGCTCAGGGGACACTGCCAGAACTTTGAACCACATATAAAGGAATATTTAGAAGGTTGGAAGGAATATTTAGAAGGTTGGAAGGCTTACAGCTGTGGGAATTTGTGGCAGTAGCAAGAAATCTATTTCTTTCTAATCCGGGACGCTCAGCTGCTCCAGGAGCCACCAGCTTGGGTGAGACCACGTGGGGAAAAATTCTGAGCGGCCACAGACGCCTGGCAAAACCGCTGAGATAAAGGTGTGGACATTCTTTCCTTTTGGTATCTATTCATTGGTCCCTTACTATCTATGCACCTCCATTCTGGTGACTATAGGGGTGCCTGAGCTAGTGGGCACCCTAGCCCCTCCCTTGAAGGGAGCCACTACGCATGTACACAGATCTTCTCAAAATTTAAAGAGACAGTGTCCAATTAAAACCAAACGGCCACAGCCAGCCCTGAACTGTTTACAACTAGAAAAAAAGTTCTGAATGGGGATTGTGGAGTGGGACAAGCAGATAAAAAAAGGAAATAAGCCAAAAATTAAATCCTAAGTTACGTCACAACGACCAACAATGGTATCTTGAAACTTCTCAGGAAGAAGAGTGAAAAGGGAAGACCATTTCCGGATCACATCTACCTGGAGGCATTCAGAAAGCATAAAAAAATACCAAAATACATACCCATCTA
>NW_006408698.1:4991528-5000244 GCF_000296735.1 Chrysochloris asiatica | reverse complement strand
GATGCAATTTATACTGAAAGCTGTGCTCTTTGATCTTCATCAGTAAATGTTTTAAGTTCTCTTCACTTTCAGCAAGCTAGGTTGTATCATCTGCATATCGCAGGTTGTTAATGAGTCTTCCTCCAATCCTGATGCCATGTTTTTCTTCGTATAACCCATCTTCTCAGATTATTTGCTCAGCATACAGGTTGAATAAGTACGGTGTAAGAATACAACCTTGTCGCACACACCTTTTTAAATTTTAAACCATTAAGTGTTCCCATATTCTATTCGAACAACTGCTTCTTGGTCCAGGTACAGATTCCTCATGAGCACAATTAAGTTTTCCAGAATACTTATACTTCACAATGTTTTCCATAGGTTGTCATGATCCACACAATTGAAGGCCTTTGCATAGTCAATAAAGCACAGGTAAACATCTTTCTGATATTCTCCGCTTTCAGCCAAGATCCATCTGACATCAGCAATGATATCCCCTCGTTCCATGGCCTCTTTTGAATCTGGCTTGAACCTCTGGAAGTTCTCTGTGAATGTCTGCCTGTAGCTGTTTCTGTATTACCTTGTGTAAAACCTTACTCACATGGGATATCAAAGATATTGTCCGATAATTTCCGCATTCCATTGGGTCACCCACCTCTCCTTGCAGTGGGCACAAATACGGATCTCTTCCAATCAGTTGGCCAGATAATTGTCTTCCAAGTTTCTTGGCATAGAAATTTCATTAGTTTTATGACTTTCCTTCAATTAATACAAACAAGAGATAAGCTTTGTATTAATTGAAGGAAAGGCATAAAACTAATGAAATTTCTGGGTGTATTGTTCTTTTTCTTTGGGAAAAAAAAGTCCTCATTTCTATTACTGCAAAATTTCTAAATGGATTATTTAATTGT
Organism: Chrysochloris asiatica; assembly: GCF_000296735.1. Taxonomy (NCBI): domain Eukaryota; kingdom Metazoa; phylum Chordata; class Mammalia; order Afrosoricida; family Chrysochloridae; genus Chrysochloris; species Chrysochloris asiatica. The sequence goes on along the minus strand of NW_006408698.1, from coordinate 4,999,354 downwards.
ACTAACAATAACAACATAAATAAAATAAAGCACTTTTTTTAATGTACATTTTTGGAGCAATCAATTGAAACAGTTAACCTATTTACTAAGAAGTTAACATCACAGGTAGGCATTATCACGGAAATGATTCCATAATAGTCTCTGAGAATAAACCATTCATATAAATGAATGTTTATGAGTAAATATACATGTTGTGTTGCTTTTTTAGTACCCTTCATTCAGTTCAGACTCACAGGGACCCTCTATAGGGTTTCTGGGGAGCAGCTGGTAGATTTAAGCCCTCAACTTTACAGTTCAAACCCACATTGATGTGCTGTGCTTATTCTACAGCATCACACAAGGAGTCCATAACATTAGTTATTGTTTTAAGTGTCGTCAAGTCAGTTCCGACTCATAGTGACCCACTTTCTGAGGAGTGTATGGTGGGTTTGAACCATCAACTTTGTGTTCCATTGGTTTTGTGGTCCAATGCTTGTCCTCGAGTGCCAAACCAGGACCAGATATGCATATATACCACTAAAGCATTTATATCTTTACAAATGCCAATCCTCTACTGAGGTTACAAAAAATAGAAGACAGTATTACAACATGTAAAGCTCTTTTCATTTTATTTGTAACACAGCAAAACTATGGGAAAATATGATTGACATAAAGGAAACACTTAGAAAACAGTGACTTTTTTTTTCTGAAAAATTTCAGGAAGTTAGTAATTCAACATACAAATTTCTGAACAAATGGATTTCAAAAAACAATAATTTTAATGGCAAAATGTATATCCCATTTTTTATTAATGGACAGCAAAATGTATAAGCATCAGTCAAATTTGGTCTCTATTAGATATTTTCAAGGTTTTTACACTGGGTACCACAAAATGTTGTAAGTTTAAAACAGAATTTTATGCAAACTACATACATATTTGGAGTCCTGGTGTGGGGCCTGAGGATGAACACTTGACCTCAAGGTTGGTTTGAACTGGAAGGACAATGTTCAAACTCACCAGTCGCTCCTCAGAAACTCTTTACAGAGTCACTATGAGTTGGAACCAATTTGATAGTACTTAACAACAAAGATGCATATTTAACAAATTTAATAAGGAATCCTAAATTTACATATATTAAATGTCCCACAGACCCACTACCATTGAGTAAATTCCAACTCACACCAACCCTCTATAGTGTTTCCAAGACAATTTTTACAGGAGCAGACAGTATCATCTTTTTCGGGCGGAGCAGTGGATGGGTTTGAATTGCCACCTTGGGGTTAGCAGCCCAACACTTATACAAAATGCGCCACTCAAGGCTCTTTTCAAATGTCACTGACCTTCAGCAATCAAATCACAACATCTTTTTTCTTCTTTCCCAGGAAAATTTTTAAATTAAATAACTAAATTAGGCTACTATTTTAAAATGAATATGGCAAATAAATCATTCTGTATTTGACACATTTTTGAGTACTAAAATGTACTATATGACTCTGCACTTGATTTGATATTAATTTGATATTAAATAAGCAACTATTAACTAAAAACAAAAAGGCCTGCATTAGAGCAGTAGGGTCTCAAATAAGAAAAAGAATAATAGTAATAATATAAATACAAATATTACAAAGAAATAAAAATAGTACTCACTAAAGCCTAACATTCAAGTGGCAAAAATAAAGCAGGCATAGAAACAAGCTCAATGGTTTAAAAAAGTAACATAGGCATTCACAGGCTTTTGGTGAAAATTTACAGAGATTATCTTAATCTTGTTGAGCTTCTTCTTAAAGGATATGTTTCCCATACACAGGAAAAAAAGGAAGGGCACTTCCAACAGAAAAATGTAACTCAGCATTTTTTCAAACTAAGTTCCATGAAATACTGTTTCCAGGAGATGTTAACAGGTGTTCTAAGAAAAAGGATTCAGCTCTATGGTGAAGACAGATAGGTTTGTTCATTGTAGGACATCTAGGACTCTTTAATATGATAATGAATATGGTTCACCAACTGCTACTCTGAAACCCTATTTAGGGTCTCTATGGGAACCGACTAGATGGCACTTAACAACAACAACATGGTGAACCTACACAAAGAATATGCCTGTTTAGGAAAATGTCTGCTTAAGTCTCTGTTCATGAAATTTCTTAAGACTATAGGATACTTTCCTCATGGAAGAGCTATTAGCATCTCAAAAACAAATGTGTAAGAAATGCAGGCAGAAGTGTACAGACAATAAATTTCAAATGTGAATGGAACCTTAGCTACAACAGAGGTTGTAGTTAGAGGTTCAGTCAGAGACAAAGCTGGAATGGGGAGATAAGGGTAGAGATGATTGAAGGCCTTAAAAGTTCTAATAATGAGATTTTTATTTAATCTTGAATTCAAGAGGCATACATTGAACATATTAGAGCCTGCAGTGACAACAATCAGGGCAGTGTTTTAGGAAGATTAATTTGCCACTGACACAGAGGATGGATTTGAGGAGAAGGAGATTATAGGCAAGAAGGGGTGGGAAGTGAGTAAACAATTGTAATGAGAGAGCGGACCTGTGGTTGGTAGTCAGTTTTGATACAAGAGCAGGAAAAAAGTCAGACAGCAAAAGTATTGGAATAAACAAGTGACTAGCTTAATTTGTCAGAAGGAGGGACAGAGAAAACACACAGAAACTTTCAATCCATTCACTAAGAATAAAAATGGAGGTAAAAATGTTAAAAACTTAGAATGGAGACCAAGATGGTTTGAGGAACAATAGGAAATCAAAAATAAGGATTGAATTTCAGCATGCCACAGACCCTTCTCATGGGATAGCTAAATAAGACCTGAAAATATGAGAGAAACTCATAAGACTGTAAAACTTCTAAAACGTGACATTTGAGTTTATGATAAACAAATGGAATATCATACAAAAAAAAAAAAAAAAAGGGTAGAAGACAGTGCAAAGGAGGAATATTACCAACTAGAGGGCCAAAACAAAACAAAAAAAGAAACTGAGTAGTTTACTGTAAAAAAGTAAGATGAAATCAGACAGAGAAATTATCAAATATAAGTGAAATAAGGTAAGGGTAGAAAAAATACACTGCATTGGGTAATCTGGAGTATACAGATAACTTTTGAGATAATTTTTAAATAGACTAATTAAAAACTATCAATTCAATCAACAAACACCTACTGAGCATATACTATGTTAAGAGGTAATCTTCAACATCTTAATGTTCATTCAAGACCTAAATGGAGTTGAGAGTACTTAATCAGTTCTAAACTTAGGCAATCTATTTAAGATTTTAAGTTACATGAGTTGTTCATCATAGAGAATACAGGTAGAAATGAAAAGCTTATAAGCTGCAAAGTTATAATAACTGACATTTAAATTAAAGAGTTCTCAAAAAGCTTTTGGAAAAACATTAATGAACATTTCTACATTCTTTTTGAAAGAAAATATAATGTAATGGATTTTTAATATCATCCTGAAAATTTTAAATCAAAAATAGTTTTGATTTTTGTTAAATAACAAATAACATGCTGGAGAGTTTCAATAACGAATGCCATATTTTTACTCAAACATTAAGGAAATGAAATTTGTAGAGCTATTTAAGCTAAAATGTATAACCCCGAGAAGTCTGTTTCTGGTCACTTTTAACGTTCCACCTCACTAGATAATTTTCTCCTGTAGAACTCACTGTGACATGATACAAAATCAGTATCTTGTTTCATTACCTGGGTTCGAAGCTGCTGAATTTCTGTTTCAAGCTCTTTGATTTTTTCATCTCTCTTTTGAAGCTCAGCTTGAGCTTGTTGCCGAGCTGTGAATTCTTCATCAAACTGCAATGACATAAACGTACATTTAATAAAATAGTTTCATGAAAGCTTTAAATAATATATAATAAACATATGAAGTGTTTATTGCTTTTTGATCCCCTACACAATAAAGAAATTAAGATTTCTTGATTATTTGCATGACAATTAAGTACCCATATTGGAGTGAGGAAAAATGTTGAGGGCAGTAGTGATAATAATGAATAAATATGTCCCTGACCCAAAGCCAACAGACCCATGTTCTTCTGAAAAGAAAACCAAAAATAAAAATGGGAACATGGAGAAGTTTCCCTTCACACATAATGGATACATTGTTTTGTCAAAAATTAGGTTTTAAAATAAATATTGCTGATAATGTTCTATAAAAAAAAATTTATGTCAAATGAATTAATTATAAAGTGAAAACTAAAAATAAACTGCCTAGAAATCAACTTCTTAACTGTATTATTTAACCTTGTAAAGAGTGCATTTCTAGACTGCTCAAACAGAAGCACATTAATATAAATTACAGTATTTCTATTGCAATCTAAATTGTCCACCATCCCCAAAGAGGTGCTACAAAAAATCTGAATGCGGAATGATGGATAATTGTCATAAAGTTATTCACCTTCAGATGGATAACCAAAACCCTTGTATTAAATGTTATAAAAGGAAAAGTGAGGTACACCAAATCTAAGAGAACATCTAAATAGTCTCGGATGTCATCTGCTCCGTCCCTGTCTCAGCCTCCATGTTCAGGCAATCCTCTTCACATGTTCAAATAAACTTGAATCCTTAAGGTGAACAAGGGCAAATTTTCTATGCCCAGAGAAAGAAAGGTAAGATTTCCATTTGTTTTTTTGTCCTTTTTTTGGTCAATGCCACCTCAAGTCATTTTAGAAATCTATATACTATTCTGATCGTGCTATTTCTATTTCAAAAATGATCTATCTTCTTGTCTAGAATTGACATTAGAATTTGTCGAAGAATATATAGTGTGTTCACTGTTAATAAAAGTACATTCTCAGAGTAGACTTGACCTTTGGAAATTCTAAAATACTGTTATTCAGGTCTAACTCAGACCAAAGGATGAGTGAGCAAACTGTTTTCATCAAATCTGAGATACAACTTAGTAATTATTTCATTCACACTTACCCGACTCCCTAGTAAATTCCCAGAGTGGATAACCCAAAACTTTTCTGGAAGTCTCTTTAAATTTCAAAATGAATCCAGATCCTCCATGGTTAGTTAAGTGACCTTGTCTCATAGTTGACTGAGAAAAATGGAGGCAGTTGAATAGGAACTTTTTTAACGCTCCACTACTCTCCATATAGTGATTTTTCTAAATCCACTACCATCCCCTTTCTCCAAATTAGCTTTTCCATGTGTGCTTTTTAAACATAGTACACATACAAGCACACTATTTACAATTTACTTTTATAAAAGGATTTGTGGCACACTTGACAAGAGGCACATGATCTGTTTATAATTTAAAGTTCTATTAACAATCTATAAACACATAAAATCAGAATCACAGAAGCCTGAAATACAAATACATATTAGAGTGAAAATGAGCCTTGTTAGAAGTCTACTCATCTTATCCTTTCCTTTAATAATAAATACAAATTCCAGGAGATTAACTGATTAGCTTAAAGTCACAGCTCATAAGTGGAAAAGCTGATATAACAACTCTCTCATATCATTTTGCAATTTTTTAAAACTATCATACTACCTTATACAATGACTCAAAACAAGAGAATAAAGGTACATAAACACATATTTTCATTCTATATTCTGGTGATGAGAATAAAACATGAAACACTGAAAGTTTTGTTTTCATTACTATCTCCAGTATTCCATTTTCCATAATAAATGATTAAAGAACGGTTTTACCAGATATATAATCACAAATTGCTCCTATATTGGAATAAATAACCATACTGACAACCAAAAATTAAGAGGATTCTAAGATTTCAAAAGGAGGTTAAATGTGCTATGTAAAACAAGAGCATTAAAAATATAAAGGTCTATTAATCAAAAAGCATACATCTCGTTTCACCAATAAAAATGACAGCTTCACACAAACATTCTATGCTCAAGCTCTTAAAATCTATTCTAGTAACTGAAATAGAAAGACATTTCTTCAGATGCCCTGAAGTAACATCAGTAATACTCTATAATTTCTAGACTGATAGCAAAAGTGATTATCTAATCTCAAGGTAAGTCATAACTTTGAAGAGACAGAAATAAGTAAGCACTTTATCTTGCTGTCAGAAGGTTGAAAACTGGAAAGCTTTTAGACTTGTGCTTCATTCATTTTCCCTGCTTCTAACAGTAAAGAAATACTGCACTAAAGCTTCTTAGGATCTAGAACAAAAAGAAATCAAACTTTTATGTGGCACTGTGGGGAGACCTTGTGGTCTGTGGGATAATACACTGAACTGCAAGGTCAGTTTGAACTGCAAGGTCAGCGGTTCAAATTCACCAGCTGCTCCTGGATCCAATGCAGGGTCGCTATGAGTCAGTACTGACTCGCCAACACTTAGTAACAACACCAGCAATATAATTGAAGCTCTGCTTTCATGAAGCAAAGAAACAATGATTTTCTATCTAAATAAAAGTAACGGATTGACTGCACTGCAAATTTGCACTAAAACATTTAAGTTAGGCATTCGCATGGAAAGAAACAGGAACCTCAAATCCACTAGGACTACATGAACTACCAGCATCATTTTAAAAATTCAAATTAGAAAATTCCAAGTGATAATGGTAAGCAGAGAGATATACACAGAGACCAATGCACCATTGTGTTGCTACCAAGAAGACTGACTTTTTTCCCCCCCTAAAGTTCTTATTGTGAATTTAGTGATAGTTCACATGGGAGAACATCAGCCTTACACTCATCCCATTGCAATGACTACAATCCCCTCGATTCATCATCATTCAACAGCATTTGCTGCCAATCCCTCCGTGTTTTTTGATTTTTGTGGGTTTCTTTGGATGTACACAGAAGCACTCAGGAACATATAACATTTCAACCACTCAAAGGGCATACTCTGCAAGCCTGCCCCCAACCACCAGCACAAAGCCCCACTCCTTCCCTGAGTCTACATTTCCTAGCTGCTCCATCTCTCCACATCATCATCTCTGCCTCCATCTATGGTTTCACTGAGAAGACTGACTTTTAAAATCTAAAATAGAAAGGACTACCTAAACATCCCAGAGTTCTCTCAGGAACTACCTATTGTAAGTGAGAACTACAGGAAAGCAAAGGGGGGAATTATTTTGGTTAATTCCATCTAACGTCTCTCAATAATCTAACTTTAGTTCATTTATTGCTTTACGATAATATGGACAGTGTTTTATCAAGTATGGATCAAATGTGATAAAGACAGACCAGTAGCAAACTTATCTTATTAGAATAAAAAATAATATTTTATGGTTATATTTTGAGTCTAGAAAAACAAAACACTATATAAATGAAACAACATTTATAAAGTATCACATACAGAAAAAAAGAAAGAATGTTGCTATGAAACAAAGTTAAGAAATTAGGACTAGTATTTCATAAATCTTACCTTTTTTGAAAACTCCATTGCTTTTTGATCACTCTCTTCAACTTTTGCTTTGTTCACACAAGAATCTGTAAAGAAGGATCAAAAGTGGTAAGACATTATCATACTACATTTCCAGGGAAAAGATCACTGCCATGCTATAATTCTGCTAAATGCAAATTCACCTATGCTGCACAAAAACATTAACATTTTCTTTCCTTAGCATATGCCATGAATTTAATTATAAGATTGCTGTGACACAAAACTCAGCAACACTGAATCTGACCAAACCATAACTATAGATTATTTTTCAACTTTTAAAAATTTAGAATTCTCTAAATTTTTTTCATATTATGGGTGGAAAAAAAAAAGGAGCTCTGGTAGCGTAGTGGTTACGAATCGGATTGCGAACCTTAAGGTCAGCGGTTCGAAACTACCAGCCGCTCCGCGGGAAAAAGATGAGGCTTTCTACTCCCGTAAGGATTTACACCCTCGGAAACCCT
>NW_006408698.1:4985168-4986656 GCF_000296735.1 Chrysochloris asiatica | reverse complement strand
AGCAGCAGAATGTCTCTGGGGTTTATCCAGTTCCCTAAGGGTTAAACAGTTCTTAAAGTCTTCTCTGCTGTGGCTGGCTCGTTGGTGCTCTTGTAGCACACCTTTTTAAATTTTAAACCATTCAGTGTTCCCATGTTCTGTTCGAAAATCTCCCTCTTGGTCCATGTACAGATTCCTCATGAGCACAATTAAGTGTTCCGGAATACTCATACTGCACAATGGTGTCCATAGCTTGTCATAATCCACACAATTGAAAGCCTTTGCATAGTCAATAAAGCACAGGTAAACATCTTTCTGATATTCTCTGCTTTTAGCCAAAATCCATCAGACATCATCAATGATATCCCTCATTCCACGGCCTCTTCTGAATCCGGCTTGAACCTCTGGAAGTTCTCTGTCAATGTACGCTTGCAGCAGTTTCTATATTATCTTTAGTAAAACTTTACTCGCATGGGATATCAAAGAGATTGTACGATGATTTCCGCATTGTGTTGGGTCACCTCTCTTTGGAATGGGCACAAATATGGATCTCTTCCAATCAGTCGGCCAGATTAGTTGTCTTCCAAATTTCTTGGCAGACAAGAGTGAGTGAGGCCTCCTGTGCCACCTCACTTTCTTGAAAGATTTCAATTTTTATTCCATCAATTCCTGGTGCCTTGTTCTTTGCCAATTCCTACACTGCACCTTGGAGTTCCTCCCTAAATATTATTGGCTTTTGATCACATGCTACCTCTTGAAGTGGCTGAACATTAACCATTTCCTTTTGGTACAGTGACTCTGTATATATATTCCTTCCATCTTCTCTTGATGCTTTCTGCATCATTTAGTAATTTTCCCAGAGAATCTTTCAATAATGAAAGTCGAGTCTTGAATTTTTTCTTCAGTTCCCCCAGCTTGAGAAATGCTGAGCATGTTTTCCCTTTTTGGTTTTCTGATTCCAGATCTTTGTACATTTTGTTGCAATATTTGGCTTTATCTTCTCAAGCTGATCTTTGGAATTTTCTGTTCAGCTCTTGGCCTCCTCATTTCTTCCATTTGCTTTAGCATCTCTATGCTGGAGAGCAAGTTTCAGTGTCTCTTCTGGCACCCATTTGAACCATTTCCTCCTTCTTTCTTGTCTTTTTAATGATGTGTTGCTTTCTTCATGTATGATTTTCTTGATGTCATCTCACAACTCTTCTGGTCTTTGGTCTTTAGTGTTTAATGTATCAAATCTGTTCTTCAGATGACCGCTAAATTCAGGTGGGATATAATCAAGGTCATATTTTGGCTCTTGTGGACTTGTTTTCGTTTTCTTCAGCTTCAGTTTGAATTTGCATATGAGTAATTCATAGTCTGTTCCACAGTCTGCTCCTGGCCTTGTTTTGACTGATGATATAGAGCTTTTCCATTGTCTCTTTCCGCAGATGTAGTCAATTTGATTTCTATGTATTCCATATGGTGAGGTTCATGTGTCTAAAGAAGGTATTTGAAATGAACAAATCATTG
>NW_006408698.1:4971421-4985068 GCF_000296735.1 Chrysochloris asiatica | reverse complement strand
GAGGCTTTCTACTCCCGTAAGGATTTACACCCTCGGAAACCCTGCACAGGGTCGCTATGGGTCGGCTCCGACTCGAAGGCACTTAACAACAACAATGGGTGGAAAAGTGCTAAGGACTCCATCTTCAAGACTGTTGTATCTCAAAATGACCCATATAAAACCCTAGATTGTTGTTGTTGTTAAGTGACATTGAGTGATTCCGACCCATAGTGACCCTGTATAGGGCTTCCAAGCAGCAGCTGGTGAGTTTGAACCACCGACCTTGCAGTTCAAACGGCTGTGCAGTCTGGCACATTAACCCACAGCGCCACACCAGGACTCCAGAGACTCAATAATTGGGGCTTCCAAGAGAAACATTTTATGTAAGTATATTTTAAAATCTGTGGGAACACTGTATCATGAATATCAGAACACAAGATTTCTAATTTTCAGATATAATCAAACACTCTAGAAATATGCATGTATTGTGTATGTGTACTGCAGCCATCCACTGCTAACAGATACTTGTTTAAATATGCTTCATTTGGAATAAACACATATATATATGAGCCATAAAGTTACTAACAATTTTTTTTTAACACAACCCTATGAATGAATATTAAGGAGCTCTGGTAGCGTAGTGGTTATGAATCGGGCTGCGAACCGTAAGGTCAGCAGTTCGAAACTACCAGCTGTTCCCCGGGAGAAAGATGGGGCGTTCTGCTCCTGTAAAGATTTACAGCCTCGGAAACCCTGTACAGAGTCGTTATGAGTCGGAACCAACTCCACGGCACACAGCCACCGCCACCGCCACCGCCACCACCACCCTAATGGAGTCCTGGTGTGGCGCTGTGGGTTAATGCGCCAGACTGCAAAGCCTTTTGAACTTCAAGGTCGGGGGTTCAAGCTCACCAGGAAATCCTATACGGGGTTGCTATGCGTTAGAATCAACTCCACGGCACTTAACAACAACTCTCCTAATGGAGTCCTGTGGTGCTGTGGGATAATGCACTGGACCTCAAGGTCGATTGGAACCGCAAGGTCAGTGGTTCAAGCTCACCAGCCATCCCTGGGAAACCTTATAAACAGCCAACTTTGGCTTGGAACCAACTTTACAGCACGAAACAACAACAAACACCAATTATTCTAATGAGAGATTATTTCTAGTGAGTCATAAAACAAATAACTGAAAAATCTCTTAATAGCAATAATGAAATTCACAATACTATATATTGCTGATGTGGCTATTAAGTGTTATCAAGTTGGTTCTGACTCATAGAGACCCTTTATAGGGTTTTGGAGGTTTTTAAAAAACCGTTTGAGAGCAGAAATTCTCATCTTTCTTCCACAGAGCAGCTGATGGGATCAAACCACTAATCTTGGGGTTCACATTCCAATGCTTATCCGACAGAGCCACAATGCTTCATACACAGAAAATTTATTTTGTATCTAGCCATTTATTCTTATTAAAAAAAAAAAAAGAAGATGACATGGCATCCAGTCAATTCTAACTCATGGCGATCCTATAACACAGGGTAGAACTGCTCTGCAATGTCCCAAACTATAAATCTTTACAGAAACAGACTATCACGTATTTCTGCCACAGAGCAGTTGGTAGAATCGAACTGCAGACCATTTGTTTAGCTGCCATACATTTAACCATTGTGCCACTAGAGCTCCTATTGACTACTGTTGTTGTTAAGTACCGTGGATTCTGGTCCAAATCATAGCGACCCTGTATTAGGGTTTCCAAGGAGCAGCTAGTAAGTTTGAACCACAGACCTTGTAGTGTAAAACGACCTTGCGGTCCAGTGCTTATCTCATAACGCCACACCAGGACTCTCCTATGTACCACTGTGGTTGTTAGTTCCAACTCTTATCAACCCTGTATAAGGTTTTCTACAACAGGCTGGAAAGTCTGAACCACTGACCTTGCAGTTCCAACCAACCTAATAAAATTATTTGTCTATACTAAGACTTAAGGAGCTCTGGTGGCGTAGTGGTTACGAATTGAGCTGCGAACCACAAAGTCAGCAGTTCAAAACTACCAGCTGTTCCACGGGAGAAAGATGAGGCTTTGTGCTTCCTTAAACATTTCCAGCCTCGGAAGCCCTGTACAGGGTCGCTATGAGTCAGAACCGACTCCATGGCACATAACCATCACCACCATACTAAGACATGAACATGAATGCTTGTAGCCTTACAACAGCCATGTTAAGAAATGATTTTGATTTTCATTTAAATTTCAGTGGGAAGTACGTGGAGAGTTTTAGGCAGGGGAATGACATGACCTGATTTATAAAAGATATTAAAATCAATGTATTATAAAATTAGACGTGACTGAGCTACATGAGTTCAAGAGATAGTAAAATAGAGACGCACAGACTTCATAGAAGTTCCTAAGCCATAAGATTAATGTCATAGACTCAGCTCCAATTCATAGCAACCGTACAGGACAGAGTAGAACTGCTCCATAGGATTTCCAGGATTACAAACCTTTCTTGGAGCAGCCTCACCGTTCTCCTTCAGAGCAGTTGGTAGGCTTGAAGGGATAATCTTGCAGTTAAAAGTCTAACACTTAACCCTGTGCACCACCAGAGACCCTAGAATTCCTAAAGTGTTTGTTATTTGTGTGTGTGTGTGTGCGCATATGTATTCACATGGCTTTAATGAACGTTTCATAGCATTCATACGCTTCTTAAAAAAGCCTTTGACTTTGTGCTGACCACCAGGAGGCAAGCTTGCAGAATGTGCCCTTTGGTTGTTAAAATGATCATATATTACTGAGTGTTTTTGTGTACATCCCGAAACAAAAAACCAGAGGGAATAGAAGCAAATACTGTTGAATGATGATGCACGGAGGGGACTGTAATCATTGCAATGAAACTATGAGTATAAAACTGATGTTCTCCCATGTAAACTAACACTCAATTCACAATAAAAATGTAAAAAACAAAATAAAGCACGCAATGCCATAGAGTCAATTCTGATTCAGAGCAACTCTAGGTATTTAGGGTTTCTGAGTCTGTACATCTTTACAGAAGCAGACAACCTCATTTTGCTCCATGGGAGTTGCTGGTAGATTTCAGCAATCAACCTTGTAGTTAGTAAGCAGCCAAAAACAAAACCAATAGCACCATCAGGTGTCCTATTTACTATTAAGAAGCACTCATATATTTGACTTACCCAATTTGAAAATAGAAGAAATTGAAACCTAAAGAAACAAAATGTTTTGTTCACCGATGATATGTACATGATATGTACAATCACCGATGATATGTACATGAGGTCATAATGGGGTTTATGATGTTAACTATTCTCTCTCACCTGGTCGTTTCATCTCTCCTCATCCCAATGATTTTGCTAACAACCCACTATCTTAATAACTGACACACAGTACAAAAAGAAACATCTGTTCAAAATGTAACAAGGTAGCTGAAATCAGCAGTGAGTACATGTATCAACTATGATCTACAAAGATGATAGTTGTTGTTCTTGTCAAGTGCTATCAATTCGGGTCAGACTCAAAGAGACCCTGTATAGGGTTTTTGAAGAGCAGCTGTTAGGTTTTAACCACCGACTTCATGATAAGCAGTGTAGAGCTTATCCTACAGCACCACACCAGGACTTCATAATAGATGACAGACCAGTAGAAACATTTTGAAATAGTGTTTTATGACGGCCTGAACAAAATTTTAAATGAACTACTGAGTTTATCAAGGAGCTCTGGTATCGTAGTAGTTACGAGTCAGCTACTAATCTTAAAGTCAGCAGTTCAAAACTACCAACTGTTCCATGGGAGAAAGATCAGGCTTTCTGCTCCTGTAAAGATTTACAGCCTCAGAAACACTATAAAGGATCACTATGAGTCGGAACCGACTCCATACCACCAAGTTTATCAAGCCCAATTAAAATACATGCAGAGACTGCCATTCACATTCATTGCTGGGGCAAAGTAAGTGGACACAGCCTTTCTGGAAAACATTGGGTCTTTAAAAGTTAATACCCTCACTTCAATCCTAAAATATTCCCCCCAAAACGTACACACAGGGAAATAAAACTGAAGATTTATTTATAATTGGAAAATCATGAAAACAATTAAGATGTAAAACAAAAAAGGACAAGTCAAGATGATTATAATATTCACCTTTTGATGGGTAACATGAAAAAATTCTCATAAGGTTTGATAAAAAAAATATTGATGGATATGAACCAAGCTGAAAGTACACATTATTGGATGATGTGATTGGTGGTTCCTTTTGTCACTTATATAAGCCTCAAAACTGCCTATAATAAGTGTGTGTATGTTGTTGGTAAGTGCCATCTAGTAGATGTGGGTTCGACTCATAGAGACCCTTTATAGGGTTTCCAAAGAGCAGCTTGTGAGATAGAACCACCATCCTTTTGGTTCAATCCGACCTTGCAGTGGAGTGCTTTATCTCACAGCTTCACAATAAGTTTGAATTACCTTTAAAATCAAAAATCAGATAAGAATGCAGAACAAACCATAAAATCAGTATTCATTTTTGAATATTGCTGTGAACCTTCCCTGTACTAAGGAGTAAAAGAATAATACATAATTGGAATTCAACAGCTATTGTATTCCATTCTTTAAAGAAAAGACAATTGAATTCAAGTTTGAACCTAAATAATAATTTTTCAACTTGATATGTAAAAAAGTACCTCACAATGAGGCCACATATATTTCACAATGGTAGGTTCACATCATACTTAAAAATTTGTTCTCTGTTTAGTCTGTTCTAACGTATAGTGACCCTGCATAGAGTTTCCAGGAGTCCTGGTGTGGCACTGTAGGATAAAAAATGGATGAACAACTATAAGGTCAGCAGTTCAAATGCAACTACTCGTTGAAACTGCTATGCAAAGTAGCTATGAGTCAGCACTGACTCGATGACACTTGACAACATCATAGGGTTTCCAAGGCTTTATATCTTTACAGGAGCAGAAAGCTTCATCTTTGTCACATGGAGTGGTTGGTGGGCACAAACACCTGACATTATGGTTCACAGTGTAATGCTTATCCTGTGGCACCACAGCGATTCCTCTAGAAAGTATAGCCAACTGCTACAGTCTAGGATGGAGTCCTGGTATGCTGCAGTAGTATAAGCACTGGATAGCTTACCACAAGGTCAGTGGTTAAAACCCACCAACTACTTCATGGAAACCCTATACAAGGTTGCTATTAGTCAGAAACTATTCAACAGCACTTAACAACAACAATACAAAAATAAACTCCAGGATGATGTGAGGTCATTTCCTCAACAATATAGGGATATGAACTTTATCACCTCAAGTTCTTTCTTAGCTGTATGAAAATAAAAAAACGATCATAAAAGTACTCAAGGTCTGGGATAAGTCAGTATTTCTTTGGTCAAATTTGAGTGCAAAGAATATAACATAATCCCAATTAGAACCTAGTAAGCATATGATACTTCAAAAGCACCATGGTACCAGTAAAACTGAATGAAAAGATTTCACAAAATCATGTTTAACATTCAGTTTTAACAACAAAATAGCTTTACGTAGCACTGAGTTTAAACTAAATTCAGGGATATCGAAACTTATCAAATAGGCTAATATTTCCAATCACTTAAGAAAAACTCTTACGCATACCATAATTAACAAATATACCTGTGAGTACCCAAGACACACTAAACTCACCAGATTCTAAGAGAGGAAACTGAGTGGGAGAACTACCTTTAAAATAATATCTATTATACAGAAGGGAAGAAAAACACTATTAGTAACATTAAAGATTATATTACATACCTATCAGATGTGTGAAATCAACATCTAATCTTTGTCTATACTTGAAGTCTGGATCCATACCACTGCAGTGCAGTACTATCTGGGAAACACACTCTTCAATTATTTTATAATACTGAGGCCTAAAAAAAGAGAGAAATACTCTTAAATGCCTTTTCTACAAGTACAAGTCAATTTTCTTAAGAAGGTAGTAAGCATGATAAAAGAACTACGTCGTTTTCCTAGCTTAAAAAAAAAAAAAAAAAACTGAGCCTAAAGATGTGCTGAACTTTATAGTGCAAGGCCAATTGTTATGTCATCAACTGTGATGTAATCAATTGTGACCATTCATGCCAGTTTTTGAGATTCATGTATGTTTTCAAAGATACTTATCAACATTATGTACTTAAACTACTGTTACTACAGTTAATGAAAAACAAATGGCCTGTTAGTCCTATATTCAGGATACAGAAATGGTTCTAAGCTTCCACAAGTCCTCAATTTCAGTAAAGGATGAGTATCTTGCCACTAGGTGGAAAATGTTATCTTGATTTTAGTACAGTCACTATGTTGTCATTGTAGACTGCCTTCAAGTTGGTTCCGACCCATAGTGACCCTGTATAGGGTTTCCAAGGAGTGGCCGGTGAGCTTGAACCGCCGATCTTCTAGTTGAAAACAACTTCGCAGTCCGGTGCATTAACCTACACCACACCAGGACTCACTATAAGCTATAACAGATTACAAAACTAGAATGAGTTTCTTATATTAGAGATGATTCCAAAGATGTTTTTATGCATGTGTTTTAACCCATTTTAGGGAAGTATATACAGGTAACATGCATGGTTACAGCATCAATATGTTTAAAGCATCAAAGGATTTTTTTAAATCTAAGTTTTTTAATCTATCAAGGTAATTCTGGCCTTCAAAATGACCACTTCAGTACTGAAAAATTTAAATAAATAAACTTTTAATAGTATTCCTCACATTAAATTAGGGGGAAAGTTGGTATTTTGCCAGTGGTTAATTAATTCAATGGGGGGGGGGCAGAGAAAAATATTGGTGGTGGTGGTGGAGTTGGTTCTGACTCACAGCGACCCTGCATATGGTTTCTGAGGCTGTAAATCTTTACGGGAGCAGAATGCCTCATCTTTCTCCCACGGAACAACTGGTAGTTTCAAATCGCTCACTTTGAGGTTAGCAGCCCAACTCGTAACCACTATGCTACCAGATTTATTTGTATAAAGTATTACTTTAGAAAAAATATTACATAAGCATTCCTAAATCTAGTATCATTTGCTCATACATAGGGTCATTATGAGTCAGAATCAACTCGACGTCACTTAACAACAACGAATCTACTATGCTGTTTGTTAACCAATCTTCTAAAATTCTGAAAATAAAGCCAAAAGTATTCTAATTGACATTCTATGTCTTTACAAATACAGGTGGGTCTCAAAACAAAGGATAGTAATATATCTTACATTTTTAACATGTTTCAAGTCATCATCAGGTTTAGGGCAAATAATATTGTGTATAGCATCAACTAGTCAAATTTTGGGGTAAATGAGAAAAACGAAATTGTTCTCAGGACAGCTTAGTCACCAAAGGAATAAAAGTGCTTGTCATGTTTTTAACTAAGATGAATATTCTCAGGATGAAAAGGATATTAAAATAACTTCACACTTATTCAGAGTTACTAAGAAATATATATTTCACACAAGTAATTACACCAAGTAACTGAATTCTCATATAAACCTGCTGCCTTAAAAGTCAATTTCAACTCATAGTGACCCTATAGGACAGAATTTAACTTTTCACAAGGAATTTCTAAGAGGTAATCTCATCTCCCATAGAACAGTTGGTGGATTCGAACCGTAGACATTTTGGTGAGTGGTTGTGCAATTAACAACTGCGCAACCAGGCCACCTTGTTGTTTGTATTATTAAGTACTGGAAAGCTGTTCTGACTCATAAGGACCCTAGCAAAAGATTTCCTAGGAGTGACTGTTGGGTTTGAACCACCAACCTTGTGGTTAGCAGTCCAGTGTTGACCTGGAAATAACACACCAGAACTTTAAATCTTTAATTGCCAGAACTTAAATTGGAAAACAACAACAATTCAAAATGCATCGTCATCTTAACTATGTAAAACAAAAAATTTAGCACTTAAAAACATTTTTCTACACATCTATAGCAATAACATGCCCATTACTTAGTGTACTTCTCTAGACTATAGTAATTCTTTATCTTCCGTTACCTGTGTATTTTGTTTAAACTACTCCTGATCTTGTGCAGTACCCTTTCTTTTCCTTTTAATTAAACACAATATGAGAAAACAGATAACCAGGTTAACAGAGTTTCATGTATATGAAGAATCAATGACTATAAACAGTAACTCATAGTCTCTGAAACAGTTAAATGTAAGATTATTGTCACCAACTTATGGGTAAATTCAATTACACAAAGACCCTTTGTGTCTTGATTTTCAGATATATTCTTCTGTACTGAACTCTATAAGGATCTCTAGCAGCATAATTAATACATTCTGAGCTGTGCTGCTAACACAAGGTCAGCAGTTTGAATCTACCAGTTGCTCCTGTGAAGACTTAAAGCCTCAGAAACCCTGTAATGGGGGTCAATATGAGTTGGAATCGACTCTAAGGCATACAATCCAACACCACCATTATTCTAAAACTTTTAATTTTACACATTGTTATTATACTCATGTTGAAGAATTACATTCGTGGACAGAAAACTGAAATACTAGAATTAATAATTTCTTAAAAGCTAAAGTCACATAAATACTAGATGAATACATAAAAGAAAAATAATAGCAAAGCTTTACTTATTAAAATGTACAACTTAAGAACTTAAATGTTCTACTACAGAATCTTAAGTATATTTTCATTGCTACCATTATATACTGAAGAAAATTTTATCATGAGGAGAGCAAAATATTTTGGGTTGACTGCTACAAAAAGTTCTGTCATTGAGGCACCACATTTTAAGTAGGCTCTCTCTTCTGGCCCAATTAAAAATAAATTAATACCCTTTAGAAACATATTAATTAAAATAGTCAAACTCTAATGCTCTCCTTATGTCTCCTTCCACATACTACTTAGGCGCAAGTACACTGTTCACTATACTTTAATATCCAATTCAAATTACAAAGACAGGGCTTTATGAGCTGCCTCTTACCTGATATAATAATCATTTCTGATGAGCAAAAAATGCTGTAGAATGGATAATAAGTAATTTTCCGCAGTAGTATCCTTCAACATATTATACAGAAGATGGTACACTTCATTCATATCAGTAGAAAGTAAGTAAAGGAAAAAATGAACCAAAGATTCTTGATAAGT
Organism: Chrysochloris asiatica; assembly: GCF_000296735.1. Taxonomy (NCBI): domain Eukaryota; kingdom Metazoa; phylum Chordata; class Mammalia; order Afrosoricida; family Chrysochloridae; genus Chrysochloris; species Chrysochloris asiatica. The sequence goes on along the minus strand of NW_006408698.1, from coordinate 4,975,962 downwards.
TGATTACTTTAAAAATAATGATTATTTTTATTCCATTACATTTTATACCTTCAATGCCAAGACACAGTATTTAAATATTTATCAAAACAAATTTAATCCATGAAATCATTTAAAAAACAGACCCAAAAATATTTCCAAGTCCATTTGGCATAATTTTATAATTCAAGGTCTAGATTACAGCTGCTACCATTGAAACAGCAATGTCATCAACTAAAATTATATTTTTCTTAATCGCCTATGATTGTAATGTTGTTGTTCTTGGTGACTGTCATTAAGTCAATCCAGACTCACAGCAATCTCAGACTCAATGTATGCAGAGCAGAACTGCTCCACAGGGTTTTCAAGATTGGGACCATTAAGAAGTATATCAACAGACCTGTCTTGGGATGCAATCTCTAGGTGGGTTTGAACCAACAACCTTTCAGCTAGTAGTGGAAGGCTTAAAAGTTCACACTACCCAGCAACAGGTGTGGTTGTCACAGAGGACCTAGATTATTCATGCCAGCCACTTATTTGTCATTTTCACTGCTATACAAGAGAGAAGACACATAAGCCTTCGAAGACTCTGTGGAATATTACAAAATCACAAAAGTAGTTTTATTATTGTCCAGATGATATATTTTTAAACCTGAAATTATTATTTGCATTCATTTGTATTTCTCTATTAGATAAAAGTTGGAGAGTTAACAGCCAAGCAGATTGAAATAGTGGCAATGATTTAATACCTTTCAGTAAGCCAGAAAACAGATTCCAGTGATGGGTTCATTTTTATGGTAAAAGTAAATGGCTAAAAAATCAATGTAAAAGATAAAAGAGAAAATGTAATTCAACATCATAAAAATAACTTGAAATGTCAACATTTCCTGTAAAGTAGAATAAAAGATAGGATGATTTACATCTGAGATTCCAAGTAAGAATCTCTTTAGGTTCTTTAACTGCATACAGAATGGTCCCCAAAGTAACTTTATGATGAAGTTAGATTATAGATCCTAAACAGATTTATTGTGAAACTCGATTATAAGAAGTCAATACGAAGCAAGACAGTGAGATATATATTTATTGATAGAAAGGCATTTAATATTACACTGATATCACCAAAGATAGATCAGAAATTTCAAAAATAATTTTACATAATACCAAATATTCATTGAACACATATGTATCTAATATCTACATGTAAGATACGTTGATAGGAGCATTGGATGGAAATGATAAACCATAATATTTCTATCCTTATGCTCACAGGGACAGAAAGGCACAAATGTATAAGAGAAATTCAAAGAAAAGTACTGAAGAATTTTGAAGAAGGGTAGTATTACTTCCAGATTTTGGAGATGGGGAGGAAGAGTTCATACATACACAAAAATCTGATCAAAAGTCACTTTGATTCTGAGATATTTCTCAACTTTCCTACAGTTCTCAAAAGGCCAAATAATTAATGAGTTTAAAATAAATGACTAACAATAAGATGACAATAATCTCTTATAATTTAAATAATTTCATATAAAATTATGGCTAAAGGAAGACAATGTCCCAGCTGTATTTGGCTTGGACCTTTCTACCAGATAGCCATGATAAAGTCAGATACCACAGTGTTTAAACATATTTTTTTGTTTTTATTGGTAAACACTATAAAGTCTTTAGATAAGCAATAAGGTTTTTATTTGAAAATAATTCTATCTCCGAGTCACTGGAATACATCCAATCAGCTGGAAAAGTATATTAACTATAGGCACATATGAGCTCAGTGAACTTTTCTCCAAAAATTCTTATACTGTCTTAGGGCCTTGTCTATTCAAGACTAGAGAGCTGAGTATATCTATAATAAAACAAGCCAGTGTGCAAGATTTCAACATAGTCTGTATACAATCAGGAGAGTCTGATAACCTGAAAAAGAACATCATAGCGAAATACCAATATAAGTAAACTGATATGAATTGGGCTGGTGTCAAAAAAAGCAATAATTGTCAACAAAATTTCCCAGAAATCCCGTTTTCACAATGTATGTAAAAATATGTTGTGGTTTGTCAAAAGGATATTCCATTTCTGCTCGAATGTCATTGAGACGGTGTGACAATTCAGTTAGGTCGTCCTCCTTGTTCTCATCAAACACTTTCAACTGAATGTCAAGTTCATCATTCTCTTTTTCTTTTAGATCCTAATATACATATAAACATAAAAGTTAGCAGGCATAGTTAATCTATGTCCATTAACTTGCAGCTTTCAAAACCAAAATCGATAATAACAACTGTGGATGCTCAAGCATGATACCCAAAGTGAGATTAGATGTTCAGAGCTGAGCTTGAACTCTAAAAGGAAATGCAAGCATGGCGGACTTCAAATTAGGTAGATCAAACAAAATGGGATGCATTTCTTCTAATTATGATTACTGTCTAGAGCAATTATAAATTTCTATTACTAAAGTCCTGGTGTGGCGCTGTGCGTTAATGCGCCAGACTGCAAAGCTGGTTGAACTGCAAGATTGGCGGTTCAAGCTCACCAGTTACTCCTTGAAAACGCTATACAGGGTCACTATGGGTCCAAACCGACTCGACGGCACTTAACAACAACAACAACATTACTAAAGCCAAACACTAATGTAAGTAATTTGTAAATATTGTTCTCCTTATATTTATATATAAGATAATTTACTAAAAACCTGCATCCAGAGCATATTAAAATAAAATATGCTTCTTTCAAAATGTCATATAAGATATATCCCAAAACATTCATATTTACACTTTGTTTTCTGCTTAGTAATAACTTGCTTTAAGTCTACTAATTCAATTTTAAGGGGACTAAGAAAAATTCTTGGAATGTAGTATTATCTAACATTATCGTTGTTCAGTGCCGTCGAATTGATTCCAACCCATAGTGACCCTTTATATGGTTTCCAAGGAGCAGCTGGTGGGTTACACTACTCAGAATTCCATATAACACTGGCAGGTCAGAATACTGGTTGACTTCTGAACTCAGAAAACAACAGAAGCCAAATACATTCAATACATTGACCTCTGAAGAAACAACCTTTGACACATTTTAAAGTATGGACTTTTGTTTATTTTTATGCCACAATCTATGTTACCACCTTACACATATGCATCATACAACTTGAATATACTGCAATGCTTGAAAAAAAAATACAATTTAAGGATTTTTACTTAATTAGCATTAGAACTTTAGGAACATGTAACTCAGTCTGCATTACTAAAATAATTTCAGTAAATACAATTGTTAAGTGTTTAATTAAGCTTTCAATTATGGACAGACATTACAAGGGGACTTCAAGAACTTCCTGGATAAATTCCATTAGCTTTTAATTCCATTTTATCATGAAGTTTTTTAAGCCCTTTCATATTCATATAACATATATATGATACAATATAGTACAGGTATGCATAAACATAAAATACTGTAATTATTAATAATGCTCCTAACATATTAAAAATATGTATGTATACACATACATATGTATAGACAACTAACTTCCTTTCAGTCAAAAATGTCAATCCTTGAAATATACAGTCTAAAAATTAATATTTTATATAGCAAAAGTAATGTGACGGACATCCAAAGAATAGAAATGTATGGCAAGTGCTTTATATGTTACTTGTAGAATATCACAAAATTACTGACATATACTAATATTATGTAAAATAACACTACTTTCAGATATTGAACAGTTTTTGTTGATTCACTGTAACTATAATTCACTTTCTACACTATAGTGCTGTTGATTTGGAAATCGAAGTCCATTACCAGTACACTAATGATCACCAGGCTTTGTCAATCTACTGAATGAAGTAAACTTCGCAGGCCATAGAAACAATTTCTTTATATCATGTTACTTTATTCATCTCAAGAAACTAATAATTATTTAACAAAAAGGTAAATGGTGAAAACTTCACAAGAAATCCATGAAAGTTAAGTTCAGAGCAAATATTTATTTTACAAATGTCTGTATACTACAAAAGCACTCATTTAATCAAAATTACTAATGTAAATTTTTCAACAGTGAATTTTCAAGATAAATGAAATTTTAAGTGCATTTAAACACCAAGATTTAACCAGAAGACAGGTAAAAGATCTTTAAAAAAAATTATTTTACAGCATATAATTAAAATAATTGTCCTTATCTCCAGGGATCCTGATAATTATTAGGAAATAAGGTTCAGTCCGCTATTATATTATGAAGGTCACAGAAGCTACTGAAATACTAAGAACTAGTCTTCTCTAAAGGAGCCCTGGTAGCGAAGAAGGTTATGCATTGGGCTGCTACCCTCAAGATCATAAGTTCAACTCTAGCAGGCATTCTACTTGAGAAAGATGAGGATTTAGACTCCCATAAATATTTATAGCCTTGGAAACACTATACAGGGTCACTAAGAATCAGAAACCAACTCCATGGCACCCGCTATCAGTCTTCTCTACCATTAATAATTCTGTTGTTGTTGTTGTCAGGTGCCATCGAGTCAGAACCGACTCATAGCGACCCCATGCACAGCAGAGCGAAACAATGTTCGATCCTGGGCCAACCTCAC
>NW_006408698.1:4963491-4968809 GCF_000296735.1 Chrysochloris asiatica | reverse complement strand
ATGATGGTTTTGAACAATGATAATCTTCAGCTAACATACTTAGTAAAACAGAAAACCAAAAGAGTTATACCTACAATTTTAATTATGTAAATTTATCTCAGATCAATGCTATACAGTGATTTCAAAGATGTCTTTAAATATTAGCATGATTAAAGCAACTATCCTCATTTCATTAAAAAAATACAACTATTTTTCTTTAGAAAAGAAACGAAGTTATTACACCTACACTTTACATATCAATTATCTCCTTATCCAATAAATAACATTTACAGCAACAAGAAACAATCCACTATGCGACTGTTTTGTGCATTATAGGATGTCCCTCTGGCAGTGCAAAACAAGAGTAATGCTGGTTGTGAAAGTTACATACTAAACTAGTCTGAGTCATGCTATTCAGTGGTTTGACAGCCATGTACAAATGATAATTCAGCAGTTATGTATTAAAAATGTATATAATGATATTGTAATCCTCAATTTAGGATATACTATGGTCACACTCATTTTAGCAATAATCCCAATTTTTGCATAATGATCTGGTCCTTGAAGCTCAACCACGTTGATGAGTAAGAGGTGGGTATATACTAACAGTACGATCCTTAAACAATGTATATAGAATACACTAGTCAAAATTTGATGTATTGGTATGCTAAACAACATAACTTGGACCTTTCTATATCAAATATTAAATTTAAAAAATTCTCAAGAAACAATTGAAACTATAAACTATAGTAGGCATTGATAGTCTCAATGTTCAATATGGTTAAAAGGCGAACCCTTTTGATGTTAAGGAAATGATAACGCAATGACATTACTTCTGGGTGTGACATTAGTTGAATTCTGAGTGATCAACTGTATAGAGTTACTGATATTAATCCAATATAAAAAAGCTTATTAAATCTCTAATGTTTTATCAAAGAAAGTAACAAGGAACATTTATTTATTCTGTGCTTCAAGTATTTTATCAAAACAGAAAAAGTAATGAAGTTCATCAGTAAATATTAATACACAGTTAAAGTCAACTTACTGGTAACATTGTTTTCAGTCCAGATCGGAGAAATTCATTCCTTAAATGTATTCGAAAATCAAGCTCATAAGGAGAAGTTACAAGAGCATTTATGAACTGCATGCAGGCCACCTGCAATTATAAAATGAATTTTATTTCCAAACAGTTATTTTCTTAATTTAGCAAATATTTACTCAATACACACATTCAGAAAATTATTTATTTCCTGTTACACACTATCGGCAAATAAAAACACAAAGTATAAAATGTATTAAGGAATACAAATATTTCTACAACAATAATGATGGTTATGACTTTAGAGTACAAACAGCAAAATTAACAAAGTTTATAACATCCAAAGTTATTCTATGGAAGATTTGATGGATGGTCAAATACTGCTACGCTTTGATAAACAATATTAAGGAAAATTCAACTTTCTCTAAGAAAGCTAAAATTCCAAAAGTGTACATCTAGAACCCTTTACAAACATTATGAAATGTATCTTTCATATTCAGCTGTCCTCAGTGTACACATGGCTTCAATTCTATATGGTGTTAAACATTTTTCTAAAATAAGTCAAATATCATTATAAAAGTACTCTGATATTAAACAAGGACTACTGATAACTTGGAGTTCTGGTGTGGCGCTGTGGGTTAATGCACCAGACTGCAAAGCCGTTTGAACTGCAAGGTCGGTGGTTCAAGCTCACCAGCTGCTCCTTGGAAACCCTATACAGGGTCGCTATGGTTCGGAATCAACCCACCGGCACTTAACAACAACAACCAGTGATAAATTGGAGAGATAATTAAATTGATTTACATAGCCTCTAGATTTTGAACAAAATATTTGGAATACTAAAATATATAATTAGGATGAATATACTTACCATGTATGAAAAAATGAGTGCAAGTAAATCAAGGTCAAATAGAAAGCACTGATACACCAATAGTAATGTACGTTTTGTAATAAAACAAATATAAGGGCATATCACCAAGTGAAAGCATTTCATTAATTATATTAATACTAAAAAATTGTTTTGGCAGTTTTTGCCTACTTATTTTGAATTTCCTTATTATGGAAAGGAATTTACATGCTAGTTAATTGAAAGCTAGAAGGGAATCAACAAAATACTAGTTGCCCAGTGTTCCATACATCAATCCTGAATAGTACTTTTGAGAATTCTGCTGTAGTCTAAGGCTTAACCGAATACCTACACATACAAATTTATTACCGTTAAAGGAGGCAAGTAATATGAGAACACTCAAAGACTTCACAGTAAGAGGATTCCTAAAAAATAACATTTAGTAAAGATGAAAGGGGTCACAGAATAAAACAATATTTACTAGGAGTAAAAAGCACCTCACCCCCAAAAATCATTTTTCAACTGTATTTTGACTAGACTTATGAAGACCTATAAATGTGATATTCCTTCATGGTATGAATGTATCATAAATCTGTATACAATGAACCAAACTCAATATTGCTGTTGTTACTGTTGTCGAGTTGGTTCCAAACCATAGTGATCCTGCATAGGTTCGCCGACGGATCTGCTGTTCAACTGACTTTGCAGTTTAGCACATTAAACCACAATGCCACTCCAGGACTCGAAAATCAATATGAGAGTTGCTATTTCCCAGGTCTGGAATCTGCACCAAACATTGAACAGGATTCCCTGACAGATTGGAACTTTCGGCTTTCCAAGCTTTTACTGCATTGTTTTTCAGTTTTGTATCTCTATCATATATATGGCAAGATGCTGCCCACCTCCCGAGATTAGCCAATCTACCTTCACATTCAGGTTCAAGAAGCAAAAGTTGCATGCTTTAAAGGGGATAATTCAGGTGTTTTCTAACATTACTGGATATCGAAAAGGTACTCTGATATAAAAATGCCCAATTATCAAAGTAGGACAACTAAGTAAATATTTGCCATGCACGTGACTTTACTGTAAAAAGACACACCAAATAAATTACTATGAAACTGATTACTTAATGGATAACATAACCTTCCTAATTATAATAAAAAATATGTCTTTACATTGTGCCAATAACCTGGGACGTAAGTTTTCATACTGTAAAATTCCATAACTATATTATTGTATTTGCTTGAATGAATCTTGCTACAACTATGACATGACCTAACAAGTTAAAGTACATGCCCAATCCAAAATTAATAGAGAGCAAAGTTGCCATCTGTTACAACTGTTTTTGCCAGAAGAAACTCTAGCTTAATGGCTTGTATTAATACCCTACAAGTACAGAGAACATTTCCGTTAAGAAACAAGTTAATGAGTCCTACAAGTGAACCTGAAAACAAATTAAATTATTTAGATCAGAAGATAGTAAAAACAGTTGCAGTCAATAAAATGAATGTCTGTATCCATTTCAAAATTACTTTTAATAAGATAAATGTTACAATACTATTAAATACTTATCGAGAGGCATTTCTCTGAGATATTATATGTTTGGTTTGCAACTACCACAATAAAGCTAGTCATACAATAATTTTGGTTTCCCACTGCATACAAAAGTTGTATTTACATTCTACTTTAGGCTACTCGGAGTCCTGATGTGGTGCTGAAGGTTAATGCACTAGATCAGACAGGCGGTGGGAAACACAAGGTCAGCATTTCAAACCTCAACAGCCTCTTCTTAGGAAACCCTATACAGGGTAGCTGTGGTCTGAACCGACTGGATAGTACTTAACAACAACATACTCTACACTAAGTGTACCAGTTGTTTTTGCTATTAAGTGCCGTTGAGTCACTTATGACTCTTAGCAGCCCTGTATAGGGTTTCCAAGCAAGGGCTGCTGATTTTGAAACATCAACACTGCAGTTAGAACTCCGGTGACACAGAGACATAAAGTGAACACATGGTGTTCAAAAACTGACAGACTTGCTGGACACTGGGTTACCACAAACCTTGAATTTATAAAACATGCACCAAATAATGATGTTACGTTTTTGGAATACAATACAAAATAATTAAGAAACACTTTGAAGTCAGCAACTTAAAGAGGTAAAAGCAATGGTTTGCCAATGAACTGTTTATAACTGTTGTTATTGTTAAGTACCATCGAGTTGGTTATGACCAATAGTAAACCTGAATAGGGTTTCCAAGGAGTACCTGGTGAGCTTGAACTTCCAACCTTGTGGTTCAAAGTGACTTTGCAATTCAGGACATTTAATAATAGGTATTTAATAAATAACAAATAACATAAGATGAATAGCCATACTACCATGTCATTTCTCCCACAATCTGCTGAATAACAATCTTTCACAGAAATACTTATATTGTATAATGTAAGAAATACAAGAGTCAATTTAATTGTTTCTATTTCATTATGCTACTACATTATTACTATTATTTCGAATGTTATTGCTGTTGTTGTTACATGCTATCGAGTTGGTACCGACTCACACTGACCTTATGCATGGCAGAGCAAAACATTGCCCAATCCTTGGCCAACCTCACTACTGTTGCCACACTTGAGTCCATCAATGCTGCCACTTGGCCAATCCATCACGTTGGGGGTCTTCCTCTTTTTCTCTGACCCTCCACCTTACCAAACAAGACATCCTTATCCAGCGACTGGTCCCTCCTGACAATATGTCCAAAATATGACAGATACAGTTTGGCAATCTTGGCCTCCACGGAGCACTCTGGCTGCACTTTTCCCAGAACAGATCTATTGGTTCTTTTGGCAGCCCATGGCATTTTCAATATTCTCCTCCAACACCATAACTCAAAAGCATCAATTCTTCTATGGTCTTCTTTATTCACTGTCCAGCTTTCACATGCATATGAGGTTATTGAAAATACCATGGCTTGGGTCAGGTGTACCTGAGTCCTCAAACTAACATCTTTGCTCTTCAACACTTTAAAAAGGTCTTGTGCAGCAGATCTACCTACTACAATACGTCGTCTGATTTCTTGATTGCTGCTTCTGTGAGTGTTGATAGTGGATCCAAGAAGTATGAAGTCCTTAACAATTTCAATCTTTTCTACGTTGATAAGAATGAGGTATATTGATTGGTCCAGTGGTGAGGATTTTTAATTTCTTTACATTGAGATGCAATCCATACCAAAGGCTGTGCTCTTTGAATTTCACCAGTAAATGTTTTAAGTCCTCTTCACTTTCAGCCAACAAAGTTGAATCATCTGCATATCTCAGGTTGTTAATGAGTCTTCGTTGCCGAGGTTCCACGTGATCCTTACCCGTCTCTGGCCACACGTCCAGCATAAACAGCCGCCATCCGAGGAAGGCAGGGAGGGAGGAGATTGGCTGGGGACCCCATACGCAAGACGTTGCC
>NW_006408698.1:4936774-4960581 GCF_000296735.1 Chrysochloris asiatica | reverse complement strand
CCTATATCCTATCACAGACAGAGTTGTACCTCATGACTGATCTGGATATGTTCTTTTTGACAATGAATGCAACACCATTCCTCTTCAATTTGTCATTTCCAGCATAGTAAACCATGTAGTCATCAGATTCAAAATGGCCAATACCAGTCCATTTAAGCTCACTAATGCCTAAGATATCGACGTTTATGTGTTCCGTTTCATTTTTTGACAACTTCCATTTTTCCCAGATTCTTACTTCGTACATTCCATACTCCGATTTTCAATGGATGTTTACAGCTGTTTCTCTTCATTTTGAGTTGTGTAAATGAAGGTCCACGGGCTTTTCTCCCACAGGCTTTACTCCATTCGCATCAACACAGTCAACTCTACTTTGAGGAGGCAGCTCTTCCCCAGTGACATTTTTAGTGCCTTCCAATTTGAAGGGATCATTTTCCAGCACTATAGCTGATGGTGTTTCTCTGCTATTCATAAGGTTTTCAGTGACTAAAAATTCAGAAATAGTTCATCACTCCTTCTTCCTAGTCTGTCTTCATCTGGAAGCTCATCTGAAACCTGTCCACCATGGGTGACCTTGCTGGTATTTAAATACCCATGACATAGCTTTCAGAATCACAGCAACTCACTAGTCACCACAGTACGACAAACTGACAGATGAGTAATGGACTATTTCAAATATCAGAAATAAAATCAGTCAAAAATAGAAATAAGTGCGACCATTTACAAATACAAAATTAAATTTAAAATGATGAATGCGCCATAGTGAATTCTCTTGGGTCCTAGTATGGCACCGTATGATAAGCTCTCAAAGTCAGTCTGAACCACAAGGTCGGTGGTTCAAACTTACCTGCTGCTTCTCAGAAAGCCTACACAGGATCTTATGAGTTGGAATGGACTTGAAACCACTTATCAAGAAGAAGGAATGAATTATGTAATGGCTCCTATAGTCGATGTCTGTAACTCCCACCAAGCAACATTTGTGACCAATTGGGTCTAGGACAGTGAAGTTGGGATAAGATAACTCAGAGGATGACATGATTCAGCTGTGAATGTTAACCAGAGTTAATAATAGCTGAAATAAACTTGAGACTCTTAACAGGAGTTTAAAATGAGCTATCTCAGAAGCAGGCGTTCCAGAGAGGGGTGAATCTCACTAGCATCATAGAAGAAGAGTCAGGAGTAGAGTGTATCCTTTGAACCCCAAGATTTCTGTGTATTGAAGCTCTTCAACCCAGGGACAAAAAGGTGAAACACTGGGGGAGTGGCAGTGGACCAGCAGTAGCAAAACAGAGAACCAGAGCACGAGACAGAGTGGCGAATTTCTAAGACTGGGAACAAAATACAGATAACTGACTTTGGGCAAGAATCTTGCTTAAAGAAAGGGGTGCCTCCGGGTATTTAAGTGGGGGAGCTAGGTTTGATGAGTGCTAAACAGTGCCTTCATGTGGTGCTGTGGGTTAATATGCTGGACTGCAAGGTCGGTTTGAATTGCAATGTCGGCAGTTCAAGCTCACCAGGCACTACTTGGAAAACCCTATACAGGGTTGCTATGAGGAACCTCAACAATACTTCATTACAACAACAGAGAGTGCCTTCAGGCTGAGGCTTATGGGGGAGGGGTGCACACTCCTGTTGAAATTTATAAGCAGCTGAATGTGTCTGAGCATTTTTGGATCCTGAATTATAACCTATTAACTTCCCTAAAACAATCCATAAATGTGAGTATGGTGTCTTGAGTTCTTTGCGGCAATTGCAATGAATTAACTAACTCAACAGACAAGTAGAGAGAGTGCTGTGGGTGAGAAATGATTAGTGTTTCATATTTTTAGCAATTAAAGGCCAAAAAACATTACATAATTATAAAAATGAAATACCCATTGTATAGGTTTTGAATTCAAATCTAAATACATATCCTAAACTGTTGTTATTTTAAAATTATTATAAGTTTCCAGAAAATGTATTACATGTTTTCCATAACTCATCATCTAATCACATCCTCATAAAAAGCATGAGGTGTTAATTTCCTTCTATCACAGATGATGACACTGAGACAAGAGCAGACCAATAATTTTTAAAAAGACACACATGAAGGAAACAGAAGATTCAATATCTTGCTCCACATACTGATTGATTACCAACACAATACAGCTGTCTCATAAACTCCACTCATAGATTCACAGAACAAAAGGTTTCAAGGATGGGTTTGATAATAAAATTTAACTTGTAGCTTTGAAACTGCAAATTAGTTTGCTAAATGGACTTTTATTTTAACAATATTCTGTCTTAAATGGTTAGTATCATAATACATAATAAATGCAGAAAAAACTATACACAAATTCAATTTTTATTCTACTTAAATGTTTAATTCAGTTCCCTAACAATCAATACGAGCAGTCATTCTAGTCACAATTTAGTGTTTGGTTACCATATTTGACAAGGATATATTACATTTCCATGATCCAAGAAAATTCTATTGACTAGCACTGCAATGGAGCTTCTAGCCAAATCCCTAAAATACAAGCTGCTTTGTTCGTTTGTGAAACATAAGATGTAAAAGGGAAGACACAGGGAGGAAGTATGATTACTGTTCTTGCAGTAAGGGGATTATAATCATTGAGATGAAACAAAGCATATAATTTGTTGAATGTAAAGCTGATGATCTTGTCGGTTAACCTTCACTCAATTCACAATCAAAATTAAAAAACAAAAAGATTATATAGAAAAAAATATATATATTAGCTCTAAAGAAGTACAAAATTCATTTGTCAATAAAAAAAATATTTTAAAATTGGTGTGCTCAATTTTCAAACATATAAAATTTTAACAGCATGGTTGAACTCTATTGTCTTCTTACAATACAAAATCAATCTTTTTTAATAACAAGACGAACAATAAAAATTCAACTCCAGAGATAGAAAATGGAGAAACATGGGATTTAAAAGCTAAACACAAAATACACTGGGGTCATATACAGTCATTTGAATAAAGTTGAAGAATTTGAAATCTTAGAAACATTAGATAATGCCCACAAGATCACACAACTTGTAAACTACAGACTAAAACTCACGCCTTACAACTTATAGCCATGAGTTCAATCATATTATGAAATACAAACCTAACATTGCTAAATAGCCTTTCTCCTTATACTCTAGCTTAATTTCTTTTCAATAGCCTTGAATTAAAAATGGTTTGTCATATTTAATTCAATTTTATTTATTGCTTCTTTAAGAATTTAAATTTTAAGAATCACTGGAAATCAGTGTATTTTCTCCACTATGAGTAACTGTGCTGGGCGAAGACCAAAATTCTGATAATTTAACTAGTAAAAAAAAGTCAGTATTTGTATTTGTAACTGTATTCAATGATCTACTTAAATTATATGGAGACTTCTATATTATATATTGATAAAGTATTGAGCAAGGGAATCCACGTATAAAAAATACAACTATTTTATCCATGTGATAACACATCCAATAATGTGTGCCATATACTAAACAGAATTACTATTGATTTTACCACTATATAATGAACCTTCCTTTACTAAAATAATTTATTCTGTTTCTCAACACTCATCTGCATTCTTTATTCATAAGATGTTACTGTCTCCATTGGTGTGTGGGGAGGGAGAATGTTGAATAGAGGGTTGTTGTTGTTAGGTGTCATCGAGTCGATACCGACTCATAGCGACCCAATGTACAACAGAACGAAACACTGCTCAATCCTGGGCCAACCTTACAACTGTTGCCACGCTTGAGCCTATTGATGCTGCCACTTTGCCAAACCATCTCACTGGGGATCATCCTCTTTTTCTCTGACCCTCCACCTTACCAAACATGATATTCTTCTCTAGTGACTGGTCCCTCCTGACAATATGTCCGAAGTGTGAGAGATGAAGTTTGGCGACCCTGGCCTCCCAAGGAGCACTCTGGCTGCACTTCTTCCAGCCCATGGCACTTTCAATATTCTTAGTATATCACAAAATAGTTTGCAAATGTCTAAGGCCAAGGTTTACCTATATTTGTTTATGGTTTTCTTTCTAATCCATAAGATCCCCCATTAATGTGGTTAAAATACAGTGGGTGAATAGCATTTAAATATTTCAAATTTTATTGTCATGAGCTATTTCATTTAAAAAAATTATGTTCCACATCTTGTCTGAGTGGTAGAGAGAGTGAAATGTTTGAACATAATATATTTTCACAAAATGACTGGGAAAATTCCAGAACCTTTTATTTATATTAACATCAGAGCTTTGAAAATGAAACAAACATCTATCTGTTTGATTAGAATTCATGGAGTATAATATTCCCAACAATAAGGCATTTTCAGACAGATTATCCATATTGCTATTACTTGTGACAAATTGTGCTTTTAAAATTTTATTGACACTGCCACCTACTTGACCTTATTACTTTGTTGATATTAATACAGTCTTTATCTTAGCCTATCTAGAGTTAGAAAGAAATGGTTTAAGTCAAAAGAAATGTATAGAACAAGTTAACTAAATAAAATGCTAGAGGAAGATTCAAAGGAAAAGGAAGGCCTGTTCAAAAGTTTTGAAATAAAGGAATGAAACTGTATAAATGTGCTCAGTAAAAACATACAGTATGCCTGAATCTAAAATTGAATATACTCATTGTTTTTGTTAAGTGCCACTGCGTAGACAGATGACAACTCATAGAGACTCTGTACACGGTTTCGGCAGAGTGGCTAGTGGGTTTGAACTGCCAATTTTGACGTTAGCAGTCAAGTGTTTATCCTAAAGTGTCACACCAGGAGTAGGTGCTTCAAAAAAATTCCTGGGAAAATTTGATTATTTTTCAATTCCAATTTTCCATGAACTTTCTGAACCGCCCTTACCAAAGTGGAATATAAGGCAAAAGAGAAAAGAAGGCATCAAATGATGAATTATTTTGTAGGTGCTAGGACTGGAGTCCTCTGATAACGTAGTGGTTACAAATTGGCCTGTGAACCTTAAGGTCAGCAGTTCGAAACTATCAGCTGTTGCATGGGAGAAAGAAGAGGCTTTCTGCTCCCATAAAGACTTATAGCCTCAGAAATCCTGTATAGGGTCACTATGAGTTGGAACCAACTCCATGGCACATAACAACAACAACAAAGATAGTTTAGGCATGAAAGACATCATTGACTATTATACAGGTAAGCTGAAGGAGCTATGGTAGCGTAGTGGTTACGAATCGGGCTGCGAACCTTAAGGTCAGCTGTTCAAAACTACCAGCTGCTCCACAGGAGAAAGATCAGGCTTTCTACTCCCGTAAAGATTTACACCCTCGGAAACCCTGTTCAGGGTCGCTATGGGTCGAAACCGACTCTACGGCACTTAACAAAAACAACAACAAGAGTGACTTCATAATATTCAAAAACATTCAACAATTTTGAACTCATATTGACTTCATTAGGAACATTTGACATATGGTCACTGTTTTATTGAAAGCCTTCTTCCCCTCTTCCTGTCTTCCATGATAGTAATATCTCTTTTCTTTTACTTCTTTGTGTCTTGTAAAATCTATTTCTTGGCTTGACTCTTCATGTTGCTGTTTCCTAAAGCTTATTCCTTTGTCCTTTGCTTTTCTCATTCTGTATATTTTCCTTCCATAGTTTTCCCTATCATCTTGACCTCCACTCTCTCTTCTATTCCATATTTCTCCTATCTCATGCTATTGTTGTTATTGTTATGCGCCATCAATTTCAACCCACAGAAACCCTGTATTGGGTTTCCAAGGAGCGACTGGTGAGCTTTAACCACCGATATTGCGATTCAAACCAACACTGCAGTCAAGTGCATTAACCCACAGCACCACACCCCATATATATCATTACCCATAATCGCAAAGTCTAACTGAACAAACTCTGTATTTGTCCTTAACTGTTCTTAACTGCAGTTTCGTCTTCCTTCTCCTTCCCATTTCAATTTCCTCTCTAATTTTTGCTTATCTTCTTCTTGTGTTTCCACTTCTATTACCACAGTTCTTCCTGGGAAATCTTATACCGGGTCACTCTGATTCACAACTGATAGATGACACTTAACAACAACAACAGTGAACTTTAGAATTTGCCTAATAGCACAAACCAGAAAGTTGATAGTCATTTTTTATGTCATTCTTAATTCCATCTATCATTCTATAGATCACCATATCCTATCAATTCCTTAGTGTTATACTTCCCTTCCTTAGTACTGTATTCCTCCCTTTATACCACTGCCACTTCTTTATTTCATAGAAAGTTCACTTCTCTCCATGTTATCATTTCACTGAACAGCTAAATATCCTTTACCCTCCATGCTACCTATATTCATTACTGTCTGGTTGATTCCCACTCTTAGTAACCCAATAGGACAAAGTAGACATGCCCCATAGGGTTTTCATGGCTGTAAATCTTTACAGAAACTAACTGCCACATCTTTGTCTAACCCTCATCTTAATCCCCTTTATATTATAGTCCATCAGTTATCTTTGTGAAATGGAGTTCTTGTCATATCACCACTGTAAAGATAGCACAGACAGATATACTTTTCCCACTATAAGTGGTTCCTACCAATCAATAGCACTCAAGTGTTTAAGGACTGCATCAAGTGATTACTTTGTACAAATAACACCCACCTTTCTCTGCAAGGTTACAATGTTCCTGAGAATTACCAGATATCCATTCAACACATAATATGCTGATTTACTTTTCCACAAACTTTCATCTTACTCATAAGTTTCAATGCTTAATTTTATTGTAAATCTAACTCAATTAACAAATTTTGAATGATTTATCCCAAGCTGCTAACTCATTTTGGATAATAAGATTACTGCTGTTGTTGTTAAGGGCCATACAGTCAGTTCTAACTCATTGACACCTGTATAGAGTTTCTGAAGAGTGGCTGGTGGGTTAGAACCACCGATCTAGTGGTTCGCAGTCCAGTATTTATCCTACAGTGCAAGTATGTGGAGTTGTTGTTAAGTACCTTCGAGTCAGTTCCCACTTAATGACCCTGCAGAGGATTTCCAAGGTGGGTTAAAACAGCCGACCTTGCAGTTTGCAGTCCAGAGCTTACACTACGGACTATTTTACCTTAAACTATATGAAAGGAAATATTGTAATTTTTAACATTCTACTTTTAGCCTTTCATTATTTTTCCATGTCCTTCCTTACTTCAGTATGTCAATTTTCACTTCTTGATGATATCAGTACACTACAGTGAATAAAAACACTTCTAACAACCTTCCAACCTTCGGTTTCTAGTCTTCTGTGGATGGAAAAGAGATGATCAGGTTCTGATTGAAGGCAAAAAGGTCTTTTTCAACATGACACTGACTTGGTTCTCAGTTCTATCGCAAAGCAATAAATGTATCAACTAAGTGAGGTCTGGATAAGTACACCAATTAAGCAATCAATAAAGAGTATATATACAGCTACATTTTCATGTGTCATATCTAATCACAACATTTCCTAATTTTTGTGAATTTTAGGATGTTAGAAAATATTTTAAAACACATAAAATCATGCTACACATTCATTTTCATTTACCTCCTGATAGACAAATACTTTAAGAAATGGCGCCTTTCAAAGTAGTAGAAGCCAGTGAAAACCGGAGCTGTTGTTGTAATACACCATTTTATTTCACTTTTCCTATTTTCCCAATGAGTAAACAATCAGTATTAATGCTCACTAAATGATATTTGTTCTTGCTGGGGGTATGAAAAAATCAGTTCCGACAACTGTACATGACTACTGGTAGTAACTTAATCTGTCTTCTTCTCGGAAGTCACTGGCCTCTGTTTTTACTCACTGGAAGGCTTTCTCCTTGCCTAACACTCTACCAAAATATGGTTTTTCAACAAGAACGAAAAATTTCTTGGAAATGTACTACCCATTCTGTTGGACCCAGTTTAAGTACTACCTTATTACTCAAGCTTTTCCAGATTTATATAAGACATACCTAAGCAATTTATTTGTACTCTTGTTAAACAAGACCAGGAGAAGAGGATGTGTAAGGAAGGATGTGTATGGAAGGATGGAAATAGCATGGAAAGGAATGTGCATCATCAAATGTATGAGGATGTTTGAAAAGTGTGCACCATGTTTGGGGAACACTAGATTTAGTACGGTTGAAACATATGATACATTAGTGAGAGTGACAGTTCTGAAAGCTACTATGTAAAGATCGGCAACACTGAAAAAGCTCATATGCCACAATTAGGTTTTTCACCTTTATCAAGCAAGAAATGAGTCATGAGCTTAGAATTTTTTATAAACCAAACTCATGGATGAGCTATGACGCATAATGACACTATATAGGGATTCCGAGAGTATGAATCTTTATGAAAGCAGAAAGCCTCATCTCTCTGCTGCAGAAAGGCTTGTGGGTTTGAACTTCTGACCTTCTGGATAGACTCCAGGAAAGAGGCTATGTTAGAATGAAACGTCTATTAAAAAAAAACAAAAAAAAAAAAAAAACTAACAGTATAGGACATATGTGTGGGGAAGAAGAACTTGTTAGTTGTTGTTGTTATTAGATGCCAAAGAGTTAGTTCTGACTCACAGCAACTCTATGCAAAACAGAATGAAACAATGTCCCAACCTGTGCCATACACAGAATCATGGTTACATTTGAGCCAATTAAGGTGGCAACTGTGCCAATCCATCTGGTTGGGGGGTCTTATTTTCGCTATCCCTGCACTTTACCAAGAATGATGTCCTTCACTAGGGCCTGGTCCCAACTGAAAGTATGTCCAAAGTCTCGTCACTAAGGCTTCTCATCATTCTGGCTGGACTTCTTCCAACATAGATTTGCATATTCTTCTGGCACTCCATGGTCCTTTGATATTCTTCTCCAACACTATAACAAAATATATCAACTATTCTAAGGTCTCTACTTATTCAATGTCCAACTTTCAAATAGATATGTATTGAAAATGTCAAGGCTTGGGTCCGGGGCACCTTAATTCTCAAACTGACATCTTTATTCTTTAATACTTTGCTGAGGTCTTGCACAGGAGATTTGCATAATGCAACACATGGTTTAATTTCTTTACTGCTGCTTCTCTAAGTTTTAATAGTTGATCACAGCAAAATGAAGTATTTGGCAATTTAGATCAATTCTTCATTTATCATGATGTTATTTATTGGTCCAGTGGTGAGGATTCTTATTTTTACAATGAGGTATAAACCATACTAAAGTCTACCGTCTTGGATCTTTATCAGCAAGTATTTTCAATCCTGTTCACTTTCATCAACCATAGTTCTATCATTTACATATCACCAGTTATTATTAATAAGTCCTCCTCTAATCCTGATGTCACATTCTTCTTCACATAAAGCAGCATCTCTGATTATTTTCTAAGCATACAGATTGAATAAGTATGGAGAAAAAACACAAGCATGGTGCACACTTTTTTTTTTAAGTGTTTTATTGTGAATTATGTAATAGTTTACATGAGAGAACATTAGCTTTACATTCATCCTATCATATACTGTTTCACTGCCATGGTTACAATCCCCTCCATGCATCATCAACCAACCAAAGGGTATACCCTGCAAGCCTGCCTGTCCCCCAGTCGTCATCACAGAGACGCTCACACTTTTTGGGTCTAAAGTCCCCAGCCACTCCATCTCTCTGCTCATCTCCCTTGATGGTCCCAGGGACCTCCGCTCCTAGACTGCAAAGTCAATCACTCCCCTCCATTTGCTACAAAACTTCTATCTTTACATTTCCAACCCACACAATCATTACTGATAACATTTATTCACCATTGTATCACAAGAGACCTCTCAGCATCTCCTTTCATCAGCCCCGCCCAGACAGATTGGATACCACTCAGTGAAGATTCTACCTTCCTCCATGCCCTCTAGATCTAGGCTTCCTCTTGAATGCTTGTAAGCCAGTCACTTCTTGCCTTTGTAGCACCCCCATTGTGGGTAGCCAATGTTCAAGTTGCCCATCCCTGTCTACTCTGTGTATGGAGGGGGTGGGAATGACCCTTGCTGTACAGATGTGTTCTCTCTTTTGAGCTACTACATCCATAGGTGTAGTCCAAGTTCATCAAATTTTAACAGATTACTCTCTTTTTTCTCTTCTTGTCTCCACTTGGGTTCACAGGAGTCTATTGAACACTGTAAGGCTTAGCTCTCAGCTTCATTACTGTATTTCCCTCACTTCCCCTTATCGGTGAAGAACAAGGTCACCATCAGAGCATGTACTCCAATTGAGTCTTAGTCTTCGATGGGGATTTTCCCTGAGAGGACCAGGCCACTTGCCTTGATATCTCCTGGGCAAGCAACTTGACTGTTTTGTAGTAATCAGTCAGACTACCTAAATTGTTTTCCTGCAGGTCTTTATTTTGGGAAGTACCTTCTGTTCCTCTAGCAGCTCCAGGCAGGTGTGTTTGTCCTTTTTAAGCGGAAATTTTCCACCTCAGAAGATTCTGGATAACGTTCTTATGTAATTTCCCACCTCAGAAGATTCTGGATGCCATTCTTATGTAATGTAGATGCTCCACAGGAAGCTTCCTTCACTGGGCACCTTGTAGCCCCATTTTAGATATTACAATCAGTTATAGGCAAAAGATGGACTTACAAGCTTTCTATGCTGGTATTTCTGGCTATTTCTTTCTCTCCCGGTCAAGTGTCTGTTTTATACTGCTATGCCAGGGAAAACAACATTCAAAAGACAGACAATCATCTTAACATTATTTCAACCCTTTTGCCCATTACAACCATGTCTCAATCCCTGTATCCCGAGCCCTGTTGTTCCAAGGTTGTGCATACATCATTATTTACCTCTGTCCTATTTAGCCCATGCAAACCTGCCTAATTTTTCTCCCATCCACTTTGTTCTTCCATTCCCTTCTCCCTTCTTATATATTCCCCCCTACCTAGCACCCAAAACTATCCTGTGTCTATTCCCTACCCTGTACTCCACCTCACCACCACCCCCAGCCCTCATCCCAGCCCCAACATCCGGCCAACCAGCAAAGAATCCCCCACTGGCCCTGTTTAGTCTGGGTTATTTTTCTTAGTCTTTTACAGTACTGGTTCCATGCAGTATTTCTCCTTTTGTGACTGACTAATTTACCTCAACATAATGTCCTCAAGTTTCATCCATGTTATGCTGTGGCATGCAGCCTCCTTGTTAATTCTTCAAGATAGCATAATATTCCATTGTGTGTATGTAGCACAGTGTGTTTATCCATTCTTCAGTTGATGGGCACTTAGGCTGTCTCCATCTTTTTGCTATTGTAAATAGTGCTGCTATGAACATTAGTGTGCATATATCTACTCATGTTATGGCTCATATTTCTTGTGGGTAAATACCAAGTAGAGGAATTGCTGGATCATAAAGATATTTCTATTTCCAAACTTCTGGGGAAGCACCATATTGCTTTCCACAGAGATTGGACCATTTTGCAATCCCACCAGCAATGCAGGAGTCCCATTCTCGCCCCATCCTCAACAGCAATTATTGTCCTCCACTTTTTTTTAATCTTTGCTGTTGTGAGATGGTATCTCATTTTGATTTGCATCTCTCTAATGGCTAGTGATCCTGAACATTTCTTCAAATGTTTGTTGGCTGACTGGATCACTTCCTTGGTGAAGAGTCTGTTCATGTCATGTGCCCATTTTTTAATTCGGTTGTGTTTTCCTTGTAGTGATGTTGTAGTTTCCTATATATTTTAGAAATGAATCCCTTGTCTGATGTGTCATTGCAAAACATTTTTTCCATTCTGTGTGTTCCCTTTTTAATCTTCTGGTGAAGTCTTTTGATGCACATAAGTTTTCAATTTTTAATATATTCCAATCACCTATTTTGTCCACTGTTGTTTATATAGTTTTCAAAATGTTTTGTAGTCTGTATATTCCCTGAATTAGTGACCCCGCATTTATCCCAATTTTTTCATTGATGACCTTCATAATTTTTGGATTCACATTTAGGTCTTTAATCCATGTTCAGGTGGTTTTTGTATAAGACGTGAAGTAAAGGTCTTTTTTTCAATCTTTTACATATCGCTTTCCAGTTCTGCCAGCATCATTTGTTGAAGAGACTATCACCTCTCCATGCAATATATTTAGGTACTTTGTCAAAAATCAGTTGGCTGTATGTGGATGGGTTAATTTCTGGATTCTGGATTCTGTTCCATTGATCAATGTATCTTTCATTGTACCAGTACCATGCTGTTTTCACCAATGTAGCCATGTAATAATGAGAGGTTTCCAACTTTTCTCTTCTTCTTAAGAAGTGCTTTTCTCATCCTGGGTCTCTTTCCTTTCCATATAAAGTTTGCAATTGTTTTTTTCAACTCTTTGAAGAATGTCATTGGAATCTGGACTGGGATTGCATTCTATGTGTAAATTGCTTTAGGCAGTATTGACATTTTCAAAATGTTGCGTCGTCCTATCCATAAACATGGTATGTTCTTCAATTTCTGTAAGTCTCTTTTGGTTTCTTGTAGTACTGTTTTGTAGTTTTCTTTGTATAGGTCCTTTGTTTTTCTGGTTATGTTGATTCCTAAATATTTCATCCTTTGGGTGGCTATTGTAAATGGTATTGCTTTCCTAATGTCCTTTTCAGTGCTGTTATTGTTACTACAGAGGAATATAACACTGGATTTAAAAAAAAAAACAAAAAAAAAACCAACTTTTTATTGTTAATTGAGTGAAGGTTCACAGACAAGCGTATCCCCTCCAGCCTAATGTCCTTTTCAGTGATGTCATTATTAGTATAGAGGAATACAACTGATTTATGTATGTTGAATTCATACCCTGCCACTTTGCTGAGTCTTCTAATGATGTCTAGTAGCTTTTTTACTTAGTCTTTGGGATTTTCTATGTATAGGATCATCATCTGCAAATAGAATTTTACTTCCTCTTTGCCAATTTAGATGCCTTTAATTTCCCTGTCTTGCTGTATAGCTCTTGCTAAGACTTCCAGTACAATATTGAATAGGAGTGGTGACAAAGGGTATCCTTGTCTGGTTCCTGTTTGCAGAGGGAAGGCTTTCAGTTTCTCTCCATTGAAAGTGATATAAGCTGTTGATTTTGTACATATGCTCTTTATTATGTTTAAGAATTTCCCTTCAATTTCTATTTTGCTGAGTGTTATTATTAGGAATGGATGCTGGATTTTGTCAAATGCCTTTTCTGCATCAATCGATATGATCATGTGGTTCTTTTCTTTTTTGTTACTTATTATTTATATGGTGGATAACATTGATAGTTTTTCTAATGTTGAACCATCCTTGAATCCCTGATATGAATCCCACTTGATCATGATGTATTATCTTTTTGATGTGTTGCTGGATTCTGTTGGCTAGGATTTTGTTGATAATTTTTGCATCTATGTTCATGAGGGGCATTGGTCTATAATGTTCTTTCATAGTGATGACCTTCCCTGATTTTGATATGAGGGTTATGCTTGCTTCATAAAATGTATTAGGAAGTATTCCATCCTCCTGTATATTCTGGAATAATTTGACTAGAATTGGTGACAGCTATTTAGTGTACTCTTGTTCTGTTTGATTGACTGCCTCTTGGTCTATGTACAGTTTCCTCATGAATACAATTAAGTGTTCTATAATACCCGTTCTATGGAATGTTACCCACAGCTGGTCATGATCCACAGAGTCAAAAACATTTGCATACTCATTACAGCCCAGATAAATACCCTTCTGGTATTCTCAGATTTCCCGAAATATACATCTGATGTCAGCAATGATATCCCTCATAACATGTCATTGTCTGAATCCGGCTTGAATCTCTGGAAGTTCTCTTTCAATATGCTTTTGAAGTCATTTTTGAAAAATCTTCAGCAAAATTTTATTTGTACATGATATTGATGATATTATCCTAAGATTTGTGCATTTCGTTGAGTCATCTGTATTTGTAATTCAAACAAATATGAATCTCTTCTAATCAGTTGGCCAGGTAGCTGTCTTCCAAATTTCTTGGCTTCTTGGCATTCATGAGTGAGCACCCTCAGTATTGTATCAGTATGCTGCAAGGTATCAATTTGTACACCATGAATTCTAAGAGTCTTGTTCGTTGTCAACACCTTCAGTGTGCACCTTGGCCATCTTCCTTCAGTACCAGTGGCTCTTGATCATATGCTATCTCTTGAAATAGTTGAATATCAACCACTTCCTTTTGGTACTGTGACTCTGTGAATATCCTTTGTCTTCTTTTTATGCTTTCTGCATCATTCAATATTTTACCCATGTAATCCTTCAATATTACAAGTCAAGGATTGAATTTCTTCTTCAACTCTTTCAGTTTGAGAAATGCTGAGTGTATTCTTCACTTTTAGTTTTCTAATTAGAGGTCTTTGCATATTCATTATACTATTTGACTTTATTTTCTCAAGCTGCCCTTTGAAATAATCTATTCAGCTCTTTTAAATACTCATGTCTTCCTTTTGATTTAGCATCTGTATGCTGCAAAGCAAGTTTCAGAATCTCTGCTGACATCTATTTTGGTCTTTATCCTCTTTCTTGTCTTGTTAGTGAACTTTTGTTTTCTTCCTCGATGATATTTTTGATATAATCCCACAACTCTTCTTGGTTTTCAGTTATTAGTGTCAATACATCAAAAATATCTATGAGATAATCTCTAAATTCAGGAGGGAATGTTCAAGTACATATTTTGGCTTTCGCGGACTTGTTTTAATTTTCTTCAGCTTCAGCTTGAAGTTGTATATAAGTCATTGGCCATTCAAAATGGTCAATACCAGTCCATTTCAGCTTACTAATACTTAGGATAGCTATTGTTATGCATTTCAATTTATTTTTGACAATTTATAATTTTCCTATAATCATATTTCATACATTCCCCCATTCCAATTATTAATGACTATTTACAGCTGTTTCTCATTTTGACTTGGCCACATCAGCAAATGAAGGAACCAAAAGCATTACTACAGTTACATACGTCATCACTGTCAACTCTAGGTAGAGAAGGGAGCTCTTTCCCTCAAGACATTTTGAGTTCTATCCAACCTTAGGGGCTCATTTTCTGGCACTATAGCAATGTTGTGGTGCTTTCATTTTCCTTTGCTATATTTTACAACTTTCTTCTACTATTCCTAAGATTTTCAATGGTTTAACATTCAGAATTAGTAGGCCTTCCTTCTTCCTAGTCTGTCTTTGTCTGGAAGCTAAGGTGAGACCCGTCCACCATGGATGACCCTCCAGGTATTTAAAATTTGAATGGCATATCTTCCAACATCACAGCAACATGCAAGCCACCACAGTACGATAAACTGACAGACTACATGGTGGCATGGTAGTATGGAGTACTAATTTTTAAATTGTTACAATAATATCAGTGTGAGAATAACAACAACCACAACAAAAAACCAATAAGGATAGAGAAAATGGATATAATCAGAGTATATTCTAAAAACGAAGCAATAAGCTGTGGTGATTGATTGGATTCACAGGACAAGAATGAAGTTATAAGAAAAATTAGAGATCGGGTAAAAGATTATGCACCTAATATAAGAAGCCAAAATTGAAACAAAGGAAGATAACACACTTATTTGGGAGTAATCAGGTGAAGGGAAGAGATAATGAGCTCAGCTTTAATATAAGAAAAGGTTACAGTATAGTGTTTAATAGCACATGTTTTGTAGTCACCTTTCCTGGTGTTAAATCTAGGATTTCCCAGAGTTAAATCTAAGCTCTGCCTCTCATTTGCTTGGTGACTCTAGGAAAAACCTTTTAACCTCTTTGAGCCTCAGTTTACTCATCTATACATTAGGCATACTATTATTTTATCCCATAAAGAATTGCAATGAGGTTAAAATAACAAGAACAGCATTTAGAACTTTGCTTGTTAGGTGCCTTATGAATGCTATTTTTAATAATAATAATAATAATAATAATAATAATAATAATAACATAATAACTTATGTTTAAGATGCTTGTGAAACATCTAGGGAGTCCTGGTGGTACAAATGGCTAAGTATTGGACTGCTAATCTAAAGGGTGGGGGTTCAAACCTACCAGCTGTTCCTGAGTAAAGAAGTGAAGCTCTGTGATTCTGAAAACATTTATAATCTCAGAAACCCTAAGAAGCAGTTCTCGGTCCTATAGGGTCACTATTAGGCTGAATCAGTTTCATGGCATTGTGTAGAAGACCTCTCGCTAGGGATTTGGAAACAAAGATGTGAATAAAGAGAGGTGTACAAGCTGGACTTACAAATCTAGGGAGTTAGAAGACCATAGATGCAGGTTGAAGCTAGAGGAGCAATTGAGAAAATTCATGATGGAAAATATATGTATAAATCCATATATATATATAATGCTTATATATATATATATATGAATGCATATGTGTGCATGCAAGTATATACATGCATGTAAAATGACAATAAAGGAGAACCAAAAATAAAATTTAATGATCAAATTACATAAGTAGCAAGAAGTGGAAATGATAGTAAAAAACTGAGGTACTCAGAAAGCATGAATAGAATTTTTATTCTTGTTAAGTGCCATCTAGTTGGTTCTGACTCATATCGACCCTGCATAGGGTTTCCAAGGGAAGGCTAGTGGCTTTGAATGACTGACTTTCTGGTTAAGGGTCCGGTGCTTATCCAACAGCACGACACCAGGATTACATGAAGACAATGCTACCTGGAAAGTTTCAAGAAGGAAGGACATGATCAATAAGGCCATGCGATCCGGACTAGAAAGAAAAAAGGGCACTTTTGAGGGAAAAAAAAAAAGATCATTTCGACCTTTTTGAAAACTGTAAGAGGAGTTATGTACTTTAGGAAGCAGAGAAAATAAGTATAATGGGTGCTTTCAGATATTTGTACTATTAAATATAAAATTAGAAGAAAAAACTGTGATATGTTATTGTTGTTGTTGTTGTTGTTAAGTGCCACTGAGTTGGTTTCGACTAATAGTAATCCTGTATAGGAGTCCTGGCAGCATAGTGGTTACAAATCAGGCTGCTAGCCTCAAGGTCGGCAGTTCAAAAATACCAGCCATTTCACAGGAGAAAGATGAGGCTGTCTACTGCCGTAAAGATTTACAGCCTCGAAAACCCTGCGCAGGGCACTATGAGTTGGAACCAACTCCAAGGTACTTAACAACAATAGGAGTCCAGGTGTGGCATTGGACTGCAAGGTCAGTTTGAACTGCAAAATCATCAGTTCAAGCTCATCAGCCGTACCTCAGAAACTATATAAAGGGTTGACTATAATTCAGAACCATCTTGAAGAAACTTAACAACAATAAGGTTTCGAAAGAGCAGCTGGTAAGTTTGAACCACTTATCTTGTGGTTCACACTGATCTTGCAGTCCAGTGTTTTATCCCAATACTTACTAACCTGAAGGGAAGTCAGTCAATGAGGAGAGATTATATTAACATACATGATTTCGTTTCTACCTATTTTTGAATTCTTTAAGAAAATGAAATATATCACAGGAACAAAATTTCACTTTAACATTGAACTAGAAAAAGATCTATAAGAAGTTAATGAATTGTTTTGAAATCAAAAAAGAAAAAAGGGTATATAGTTTTTATTTAAAAATATAATTAGTGTTGTATTTTAACGAAATTACATCCTGAGACTGTAATAACATTTTGAGAAGTCTCAAGATACTACAGAAATAGAAAAAGTACTTCTGTTAAAATACAGCACTAATTATATTTTTAAACAACAGATTCAAACTTTTGTTTTTCATCTCTGTATTCTGAATGTGTTATTGAAATTTTCAGATGATATTTTTCATCCACATTAGGTAGTTGAATTTAAAAAGTCCAGTCCACAATTCTTCCAAGAGTAAAAGACTAAGTATATAACAAATTAATAATTTATACAGCACATTAAAATAGGACATTTCAAGTGTTGGTTTGGATGTTTCCATGTATAATCAGTATTCAACAATTTCTTGAATACCTAGCAAGATGGCGATGATTCCTCCATCTGTCACTCATCAACAACTTGCCCATGATTCCTTCTGCCCAATTTCATAAAAGCTAGCAATACTGTCAATTTCATCTAATTCTTTGAGAAATGCTCTTTGAAAAGGTTTCACTTTTTTGGGGAGGAGTACTATTAGATCCAAATCATATTCATTTTGTTTCTTTTCTAACTTATTATTGTGACTTGAGTGATAGATTATAGATAAAACTATCATTTAACATATCTCAATAATTGCAATTCCTTTTATCATCTCAATAATTGCAATTCCCTCCATACAACAAGTTATCCCACTTTCTACCTGTGGTTTCAAGTTCCAGTCAATGAACCTTCCCATCCTTTCTTAACTATGATCTTAGGTAAATGTTGCCATTTTGATTTTGAATAACTGAACATTCCATAATGGCATACCTTTCTAATGTTGTTGTGCCCCCTATATGTTTATCTACTGCTTGACTAAAAATTGGGTCACAAGGATGAGTTACATTTCAGACCTGAAGGGAGGTCGGGGGCCATAGTCTCAGGTTACTCCAGTCTAATTCTGACAGGTAAGTGCAGTTTTTTAATAAGTTCAAGTTGGACTCTACACACATTCTGTCATTAAAAGTGAAAATCAACCCAAGAGGAACAAGCAACCACAAACTATCACCTCAGAACCAAGCTGGAAATGACTACCTAGATAATTAGGTTGGTGTGAGGATTAAATCAGATAATAAGAAATATTTAATATGTCACTTAAAATGCTTAGCCGAGAATGTCACATCATAAATGTGATAAATAAGAATGAGAACCCACCCCTTGAGAACAGTTATTGTTCATAAAATGGTTCTTGGCTGGAACCATTTAAGAAAAGATAATGTTATCTTATAAAGAAAACAATTATGCAAGGTCTACATAAGGACATAACAGTTTAAATTCAATCAAGCCAATTATGGTATGGTATACAGGCATGGCATTGTAGTGTAAACACTGGCCTGAAAGTCTGGTTTGAACCCCAAGGCCAGCAGTTCAAAGTCACGAGCTGTTCCTCAAAAATCACTCCTTGGAAACCTGGGTTCACTATGAGTCAAAACAGACTCGATGGCATTTAACAAAATCAACAACATTTATGGAGTATTGGACCTTTGACTTAATTATCTTAAATTTCTACTGCAATCCTAAGGGTACAATTTTCCCTTAGGTACAATTGATTGACTAGATTCATTAACGAATTTTAAAACAAATATTCATGATAAACATAACTGCCACATTTTATAATAACTCAGAAGTATTTTTCCTAATTTTAAACCAATTATTAATCTCATGAACATTTAGATTAGATAAATGATCAGACAACAGAAAAATTTGACTTTTATATTCCATTCTGTTCAAATTTCAAATAAAATGGTGTTGGTATCTTAGAAAATGAGAAGTTTAAATAATACCCTAGAAACAATTATAAAGAAAACTAACTCACCTGTAATTGTAATGCTTCATGATTTTCTAATCCTTCCACAATTGGTGAAAATCGTTCCTTGTTATTTCTTTCTGATGCTGTGGTTATAGCCCCCAAAAGTTTGTCTAAACTGTAGAGAACAAAAACAGAAATAAGCACATCTTACATACAAAATTATGTATGTGTCATCTCTTTGAGATCTTCCGATTTATATTGGGGTGCTTCGCATTTGAATGTTCTTAATGAGTGTTGCCACGTCAATTTCAACTCATGTCAACCCCATTTGACAGAATACTGTCCCAGAGGGTCTTACGGGCTTTAATTTTTTATAAATACTACAAAGGAGCTCTGGTAGAGTACTGTATACAAATCGGGCTGCTATCCTCAGA
This sequence comes from Chrysochloris asiatica, assembly GCF_000296735.1. Classification (NCBI taxonomy): domain Eukaryota; kingdom Metazoa; phylum Chordata; class Mammalia; order Afrosoricida; family Chrysochloridae; genus Chrysochloris; species Chrysochloris asiatica. The sequence goes on along the minus strand of NW_006408698.1, from coordinate 4,940,831 downwards.
GTCAGCAGTTCAAAACTACCAGCTGATCCGAGGGAGGCTTTCTGCTCCTGTAAAGATTTACAGCCTCAGAAACCCTGTACAGGGTTGATATAAGTCTGAACCAACTTCATGGCACATAACACAACAACAACAATGTGAGAATTGCGTTCCTGTGCACATATTTCTATAAGCCAAACACTAATTTCTTAACATTCTTTCAGGACATAAAATTCAATTAAAAAATCGTTGGAAATATATTTTCTTGATGATATTTTTTAAAGTATTCTTAACTGATAAACAATGAAATGGTTTTAGATTTGGTATTAAGTGTATTAACAAAAATATTAATTCCATTTGAGCAAAATATGATATCCATAATTAAAGAAATCCAAGGTAAATACAGAAACATATAAAACTACTAAGAAACTCATTTATCTGAAAAAAAAAAAATACTGGTACATATCACCACATAATATCTGAATCAAAATAATCTTAATTATTATAAAACTCATATGCATGTGAAAACTAGACAGCGAATAACGAAAATGGTAGAATAATTGATGCATTTGAGTTACCATGTTCGAGAATATTGAAATTGCCATTGACACCAAGAAAAACAAACAAATCTGTGTTGGAAGAAGTACAGCCAGAATGCTGCTTAGAAGCCAGGATGACGAGACCTCGTCTGCTAAACTTCAGACATATTATCAAGAAAGACCAGTGCCTGCGAAGGATATAATGTTTGGTAAAGTAGAAGTTCCATGAAAATGAGGAAGCCACCCTGCCCACCAATGAAATGAATAGGCACAATGGCAGTAGTCATGGGCTCAAGCTTAGCAACAGTTATGAGGCTGGTGCAAGACCAAATAGTGTTTTGTTGTACATTAGGTCACTATAAGTCAGAGTTAACTCAAAGGAATCTAACAACACTAGAAAACTCTTATGTTTAAACCTATAATAAAAATGTAGCAATTACACCAAAGAAATAAACAACATTGCCATTGAGTTGATTCTGATTCTTAGTGACCCAATAGGGCAGGATTGAACTGCCACATAATGTTGATGCAAGGTTTCCATGCCTTTCTCCGGTGGAATTACTAGTGGGTTTGAAACACCGAAGTTTAGCAACTGAGTGCTAAACTACTGCACCACCAGGATCCCTTAACAATTACAACAGGTAGGTAGTCTTTTATAAAGTACTGAAAATGTAATCAACTAGAAAAATAGTTTTTACTTATGTGCAAACTGAAATTTTTCACTAAAACCCCATAAGGGTACGAGGACTTGCCATATCAAAGGATTCTATGGAAAACATATTTAATGAAGCAAGAAGCATCAAAAGAAGAATGAATACACAAAGACACCGTACCATAAAGAACTGGTTGATATTCAACCAGTTCAAGTAATAGCATGTGATCAAGAGCCAAAGTGCACAGAAGGCAAACATAAAGAAATAGGCCCCAGGTATTGACGGAATACCAATTTAAATCTTTTAAAAAACTGATGCAGCACTGGAGGTGCTCACTCATCTATGCAAAGAAATTTGGAACACTAGCTAACTAATTAGAAAAGATCCATAATTTTCCCTTTCAAAGAGAGTTGACCAAACGGAATGCAGAAATCATCAGAAATATCATCAATATCACATGTAAGTAAAATTTTGCTCAAGATAAATGAAAAAATGAATAAAAGAACATTGAAAGGGAACTGCCAGAGATTCAAGGCAGATTCTGACAAGGATGTGAAACAAGGGATACCAATGCTGACATCAGATGGATCTTGGATTAAAGCAGGAAACACCAGAAAGATGTTTATCTATGCTATAAAGACTATGCAAAGGCTTTCTGGTAGCATAGTGGCTACGAATCGGGCTGCAAAACGCAAGGTCAGGAGTTCGAAACTACCAGCTGTTCCTCGGAAGAGAGATGAGGCATTCTGCTGCCGTAAAGATTGACAGCCTCAGAAACCCTGTACAGGGTCACTATGAGTCGGAACTGACTCCACGTCATATAACAACAACAACAAACGCTTTCTACTATGTGGATCACCACAAGCTATGCATAACTTTGCGAAGAATGGGTATTCCAGAACACTGGATTGTGCTCATCACAAACTTGTACATAGACCAAGAGATAGTCATTTGAGAATAACAAGGGGACACTGATGGTTTTAAATGAGGAAAGCTGTGCACCAGGGTTGTATTCTTTCACCATACTTATTCAATTTGTATGCTGAACAAACAATCCAAGGAGCTGGATTAAAAGAAGAATGTAGCATCTGGATAGAAGGAAGACTGATTAACAACCTGCCCAATGCAGAAGATACAATCTTGCTGAATGAAAGTGAAGAGGACATAAAGCACTTACTGATAAAGATCAAGACCACAGCCTTCAATATGGGTTGCACCTCAATGAAAAGAAACAAAAATTCTCACAACATCACATACAGTAACATACTGTTCCTAGGGAATACAGTGTCACTGTGCCGAAAAGAAAGGGTCAATGTTCAACAATTTCAAGAGTTAGCGTATGATCAAGAAACAATGGTGCTAAGGAAGAAGTCCAAACTGCACTGAAGGTACTGGTGGAAAACAACGTTTCAGGAATACAACTTGAATTCTATCAGCAAAACTGATGCAGCCCTGAAGGCAATAACTCATTTGTGACAAGAAATTTGTTAAGACAGATGACACAAGCCCTAGTATTTTTTAAAAATGTTTTACTGTGAATTATATGATAGTTTACATGGGAGAACATTAGTTTTACATTCATCCTATCTTATATCATTTCATTGTCATGCTTACAATCCCCTCCATGCATCATCAACCAACCAAAGGGTATATACCTGCAAGCCTGCCTCCTACACTACCCCCAACCCCAAGTCTTTAGCACACAGTTGCTCTCCCTCTCTGGATCTAAAGTCCCCAGCTGCTCCATTGCTCCACATCATCATCTCTCCCTCCATCTCAGGCATCACTGCTTCTCTGGGTAGGGTCCTGATCTCAGCTCTTCTTGGTTGATGGTCCTAGGGAGCTCCGCTCCTAGACTGGAAAGTTAATCACTCCCTTCCTTGCTATAAAATGTCCACCTTTACGTTTCCAACCCTCACAATCACTCCTGATAACAATTATTCACTATTGTATTACAAGAGACCTGTCTGCATTTCATTTCATCAGCCCCACCTAGACAGATTGGATACTACTCACTGGAGGTTCTACCTCCTCCAGGCCCTCTGGATCTAGGTTCCCTCTTGAAAGCTTGTAAGCCAGTCATTTTTTGCCTTTGTAGCCCCCACCACCATTTTGGGTAGCCAATGTCCAAGTTTCCCATCCCTGTCTACTCTGTGTGTGGAGGAGGTGGGAATGATTCTTGCTGTAAGGATCTGCTCCCTCTTTTGAGCTACTGCTTCCATAGGTGTAGCTCAAGTTTATTAAATTATATCAGAATAATTTTTTTTCCTCTTCTTCCTTCTTCTGGTTGAGCTCTGATCATCCAGTCATTGAAGCCAGGTCAAGTGGGTATTATCTGCAAGTGTGGGTGTTCTTGTGCATATGCCCTCTCTTTTTATCAGCTGAACGTTTCACTCTCCACCTTGTAGGGGTTACCTCACCACTTCATTGCTGTATTTTCCTCACTTCCCCTTACCGGTGACAAGGGAGCTCACCAATCAGAGTGTGTATTCCCATTGAGTCTTATTCTTAAAAGGGGGTTTTGCACTGAGGGGACCCGACGACTTGCCATGATGTTTCCTGGGCAAGCAACTTGTTTGTTCTTGTAGTAACAGTCCACCTGCCTCTATTGTTTTGTATTTTTCCTGTATGTCTTTCTTTCAAGAAGTATCTTCTGTTCTTGTAGCCGCTCCAGGCTGGTCTGCTCATCCTTTCAAGTGGAAATTTCCCATCTCTGGATGTGGTTCAGGCTTCTACCTGTAGTTTTATGTATTGCAGAGGCTCCATAGGAAGCCTACTTCACGGGGCACGTTGTACCACCATTTTAAGTATTCCAATCAATAATAGGCAGAAGACGGACTTACAAGCTTTCGATAGTGATGTTTCTGACTATTCCTTTCTCTCCCCTCC
>NW_006408698.1:4928964-4932655 GCF_000296735.1 Chrysochloris asiatica | reverse complement strand
TGTCTCTGTGTGTGAGATGTGTCTCTTGCAGACAGCATATCGAAGAATCTTGTTTTCTTATCCATTCTGCCACCCTCCATCTCTTAAAAGGTGTATTTAATCCATTTACATTCAGTGTAATTATCGATAGGTATTGATTCATTACTGCCATTATGTTTCATTTTTTTGTGGTGTTACTGGTTCTTTGTTCTATTTGTCTTCCTTTGTTGAGTTCATGATTTTTGTGTTCTTTCTTGTGAGTTTCCTCATAGTTTTAATGTTTTCACGTTCTTCTTGGATTTTCATTTTCTTGGTATGTTGTGAAGTGTTCATTTTCTTTGAGATTGCCTCATAGAACATAAACTTTTCTGTCCATTTAGTGCAGTCTATTTTATCCTGTAATCGACCTGACCTTCACACTATCTGGATCTCTGTTCCTACGTGTTTACGTTCTTTTACATTGTACTTGTTTTGATCATAAACTGACCTCCCAGATTCTCTGAGTTTGTTTTTATAGTTTTGTTTTGTTAACAACTCTTCTTTCTGTTGGCTTAATTCAGGGAGGTACTGCCACGTATGTCAATCTCTAGTTGTTGTCTGTTCTTGTTGGTTCTCAGTCCACGGAACTCCCTGTAGGATGTTTTGTAGCGCAGGGTTGGCTTTGGTAAAATCCCTTAGCTTCTGTTTATCCTGGAATGTTTAGATTAAACCATCATATTTGATTGATAGCTTTGCTGGATAAAGGATTCTTGGTTGGCAATTTTTTTCTTTCAGGGTTTTATATATGTCTCCCCATTGCCTTCTTGCTTGCAAGAAGGCCTCCAAGCCTAGCCCGACAGATTCAAAAGTACGCAATTTTTTACTTCAGCTCCAAACTCCACAAGCTATAAGTCTTCAAATCTTTAAAATATTCCTATCTCTGTGGCTCCGAGTTTTGGAGCTCTGCCCTGGATCTGCTTTGCCTGGTATTTTGTGTCATTGCTGATGGCGACCTTCAGTGCACCTCCACCTTAGCTGCCCTCAATCCCCACCTCCTCAAGCCATAGTATTTTCAATCGACTCATATGCATGTTAAAGTTGGACAATGAATAAAGAAGAAATTGATGCATTTGATTTATGTTGTGTGAGAATAATATTTAAAAGACCATGTACTGCCAGAAAAATAAACAAATCTATGTTGGAAGAACTACAGCCAGAATGCTCCTTAAAAGTCAAGATGACCATACTTCATCTCTCATACTTTGGATATATTATCAGGAGGCACCAGTCCCTGGAGAAGGAGATCAAGTTTGATAAAGTGGAGGGTCAGCAAAAAAGAAGAAGAGTCCCAACAAGATAGATTAGCATATTGGCAATAGTAATGGGCTCAAGCAAAACAACAGAGGATTCTGAGGATGGCTCAGGATTGGGCAGTGTGTCATTCTGTTGTGCATAAGGTCGTTATGAGTTCTAACCAACACAATGGCACAAAATAACAAAAAAACTTGTAAGCACTAAACCGAAGCTCTGGTAGCGAACTGATAATGAGTCAGGCTGTTAACCTCAAGGTCAGCAGTTTGAAACTGCCAGTGACTCCATAGGAGAAAGATGAGGCTTTCTGCTCCCATAAAGATATACAGCCTAGGAAACCCTGTGCAGGATCGCTATGAGTTGGAACTGACTGCATGGTACACCACCACCACTAAACAGCATCTCAGAGATTTTTCGATGCATACAAAGTGTTGAGAAAAAATATTTCCGTTTAGATTTTTAGCTATTTCATGTTTTTCAATTCTAATGTTATTGTTAAGTGCCATCAACTCAGTTCTGACTCACAGTGATCTTGTATAGGGTTTCCAATGAGCAACTGGTGAGTTTAAACTGCCACCATGAGGTACAGTGCTTATCTAACTTGGCTTTTTGATAGTATGGAATCTGAAACTTTCCTTTGGAAGCAATATTATTTCCATGAGCAGATATGGTCTTACACAGATTTAGCAATAACTTGCTGAATTTGGCACATAGATATAATTTGAATAATTACCAACGATTTTTTTTTTTTTTTTTGGGTGGTGGTGGCAGGGAGAGGGTCCTACTTTATATCACTATATGAATAATTCATCTTTCCATTTTCTTAGACAGATAAAGTAAAATAAAAGTAGAAAATTAAAGCAAATAAATATATCTTTTCAAATAGATACTTAAAGGAGGCATGTTGTGTGAGTATATATGGTGTATGCTTGCATCTGTATGCATCTCGCCCAAATAACTCTCTAAAATGTTTCCACTTTTATAATGATTACTTTACCTTTAGGTGCACAAAATACCTAATTCATTCTATTCTCTTTGAAACCAATCTTGAAAAATTCTCAATTAGGATTCTGTTCACACCATTTTTTAAAAAAATCAACAAAAGGGCTAAAATATGAATGTACAACATATAAATGTCAAGTTTTCATGCAAAAAATTGAAAAATTAGAAAAAGAATGTTCTTCTTGTTGTTGTTAAGTGCCGACTAGTCCGTTCTGATCCACAGTGACCCTGTATAGGGTTTCCGAGGAGAGTGGCTAGTGAGCTTGATCCATAGACCTTGCAGTTCAAATGACTTTGTAGTCTATCGCATTAACACACATCGCTACACCAGTACTCCAGGATAATAATACGACTTATAAATTTTGTTAAGGTTTTTTTCAGTTAATAGAGTAATATAGTAATACTTACATATTTTCTTCTCCAACAATGCAAATAGCAGAAAGTATTTTTACTATTTCAGTCATCATGTTGGGTTGTTTGGGGTCAATTGCTCTTGCCAACAGTAAAAGACTTCTTTCATCTCCTAGAATCCTTTGTAATCCAAACTAGAAAGCAAAAAATAAACCTTCACTAAAAATGTATAAGGAAATATAATCTTTAATTAAAGAAAGCAACTTATATTGATTTTCCAAAAACCTCCACATCAACAATGAGATTCTACATAATTATATGAACAGTCTTTGTATTTGCTTTTAATTGACAGGATTACATCTTAGAGTTTTTACCCTTAGATCAGTTATGATCTTCATTAGCATGCTCAAAAGAATTCCATAAAGATTTGGGAGAAATATGGTAACAATCAGTAATTCTTCAACAAAGAAGAACATGTAAAGTAAATACTGACATGATTTACTAAAGCAATTCTAGTTATGTCATTGTGTCTCCTTGGAGAGATCTGGAATTTAGAGGTAAACTGCTCAATACGTTTGTATGTAAGATTAAGTTTAGCTAAAAAGGTAAAACGTTCAAAAGCTCTTTCATACACTATGTGCCACTGAAAAGATGGAGAAAAAAAAAACCTCTCTCTGTATTTTCCCATAAGTTTCTCTTTAGTGCTCCCCTCATTCAAGCAGCAGTGCAGCATGACAAAAACTATTAAACCAAACTAATGGTGACTGGAACAATCAACTAGGAAGAAGACAACCTTTTTCATTGTATTAATTAACACACATGTGCATGTGCTTACACAAGAGTTTTTCTGTGCACTACGTTGTTGTTGTTGTCAGGTGCCATTGAGTCGGACCCGACTCATAGCGACCCCATGGACAGCAAAACGAAACAATGTCCGATCCTGGGCCAACCTCACTACCGCTGCCACACTTGAGTTCATCAGTGATGCCACCTGGCCAGTCCATCTCGTTGGGGGTCTTCCTCTTTTTCTCTGACCCTCCACCTTACCCAGCATGACATTCTTCTCCAA
>NW_006408698.1:4896600-4927083 GCF_000296735.1 Chrysochloris asiatica | reverse complement strand
TGTTTTAAATAATCAGCAGGATCACCCATGGTGGACAGGTTTCAGATGAGCTACAAAACAAAGACAGACTAGGAAGAAAGAGTGACAAACTACTTCTGAATCACTAGTCACTCAAAACTCTATGAATAGCAGAGAAACATTGTCAGATACAGGATTGGAAGGTGGGAAGGCACTCAGAACGTGACTGGGGAAAAAATGCCTCCTCAAAGAAGAGTTGACCATAATGACATGAATAGAGTTAAGTTCGGGGGAGAAAAGCACACAGAACCTGTACACTATAACAGTAAGTTAAAAAAAACATGCTAAGTTTTCTTTAAAAATCACCAAACTTGGAATTTCAGTAGTCTACATTAAGGATATTGGAGTCTCAGTGTGGTGTACAGCACTTGACCACAAGGTCAATAATCCAAACTCACCAGCTGCTCTTTGGAAACCCTATAGAGGGTCACTATTAGTTGGCGCTGACTCAACGGCACTTAACAACAACATTGAGGATATAATGTCTTTTATATATATATATATATATATATATAATCTGTTGAACTATTTCTCTGACAGAATTATGAAATGTAGTTGATCCTCCTTGAAGTCTAGTGGAGAAACGTTGTTGTTGTTAAGTACCGTGGAGTCAGTTTCGACTCATAGCGACCCTACACAGGTTTTCCAAAGCTGCAAATCTTTACGGGAGCAGAAAGCCTCATCTTTCTCCCATGGAATAGCTGGTAATTTCAAAGTGCTGACCTTGAGAGGTTAGCAGCTCGATTCATAATCATTATGCTACCAGAGCTCTTGGGGGAAACATTATAAAGCATAATTGCATAACATTTCACAGAAACTCAATTACAATTTCAGGGCAAGCTAAAAATATTAATATTTCCATGGTTCTTAATTTGAGTTCTAAAAGAAATTAAAACAGATAAAGTTCTTAAATTTAACTTTTTCGAATAATAACAAAGAAGTAAATTTATGAAGGTGAGAACTAAAATACAGAAAAAAGAAATGACACAAAAGTAGAAAAGAATAAAGGAAACGCAAAAGGATTCAAATTTCATGTGAAAAATAAAAGGAAATTGTCATGGTATTTTTCTATCAACTTATTGAAGCCCTTTTTATGTATGTGTAAAGGGATCCATTAGATAATAGTAAAGAATAGAAGTAATAAATGCATGTATAAAACTTAAGAGATGGAATGACCTAAATTAAAATAAGTATAACTGTGAGTGAAATCATTTAAATTCTTTTTCCATGTATCTTTTAAAAAAACATTTTCTAACATGAACATAATAAAGATATGAGAAATATATCTGGGAAAGCATCAATTCAAATATCACTGAAATTATTATACTAGAGTGCAATGAGCAACAATGGGTTGTCTTTTTTTTTTTTTTTAATGTTTTATTGTGAATTATATGGTAGTTTACATGAGAGAACTTTAGTTTTACATTCATTCCATCATATATCGTTTCATTGCCATGGTTCAAATCCAACAATGGGTTGTCTTTTATTAACCTATTTTTACATGCATTGGATAAGGAAAAATAATTTTTAAAGCACATAATCTGCTTCAGATGAAAGTTTTATTATTTGATCTGGACAACTTATTCTAAGATTTAATGCTTATGTCATTATGTATCTTTAATTTTGAATGCATGCTTTCTAGTCATTGTTTGATACACCTAAAATTTAAAAGATCTACTCATTCGTGTTTTCTGCTGAACCTCATGTGAAAAATATTAATGTGTTCTAACTAAAACTTAACTTTGAGTTAGAATAATCTAACTTGAATCGCCATATTTCTTCAAAATTGCTAGACTTTCAAGTTATAAGAAAGTATGTGCTGGCATATCAACTTGATGCTGGGGAAAAATCTCCCACAGGAAATCTTATTAATATGACTTTAAATTGTAACTATTCTTACTATGATCACTTGGTTTGATGGAAAACTATGAAAGTTAACAACACAAGTCAGCAAGAATTTTCTAAAAAGTTATTAACACAAGATATCTATAAATTTATAGATAGGGGACTGACATTCAGAGAGGTCAAGTTTCTGGTGAACTTACAAATTAACATATACAGAAACATGGAGAGATGGACCACTTCTGAAAGGGGTTACCCACTGAAACCCTTAGGAACAGCAGACGAATACTGTCTAATATACTGAAGGAAGATAAGCCCCTCATGTTGGAAGGCACTCAATATACAACTGAGAAATAAGTGCTTCCTCATAATACGAATGATGTGGATGGAATAAAGTCTTCAGGACCTTCATTTGCTGATGGGGCACAACTCCGATAAGAAAAACAGCTGCAAACATCTATTAATAATCAGAAAGCAGAATGTATACAGTATGAACCTAGGAAAATTGGAAGTCATGAAAACCTAAATATCCCAGGTATGAGTTGAAATGAACTGGTATTGGCATATTTTTAAGTGGCAATCATATGCTTTACAATGACAGGAACAACAAATTGAAGAGGAATAGAATTTATTTATATTCAACAAGAGCATTTCAAGATTTGTCTTGAAGTACAATTCTGTGATAAGATAATATCTTTGCGCCTACAAGGATGACTAGTTAATACCACTGTTTCTCAGATTTAAGCATAAACCCCAAAGTCAATGATAAAGAAACTAAAGAATGTTACCAACTTTTTCAGTCTGAAATTGATTAACATGCAATAAAGATAAACAAATAATTACTTGAAATTGAAACATTAAAGTTAGAAGAGGAAGAATTTGTAGTTCAGATGATATAAATTACAAGACCATGGATCTATTCATTGTAAACACCTTTTTTGAACCGTGAATTACACCATCAATAACTCATACCCAATGAGTCCAGATTATGACTTTGAATATATCCTACCTGAATTCGGACCCCATCTCAAAAACAGATTTGATACACTAGACAAAAGGTTAGAGAAGTTGTGGAATAACATTAAGAACATCATACATAAAGAAAGTAAAAGGTCATTAAAAAGACAAGAAAGAAAAGACCAAACTGGGCATCAAAAGAAACCCTGAAAATTGGCACAGACAATCTAAAGTGACAGGAAGAAATGAAGAAATAAAAGAACTAAACAGAAAATTAAAAAGGGCAGGTCAATAAGACAAAATCAAGTATTATAATGAAATGTGCAAAGACCTGGAATTAAATAACCAAAAAGGAAGAACACACTCAGCATTACTCGGGCTGAAATAACTGAAGAAAAATGCAAACCTTGGGTTGCAATATTGAAAAAGTTCTGTGGGCAAATTATTGAATGATGTGGAAGCATCAAAGGAAGATGTAAGGAATACAGAGAGTCACAGCACCAAAAAACATTGTTGATTTACAGCCATTTCTAGAGCTAGCATATGATGAAGAACCAATGGTATTGAAGGAAGAAGTCCAAGCTGTACTGAAGGCACTTGTGAAAAACAAGGCTCCAGGAATTGACAAATTGAAATAATTCAGCAAAATAACGCTGCTGTGGAATTGCTAACTTGTATGAACCAAGATATTTGGAAGACAGGAACTTGACTGACTGATGGGAAGAGATCTAGATTTGTGTCAATTCCAAAGAATTGTTAGGCAACAGAATGCAGAAATCATCACACAATGTACTTAACATTAAATGCAAGTATAATTGTGCACAAGATCATTCAAAATGGTAGCAGCAGTACATTGACAGGGAGTTAACCAGAAGTTCAAGTTGGATTCACAAGAGAACATGGAATGAGGGATATATCACTGCTGATGCCATAAGGATCTTGGTTGAAAATAGAGAAACCCAGAAAGATATTTACCTGTGGTGTATTGACTATGCAAAGGCATTTTGACTGTGTGGATCGTAATAAACTATGAATAACATTACAAAGAATGGTATTTCAAACCCTTATTAATTGTACTTTTATGAGGAACCTGTACATAGGCCAAGAGGAAGTCATTCAAACATAATAAGGAAATACTGCATAGTTAAATGCAGCAAAGGCTTGCATGAGAGTTTTATCCTTTCACCATACTTATTCAACATGCATGCAAAGAAAATAATTTGAGAAGCTGGATTATATAAAGTAGAACATGGCATCTGGACAAGAAAAAAACTCATTAATTTAACCAGTGATATGCATAAGAAACAATCTTTTCTTCTAGAAGCAAAAAGGATAAGAAATACTTAGTGATGGAGATCAAAGACTACAACTTTCAGAATGGATTGCAAGTCAATGAAAAGGAAATGAAAATCATCAAAACTTAACCTATAAATAACATCATGAAAAATACAGGAAAGACTGAAGTTAACAAAGAATTCATTTAGCATGGATCCACAATGGATGCTAATGGAAGCAACAGTCAAGAAATCAATGGATATATTGCATTAGGCAAATCTGCTGCAAAAGACCTCTTGCAAATGTGTTTAAAGCACAAAGAGGTCACTTTAAGTACTAGAGTGAGACATACCTAAACCATGGTACAGTCAATGGCCTCATATGCATGTGACAGTTTGACAATAAGGAAGACTACATAGAATCAATGCATTATTATTATGATGTTGGAGAAGAATTTTAAAAGTACATGGATTGCCAGAAGATCAAACAAATCTGATTTGGAAGAAGTATCACCAGTCCTGGTGTGGCGCTGTGAGTTAATACGCCAGACTACAAAGCCGTTTGAACTGCAAGGTCAGTGGTTCAAGTTCACCAGATGCTCCTTGGAAATCCTATACAGGATCATTATGGGTCAGAATCAACTCAACGGCACTAACAACAATATCATCAGAATGCTCCTTAGAAGCTTGGCTAGGAAGACACAGTCTCTCACATTTTTTGAAAATATGGTCAGGGGAGACCAATTCCTGGAAAAGGACATCATGCTTCAGAAAGTAGAGGGATAGTGAAAAAGAACAAGACCTCAATGAAATGGATTGACAAAGTGGCAGCAACAATGGACAAACATAACAATTGTGTTGACAGTACATGAGGAGGCAGGCAGTGTTTAGTTGTGCTTTGCACAGGGTAGTAAAAAGTCTGAACTGGTTGGAGGATGCCTAACAATAACAACAATATACACAATTCCATATGCTTAACAAATGATTTGCAGGCCGATGCATTTTCGACCCAAGTACCATAGCGGATGTGAACCACAAGGCCAGTAGTTCAAAACCTGTCAGTTGCTCTGCAGGAGAAAGATGAGTCTATCTGCTCCCATAAAGATTAACAGCCTCTGAAATCCTATGCAGGTTCCCTATGAGCTGAAACCGAATCGATAGCACACAGCCGCCACCACCACTACAATTTTTTCTAAATAACGCATATGTTAAATAATCTTTTGCAAACCAAGAAACCCCCTCATGTGTAAGTATCCTATGGATGTTATACAAGTTCTATGTGTATGCACACTTTTTCTATGGACAAATAAATTACATGCAAAAAAAAATGTACTTAAATAGACAATCATACTGCAATGATCATTAATAGTTATAGTTCACAATTAGCTCGTTTCTGGTTACTATTATAATCATTTATTTTCATGAAGTATTTAAATTTACCATCTAAAGGGAATTCAAGTAATTTAAAAATTGGTCAATAGTATTTTACCCATAGGTATATACTGCAAAGAATTTAAGATAGTAACAAAAGGAGTTTGCAGAACAAATTACTATGATTTCATAGCCTGAACACAGACTATATTTAGAAGAAAAATGTGTCAGATTTATAAAGCCACTCAAGTATAACTGTTGTTAAACATACTGTACAGAAAAAAGAGGAGGAAAAAACCGGAACAATACCTTCTTGAAATACTTAAAACTCATTGTCATTTAACTGAATATAAATGAGAATTCTTAACGTTACAATGTTCTTACCAAACAAACTAAATTATAACTTTGGACTCTCAATTATAGAAAAGTAACACAACTCTATATAAGAAAATAGTATGCAACATACGATTGTTAAATTTTTCTACTACTACAGAACAATTAAAAGAGCTATGTAATTTGTGAACAAGAATGACATGTTTGTGTGATTTCACAAACCTACCAATAGAGACCCTGTGAAGCAAAATATAGATTAAGCAACTATTTACTTCATACAGAGGAAGACCCTGTTGTAAATCAAGTAAGCACCCACTAGAGTATCTGTTTTTATACTCGCATGCTGTTGGACAAATTCTCACCTTTTGTGACAGTACAAAATTGACCATTACTTACCTTATTATTCATAAATGCTTTGAGGCACTGAATAACTTTATACTGATTCTTCTTGTCAATATGTTCCTGCCTAAATAAAAACATAAAAAAGGAGAAAAATTTATTAAGATATGCTTAATATTTTCCCCTTTGATAATGTTTTTTTAGTGTTTATACTTACTGTTTCTTGTCCAGAAGCTTTTCAAGTACATCCAACAAAAGTCCAAGACCTTCATGGCCAAAATTGTTAACCCAACTAAAAAAAAAAAAAAAAAAAAGATGTATAAATAAGTTGGTATTATTTATTTCAAACATTAATATCCAAAATGAAATTTTACAGTACAAATCTTATAATCCTTAATATTGCGTGCATTCATTGCTTTCTACTCCATTGATTCAAGAATTGACACTGATAGGATGACTTGGAGATCTTTATCTCAATCCAAGATCTTTTTTTGTATTTCAGATTGCTCATTATACAGTGCTGTTGGTTGTTTTACACTCTTCATGTATTTATTCCTGAATCTACAAACCAAAATTTTCTTCCCCTGCTTCCATCCCCCAAATGAACTCCTGCAGTGGTGTAAATACCACTACCAGCCTCTTAAAAGTTTTACTTAAAAGTTGGCATAGTTTTTGATACTCCACTTTTTTCTCTTTCGCAATTATGTTGTTCATTGATTCAACAAATATTTATTGAGAGCTGGCTTAAGTATTAGGCCTGTTTTATATATTAAGGATACAAAAAGCAACACAAGAAAGCATGCTGGCAAAGTAGAGAAGATGATCTGAATGTGGTAGGAGGCTAGAACACTGAATATGTGGACATTGGTATGACTTTCCAAAATGACTTCCACTTATGCCTCCCTCACACCTTTTCATTGTCTCTAACTGGTATGGCGCTGCGGGTCAATGCACTGGAGTGAAAGGTCGGTTTGAACTGCAAGGTTGGCAGTCAAGCTCAATACCGATCTTCGGAAACCCTATACAGGGTAGCTATGGGTGGGAACCGACTCGATGGCACTAACCTTTGTTGCTGTTGTTGTTGTTGTTGTTAAGTGCCATCGAGTCGGTTCCGACCCATAGTGACCCTGAACAAGGTTTCCGAGGCTGTAAATCTTTACGGGAGCAGAAAACCTCATCTTTCTCCCACGGAGCAGCTGGTAGTTTCGAACTGTTGACCTTGCGGTTTGCAGCCCGATTCGTAACCACTACGCTATCAGAGCTCCTTACAGCAACATTCTGGAGTTCTGGTGTGGTGTTGCAAGATATGATGCACTGCACTGCAAGGTCACTTTAAACTGTTAGGCGGGCAGTCAAAACCCACCAGACACTCCTCAGAAATCCTATACTGGGTCACTATGGGTCGGAACCAACTCGACTGGCACTTAACAACAACACTAACATACTACTTTACCTAAGTTATCTCTCCTTCAATATATATTGAAACTGAAAGCTACACAGCTTCTCTTATGAATTTTACAGAATGCCAAATGAAATTCATTTAACTACTATCATCTGTCCCAAAATTACTTACTGGACAACCTAATAGATTTACAACCCTATCTTAACATTCTGAACTACCTTCAACCTACCTTTCACAACTTCAAGACTTACACCACAGTTCCAACAAAACCGGACAAAAATTGTCTTTCCTGAAACCTTCCCTGCTTTGGCTTATTTATTCTTTCTTCCCAGAAAGGTACCAGAACTTCACCTCTCCCAAATCCTTAAAGGTACAGGCTTTGATTGTCAACGTCTCCATTAATGTGGCCCCCTACATAAATCCTCCAACCAAACATGAGTTCTTTATATTCTAAACTCCCATTTATGTGTACTTATTTTCTTACACTTGACATTATGATTTTTGACACACGTGTCTTATCCACCATTTCTGAGTAATAAAATCTCTGAAGACAGTCATAAAATCTTAGTTATTTTATGATAATATGCTTTAGGAGAGTGCTTTATATAAAATTACATTGTTGTTGTTGTTAGTGCCTTCAAGTAAGTTGCAACTCACAGCATACTGCAGAGTTTTCACAGGAGCACCTGAATCTGTATAGGATTTTAGAGGAGCAATGCAGTGCTTGTCTTACAATGCACACCAGAACTTTACAGATGAGTATGATCTTCTAGTTAATTGCCATCGAGTCAGTTTATATATGAGTATGTTGCTGTTCTTGTTAAGTGCCATCCAGTTGGTTACAAATCATGGCAAACCCTATACAGGGTTTCCAGGGAGTGACTGTTCAGTTTGAACCACTGACCTGATGGTTTGGACCAAACCTGTAGTCTGGTGCTTATCCTACAATGTCATACCAGGACTCATTTATCAATATTCTTGTTGTTGCTGTTAAGTGCCGTTGAATCAGTTCCAGCCCACAGGACCCTGTGTAGAGTTTCCAAGCAGCACCTGGTGAGCTCGCACCATCAACCTTCTGGTTCAAAACAGATTTTCAGTCTAGCACATTTACACACAGCACCACACCAGTATTCCATATTTAAATATGTTGTTGTTGTTAAGTGTCGTTGAGTTGGTTCCGACCCATAGCGACCCTGAACAGGGTTTCCAAGGCTGTAAATCTTTACGGGAGCAGATAGCCTCATCTTTCTCCCACGAAACTGTTGGTAGTTTCGAACTGCTGACCTTGTGGTTCGCAGCCCGATTTGTAACCACTATGCTACCAGAGCTCCTATATTTAAATATAGTGAACAAAAAACAAGTATTTGTCAATTCAAATTTCATAACATTTATTGGCTTGTGTGGTTAAGAGAAATTAGCATCAATACGAGTAATAATAATGTGCATTTGTCCAAAGATTCTCAAATAACTCAAGAACTTCACAAATATAAATGAATACATAACAGACTGTTGTGAAAATTAAAGTCTATATCCTAAATATTTAAGCCACTATTTCCATGCCACTGACTTTCACATCTACCAAAGATAAAGCTTATCAACAAAGCAAAGACTTAAATTTCTAAGAGAATATCAGTAAAACATATATCAGTGAATAAAATAGATTAAAAAATACCTCAAATATTCAGAACCAATCACAACCACAAGACATATAAAAACTCATTTTGAACAAATTCTACTTTAATTTTCATTTGGGAAATGAAAAATCAATATGGCATTGTAATGATAATTGGCAGCAAGCTACTATTCAATTGGGGCATGTAATCATCCTGGGAAATGAGCTATTTTCTTTAAAGACTCTCCATAATCAGTGGGGTGGTGGTAAAAGGATAAAAGGACATCAACTCTAAGAATAATGGGCTGTATTAAATCTATCACAGACAAAAATCAACGGATATCATTACAGCATAATATAACTTACAGCAACCTTAAAAGAATAGGAATCCTGGGCACATTCAAATATACCAGCCTCAATATCTGCTATGGCATTTGGAAAGAGTTTTTAGAATCTATGATTTCCGTGAATTTAGCACTAACAAATTGATTTTTAAATTCCAAATTTGTTTCGTATTCTCTTTGCAATTAACACTATTAAAATTATCAAGGTTGTTTATTTCTTGGTTTAGGAAAACATTTAATACAAGCATATGATTTATATTTGTTCACACACCACAGACTGCTTCAAATTATGGCACTTCAATTTTATTCAGTCATAAGTACTGTTGATTTGGGGGGGGGGGAAGAATATAATCATGAAAATCAAGTGAAAGAAGGCAGGGCTTATTTACTACAAACTATAAAGTGGAATCTTGGTGTAGCACTGGAGGATAATCACTGGACTGCAAACTGCAAGGTTGGTTGTTCAAACCCACCAGCAACTCCTGGAAAATACTACACAGGGACCGAGTCGAGGTCACTTAACAATAACAAACAACAAGGAAGTGAAAAGTCTTAATATTTTAGACCAATGGGCAGAGAAGGCCAAGTAGGAGTCATCAATAATTTCAAAGTTCTGAAATCGGAGCCGAAAAGAAACCTTCTGGTAGAGAGATAAAATAATTATGATGTATGCAGTATGATGCCACTGAAGACTAAAAGGAAGACAAGTTGGCAGCTAACAGACATACTTCAACAACCCTTTCTCTAGTCAGCACCATTCTGTGTCTTTCAGGAATCAAATACTTTGTGAATAAATGAATGAATAGCGATAACTGTGAAATGATGAAACAGTTTAAAAACGAAATGCTGGCATCTGTATATGGGCAGGAGTTTTGACACTGAAACATCAGAAGTAAGGATAAAATAGTGGTTTTTTAAAGTAAGCTTCCCAAAACAAAAGCATCTGGGGAAGTGTTAGAAATGCAAATTCTTGGGCCCCGCTCCAGACAAACAGAATCAGTAACTTTGGTAGTGGGGCCATAAATTTGCAAAGGAAAGAGCTTCAAAGAGTTTATAGAAAAATGAAATTAAAAGATAAAAAGATTACAACTTTTTGAAACTCCCTTGTCTTATTAATTACATATTCCTCCAGGAGATTCTGATGTTCAGTTTAGTTCAGGAACCACGGCATACAGTAGTTGGCTAGGGAGTGGGTGAAGATTTTCTCAGGTGAGACTCGACCCCAGAACTCATAACTGCTTTATAAACTCTCCTTTACTGTGCCATACTACGCACTCCCACTGTCACAGAGCACAAATCAGGAGTCCAGTCAAATCAGGAATATTTGGTATATTTTACAGAGAATGCAAATTTCAGCTAACTTATTCAGTATTAATTGGAACATTTAGCAATATAGAAATGCAGCTAATGACTCAATTTAAAATCTAAACAGCAATTTTAGATCAAGGCAGGTAAAATTTCAGTAGCATATCAGATCTGAAATAAGAAATTACAGTTCAAAACGGACTTCAAAGTTTATGTAAGACATAGAAGAAAAGAATACTGAAGAACTAGACAAAAGAAGTGTGAAGGAAAATGATCTTTCATTTCATAACCATCCTATAACACACGTTATGTTTAAAATTTATTTTCTATTGAAATATGACTTTGAGTCCTGGTGTGGCACTGTAGGTTAATGCGATAGACTGGTATGACAAATGCATACAAACATATATAATCAACACAAACAAGATACAATTTCCATCACCCCAAAATAATCCTCATTCTCTTAGCAGTCAATTCACTTTCCCCAACTCCAGTTTGTAGAAAATGATTCCTATCTCTACAGTTGTTGTCGTTGTTATGTGCCTTCGAGTCACTTCCGACCCACAGCGACCCTGTTTAGGGTTTCCAAGGAGCGACTGGTGAGCTTGGACCACTGACCTTGTGATTCAAACAGGCTTTGCAGTTGACAGCATTAACAAACAGTGCCTCACCAGAACCCCATCCCTACGGTTAGTTGTGCCTTCTCCCAAATGTTAGATAAGTAGAATCATATGATATATAGCATATTGTGCTGGTTTCTTTCACTTAGTATAATTCTTAAGATAGTCAACCATATTGGTGAACATATCAGATGTCCATTCCTTTTTACTGTATTGATGTATCACAATTTATTTATCTATTCATGATTTGGTTTCCCTCCATTATTTCCAAGTTTTGAGAAATAGCAGTAAAGCTATAAGAGATACTCACATGTAAGTTTTGGATAAATTGAATCACCCAAGCAAAATCAACAGAAGATCAGTCAGGAGGATTGATATATGAATGAGAAAGAGGTTAGGGTTAGGTCTATAGATTTAAAAAAGAGCCAGGGAGATGCTAAGTTAAAAGCCAGGGAGATGCTCTAGGGCGGGCAAGAGAAATACCCATTCTGAGACAGTATTTTCCAATGATAAAAGACTTGACATATATATATGAAGCATCCCTGGTAGAAAAGTGGGTTATGCATTGGGCTACCAACTGCAAGATCAGTAGTTCAAATCCACCAGCTGCTCCGAGGACTAAAGATAAGACTTTCACACAACCACCACCACCACCACCATTATCATATATATATAAGGGATCCAATATCTGGTACATTTTTCAAGAAGTTAAACATTAAAGTCCCTCATCCACCAAGTTTATGTGAAAATGAGAAAAAGCACTTCACCATCCAACAACGAAATACACTAGTATACCATTAGTGGTATAGTTTAACTTCATAAACTTTAGAGAAATATGGGTAAATGTTAATCACATCCTTATGGTACTCTAGCTGTGCTATTTCTGAAGTCCTAGTGTGGAGCTGTAAAATAAACATTTGAGCACAACATCAGTTTGAATGACAAGGTCTGCAGCTGAAACCCACCAACTACTCCTTGCAACCCTATATATGAACACTATGAGTCTGAACCGATTCAAAGGCATTAACAACAATAACAAGTTGTATTATTTATGATCAGTCACTTTACCTCTTCAAGTTTGCATTCTTATTTTCAAAATAGGGATGCGATTAGTACATACACCTCAAGAAGTTTTTGTGAGGACTAAATGAAATACAAGGTCAGCGGTTCAAGCTCACCAGTCGCTTGAAAACCCTATATAGGGTCACTATGGGTGAAAATCAACTCGACGGCACTAAACAACAACAAAATGAAATAATGTAGGTGAAACAACACAGTGAAGTCAATATTAACATATTTTTGAAAATGTTGAAAACTAAATCCTTGAATGCTCTTTAAATATTCTAGTCCAAAATACATTATGATTGTTAAACATATATTAAAGAATTATTTTTGATGATACTGACAATTAAAAACTTTTTGTTGTTTTTGTTAAGTGCCATCGAGTCAGTTCCAACCAATAGGGATCTTGTAAAGAGTTTCCAAAACAGCAGCTAGTAAGCTTGAACCACTGAACTTGCTGTTCAAACTGATTTAGCAATCCAGCCCATTAATCCACAGCGCCACACTAGGACTTGTTACCATCCATTTAATTACAAATATTCTAATTCATATGAAACGTACAGAAGAATCTAAGCATATATTGTTGTGAAGTGACTATTGTTAGTTCTGATTCATGACAACCCCAAATAGGGTGGTTTCCAAGGAACAGCTAGTGGGTTTGAAAGGCGAGCCTTACGGTTAGCAGTCTAGAGCCTATCTTACAGTGTCATACGACTAGATTCTGATTAATTTATCTTAGAAATAAGACTTTATATTTTAAATATTTAGTGCTTATATTACTTCGTGCATTTTCTTTAATTTGTGATTGCTATTCAACTTGGTAAGGAGCTCTGGTAGCGTAGTGGTTAGGAATTTGCCTGTGAGTCACAAGGTCAGCAGTTGGAAACTATCAGCTGTTCTGTGGGAGAAAGAGGAGACTTTCTGCTTCTGTAAAGATTTACAGCCTCGGAAACCCTGTACAGGGTCACTATGAGTCGGATTTGGCGCCACGGCACATAACAACAATTCAACTTTGTAAGGAGCTCTTGCAGTGCAGTGGTTAGGAATTGGGCTGCGAACCTCAAGGTCAGCAGTTCGAAACTACCAGCTGTTCTGCGGGAGAGAGATGAGGCTTTCTGCTCCCTTAAAGATTTCCAGCCTTGGAAACCCTTTGCAGGATCGCTATGAGTCGGAACTGACTCCACGGCACATAACAACAACAACAACAATTTAACTTTGTGCATATTTAATTCTAACTGTATTTGGGGGTAGTGAATTCACATTACAATGTTGTTGTTGTGAGCCGTGGAGTCGATTCCGACTCATAGCGACCCTGTCTGTACAGGGTTTCCAAGGCTGTAAATCTTTATGGGAGCAGAAAGTCTCATCTTTCTCACGTGGAAAAGCTGGTAGTTTCGAACTGCTGACCTTGAGGTTCACAGCCTGATTCATAACCACTACACTACTAGAGCTACTTACAATATTCAATGATCATTACAATTGTAGAGAGTTAAAAATAATACATTTATAGTAAATCAATAATCCTGACAGAAAATATCATATCAAAATATATGAACACTAAGGTTTTAAAACAAATCTATCCCAAGTCTTCAGAACTTCTGACGTCATTATCTTTAAAGGGCTCATTTATACTGATCAGCATGCTGGGCGGGGGGGAGAATCGTACATTTAATACAAATATCAGAAGATTGATTTCGCCATAAATCAAATAGAAAGCAAAGTTATCTCCCTTTCTAAGCTCTCCAGGGCAAAATAAATGGGTGAAGCTCTCTATAACTTTACCTATTGTAGGAGAAAATAAAGTTCTGCTCTTTCACAGATAAACATAAAGGAAAACAATTCATAGCTTTCAAAAGCCTCAACCTTTTGTGCATAAATTGGAAATTCAGACTCTGAATTATATAGTTACTGTTCACGTACATGTAATTTAAAATCAAATATTGAGTGGACAAATGAGTTCATTATACTGTACATAATATAAACATAACAGCAAATACTGTCTGCATGTGCATTTATTACTAGATGGCTCCAATTCACTTCTACCTTTCAAAAGTATTAAAGCTAAAATTCGAAAGTTCTGTACCGAGTCCCATGGCCTCCTGGCGTGGCACTGTAGGATCAACACTGGACTTGGAACCGCAAGGTCAGCAGATCATACCCACCAGCTGTTCCTCGAAATTTCTATACAGGTTCGCTATGAGTCGGAATCAACTCAAAGGCACTCAACAGTAACAACATATGGAGTCCCATACATTGTAAAGGCAACTGGTTTCATGTGAAGGAGTTAAATATTAGTCATGTCAACCCTTTGTCACTGTTTATGCATTACATAAAGGTTACTATATAGAAGGTAATGTGCTCTGTACAAAGGAATTTATTTCAAATGGTGTTCTATTACCATGTGTAATTGCATAATATACCATAACTAGAACATAAAATAAAATGAGTGATAGTTCAAAGTTTCTTGGGGAATTCAGAAGTGAGTAAAAGTCTAAACATGAAACGAAACTTCAAAGGGTTGAAGAGATTTTAATAATTACTGTAGATGGTGGGCATTTTTGTGTTATTATTTTACACAAAACATCTAATTTTAATATCACTGCTGCAAATGAAATGTTTTAAAATGCATTTAAAACTAAATTTTGATTATATGGTTATTAAAACCAATGCATAACTCTATTCAGTTAGTATAATGTGCTTCAGTTTATGATTCAATATTCATAAAAACAGCTAAAAAAAAACCTCAGTGTTCTGAGAATCTTTAAAAGATAATTTGCTGACTCTTCTGACAAAATGGAGGACTAATCAGGCACACCCTACAAGGACAATCTATAAAAAAGACACAGTACACCAAAAGTAAACTGACACAGATGAAAATTCTGGAAACCTAAACTTCAGAAGAAAGGTTAGAGAAGTAACAGGGAGACTGACTGGTGAATGTCTACCCAGATGTGGCTTGGCCATCTTGGGAGCAGCTTTGGCAACAGACAATCTGGCAGAACAGGTTCATACAGGCAACTGGAATGGTGCAATTCCTTCTTTTTTCTTCCTTCTCCCCTGCCAATCCCTTGAATTTTATCCAGTCTATCTTGCTTTTGTTTTTCCTCTTTGTCTTTGTTTTTCTTTGCTTTTGTTTTTCCTCTTTGTCTTTGTTTCTCCTCTTTGTCTTTTCATTTCCCTTATTTTTTACACCTTTTGGTCCTTTTTTACTAGTCTCTACCTCTTTTCATCTTTTTTCTCACTGGTCATCCTTTTGCTTCCTCTCTTATTTTTCTCTGGGTTAGCTTCATTTACCTATCCTTCTTGTCTCCTTTTAATGAATCTTAATTTCTTCCTCTTATTTTCTCTCTTATTACTCTTTTTGATAAATCCATTTTCCTGTCCCTCTTTTGTCTTTACAGTTATTATATTCTATTTTTCTGACTGCTGCCTGTTTTTATTTCTTTCTTCTTCTTTTTTTTCCCCTCTTTATTATTTTGTCTTTTCATTGCTGCTTCTTTTTTTACTTATTCTATTTTGTTGTGTTTTCTTCTGTGCATGTATGTGCTTACACGTGTGTGTGAGAGAGGGGTTTTCTCTTTCACAACTGACAGGAAACAGCAACTGTGCCCATACAATGCAGTCACAACCATACCCTCTGTAGCTTTACCTACTGGGCAAGAGTCAGTACCAGCTGCTACACCAACTGATCCAAGACAGATAGCAGCCAACACTAGCCAAACTCACCCTAAACTGAGGTGTACACTCTTTCATTCTCTAATTACACCCACAGGAGGCAGTTGGTGAGTGCCTAAGAATACATCAACATACAATCATTAAATACAAATACAACAACCCCACAATGTTGTATTGTGGCTACAACAGACAATTTAAGTTCACACAAAGAAACAAGGAAGAATGGCTCAAACAAATGATTAAGATGCTGAGTAAGTAAATGCTCAGAGGGAAAAAATGTGATGAAACTGAAGGAAAAAGAATTGAAAAGAAAAATATTTTTGTACCTTCAAAGACTGACAGAAAGATTAAGGAAAGCAAGGCGAACACGGGGGCGGGGACTTTACAAGAATTCAGGAAAACATTACAAGAACAAATAACAGAATGAAATGCAAATTGTGAAACAATACAAAATGTACAATTAGAAATCCAGATTAATTTTGAGATTTCAGAAATAGACAAATACATTGAAATGGCAAAGGAGTAGATCTGAAGCAATGGAATTTCAAATTAGCGAGCTTGAAGATGAATCTCTTAAAAGAAAGGGAAGGAAGGAGGGAGGGAGGGAAGGAGAAAGGAAGGAAGGAAGGAAAGCCTAAGAATTACATGGGGCACCACGAAGAGGAACAACTTAAGGGTGACTGAAAGTCCAGAACAGGGAGAGACAATGAAAAGTATGGAGGAAATTGTCAAAAAGTTATTGGAATACAACTTTCTAACATCATGAAAGAGGAAAAGGTAAGCAAATAAGAAGCTAAAAGAACCTCAAACAGGATAAATCCCAAAAGAAAATAGCCAAGACATATCATAACCAAAATCAAAGATAAAGAAAAAATCCTAAGAGCAGGTTTAGAAAAAATAAAAGTTACCTAAAAGGAGACTCAAATAAGAATAAGCTCTGAGATGGAAGCAGAGATGAGGACACAGAGAGACACAGCAGATAAAGACTAGACACATGAAAAGAGAAAGGCTATACAAAGGAGGCCAGGAGACAGGCTTATAGAATGTGATCTTTAGTTGTTTAAATTATAATACATTCCTAAGTGTTTTTGTGTACATCCAAAAACAAACAATCAAACAACAATAAAAACAAAGGGACTAGAAGCAAATACTGTTGAATGATGATGAATAGAGGGGATTGTAATCATTGACTGCAATGTAACAGTGAGTATAAAACCGATGTTATCCTATGTAGACTATCATCACTCAATTCACAATAAAAACTTAATAGGAAGAAAAAAGAATAAGCAATGATTCATCAGCAGAAACCATGTAAGCAAAAAGACAATGGAATGACATTTAAACATAATGAATGAAAAAAATTGGCAACCAAGAATCAAATACTCAGCAAAGTTATCACTGAAATATGAAGGCGGAATTAGGACATTTCCTGATAAACAGAAATTAAAGGAATTTGTAATGACCAGACCAAATTAAAAAAAATATATATGAAAGGTGTTCTTTGGACTGAAAACCCATAACAGCAGGCAACAAACTGAGATTACCATACATGACATTACAACCCAGAACAAAATCCAGATACATAAGTATTTAAAGTAAAATAAACCTACAAGACTGAAACTAGGGAACCAGTGATAAATCAATTTATAATGAAGTCAAGTATAAAGCGAAAACAGGGACTAGTATAAAGAACTCCCAAATGACAAGAAAGTCAAGTAGATCATAAGATTAAACATGCTGTTTGGAACGAGGGGGTAATCAATAAATTACAGGGTAACCTCAAAGAAAATTAATACACCTGCACAACAAAGTTAAAAGGAGGAAAATCAGAAAGATTTAGTAAATGTTAACACAACAGAAATTTAAAAAAAAAAAAAAAACCGAAAACCCCACAAACAAAATGAAGTCAGTGCAGACCATGTGTAGAACAAGGAAACAAGCAGCACCTGGGAGGGTGGGGGGTTGGGTGGGAACATACAGTAAGCTGCAAGCAATCAATTCATGTCTGTTGATAATTATACTGAATGGATTAAATGTGCCAGTCAAGAGACATAGCAGAACAGATAAGAAAACAGGATCCTTCAATATTATATCTACAGAAGACATATCAAAATTATGGAGACAGTCCAAATGCCTATGAACAGAAAAATGGTTAAACAATCTTTGGTACATGCATATATGGGAACACTACACAATGCTGAAGAATAACAAAGAATCTGCCAAATACCTAACAACATGGACGAATCTAGAAGACATTATGCTGAGTGGCATGAGTCAATCACAAATGGACAAACGTTGTATGAGACCACTATTATA
Source organism: Chrysochloris asiatica (assembly GCF_000296735.1). Lineage (NCBI taxonomy): Eukaryota > Metazoa > Chordata > Mammalia > Afrosoricida > Chrysochloridae > Chrysochloris > Chrysochloris asiatica. The sequence continues at coordinate 4,908,613 of NW_006408698.1, read as the reverse complement.
TAAAGTTCAAAGGTTTCTTGATAAAAGAAACACTCTATAGTGATTACAGAGGGAAGGGAGAAGTTAAATTATTTACAGGCTAGAGGGTAGACACATATGAGTTAATGTGGGAGAAAGGGCAGACTACAATGCAATAATAAGGAGGTTAGGAGAGGATAGACAAAGGTAGTGGGAGACACAGTCAGGAATGCCATCATTAAGTGAATAGAAGTAAAAATTGTTAGTACATGGAGGAAGTAAAATCATTGTAAGGAAGTATATAATTTGTTAAACGTAAAACTGATGATCTGCTCTGCAAATCCTTGCTCAAGTCACAAAAAAACTTTTTAAAAAAGAGATAAATTTGTTCAGTTGATTCATCTTCATACATCTATTATCAATATATATACATGTAGTAAAAAAAAAAGGGGGGGAGACTAGAACGTGTTTATACTACAACTGACTATTTCCACTCAGATTTAGCTACATGAAAGTAACCACAAAAACTTTGTTGTTGTTGTTGTTAGGTACCATTGAATCAGTACCGACTCATACTGACCCTGTGCACAACGAACGAAACACTTCCCGGTCCTGGGCCAAACTCACTATCATTGCCACGCTGAACCCACTGATGCTGCCACTTTGCCAATCCAAAAAAGGGCGTCTTCCTCTTTTTCTCTGACCACATTACCAAACATGATATCCGTCTCCAGTGACTGGTCCCTCTTGACAATATATTCGAAGTATGAGAAACGAAGTCTGGCCATCCTGGCCTCCAAGGAACACTCTGGCTGCACTTCTTCCAACATGTTTCTATTAGTTCTTTTGGCAGTCAATGGCACTTTCAATATTCTCCTCCAACAGCATAACTCAAATGCATCAGGTCTTCTTCTATGGTCATCCTTATTCACTATCCAGCTTTCGCATGTATATGAGATAATTAATTGAAAATACCATGGCTTGGGTATGTGTGCTATCATTTCCTTTGAAACTGTTCACCATTAGCTATCTCTGACCAATTATAACATATTTATTAGATACAAAATTTCCATATAAAAATATATGTGCAAGCATACCTTTGAAGCAAGATATTCACTGACCCCTTTATTTCATCTGATTCAAAAGAAATGTTTAATAAATAATTTTTTTCAATTATGCCTCACATGGTTTTTGCCTTCATATTGAGACAGATTGCACTCTCCTTTAAAAACACCAAAAAAGAGACATTCCATCTTTTCCCATTATAATTCTATACTTGCTTAAGATGATTTTATCTGACTGCTTTTATTCTCCCCATCAGGAATCAAGCGAAAAATTCTGCTCTGTTTCATGTTCCTAATGCATAAGAGTTCCTTCTAAAGGATGAAATGTGTGATCTTTCTAGTTACTTATATAAAAGCAACTTCCTCTAATATATTTCTAAAAAGCTGTAAATGCATAAAGTTTATAAAAGGAGTACTAGTGTGGTGCTATAGGATAACCACTGGAGGTGGATAAAATCAACAGATAAAATCAACCACAAAGGTGGCAATTCAAACCCACTAGCCACTCCTCAGAAACCCTATACAGGATTTCAGTGAATCAGAACCAATTTGACAGGACTTAACAGCAATCAACAATGAGGTAAAAGTAAAAATCTCTTGAGGGTAATATTTTAAATAAAACAATCCCTTTGAAATAATGTAAAAATTTCTAAAGATTAAAATCAGTGTCTTCCGCGGTCTAAATTACTTTGGATAAAATGTGTTGAAATGTCTAACAAATGAAATAATAAAGACTATTTTCCTACCACCACTCTTTGCGTCAAACTGCAAGTCGTTTGAACTGCAAGGTCGGCGGTTCAAGCTCACCAGCCGCTCCTTGGAAACCCTATGCAGGGTCGCTATAAGCCGGAACTGACTCCAAGGCACTTAACAACAACAACAACTCTTTATAATTATCATTAGGTCAGTATAAGATATTGTCCTCCATCATAATTGTTGTTGCTAAGTGCCGCCTGCAAGTCAACTTTAATTCAAAGGGACCCTGACCCTGTAGAGGGTTTCTGAGGAGTGGCTAGCAGGTATCAACCACAGACCTTGAGCATAGAACTCCAGTGGTTAACCCTACAGCTCCACACCAAGACTACAACTAGGTAACAGTATTGGGGTAAATAATTTTTAACAATATGAAAGAGAGCTAAAGGTATATTTACTACTTAGTTTGAAATGTTAATCTAATTACATTATGGTAGTTACTAAAATTGCCTTCATAGTGATGTAACCAGTCAAACATATAATACAGGCAAACTTGTAGCATGGTAACTACACAAGAAAATTGTATTCATTTATTTTCTTACACTAAGTAATACACTTAAAACTTTATCATGCACTCCACAGGACATCTAATTTCTTCTAATTTAGTGGAATTTTGTTAAAATGAACTTACTACAAGAAATCACATTCTGAATCTATAAACCTTGGATATTAAACAGAACTGACATTTAGTTTATCTTTTGTGAATAAGATAATTAAAAAGTTCTTTGAATGCAAGTAAAAAAAAACGAAGGCATCAGCATTTACCAGCCTCACATTTCCTTTTTTTTTTTTCCTAAACAAATTTGTATGTGATACTGTCTGATTCTGGTGGGCAGCAGAGAAGCTAAATGAATTTTCTTTCATAGTGACAGGGGTAAGGAGAGTTGAAGGGTAATTACTATTTGATGACTGAACAACATAAATGCAACAGTCCTTCTCACCTACCAGGTGCAGTTTCAAAAACATATAATTAAAGACTCATTATAGAGTGTGATAGCTACATGGGCACAGATCAAAGACATTTAATGTTCATGAATATTTTTAGCACAGAAAAATGGCAATCAAATCTAAAAAAGAATCATTTTTATAGCTCCTCAGTATAAATGTCCAAAAAAAGTTACAAATCTCACTATTTCATGTTACTGAATGTGATCTGTATTGGTATTTATTTTAATCTTTACTGGTTTAACTTTATGTAATATTTTAAAAGCTTATTCACTCCAAATTGGGAAAAAAAGCATGGCAACAGATCTGTGTTAGAAGAAGTTCAGCCAGAGTGCTCCTTGGAGGCCTGGATGGCCAAACTTCGTCTCTCATCCTTTGGACATACTGTCAGGAGGGACCAGTCGCTGGAGAAGGATATCATGTTTGGTAAGGTGGAGAATCAGAGAAAAAGAGGAAGACCCCCAATGAGATGGATTGGCCAAGTGACAGCATCAATGGGCTCAAGCCTGGCAACAATAGTGAGGTTGGCCCAGGATCGGGCTGTGTTTTGTTCTGATGTGCTATGAGTTGGCACCGACTCGATGGCACCTAACAACAACAACAATCACATATATACCTGCATACACATATATTCAGTCTCTCAAACAAGCAAAACATAACCCAGCACTATTGTGCCAATTATTGTTTCTGGCAACTCCATGTACAACGAGTACAACAGGTCTTCAGAAGGGTTTCGTGGCTGTAATCTTTACAGAAGCACACTATGGGGCCTTTCTTCCACAGTGCTACTTTGTAGGATGGAGCTGCCAATCTTTCAAGTGCAACTCATTTGTGCCACCCAGCAACATCCACATGCACTTTTAGTCACTGGGAAATGCCTTATTATAGCTAATTTTAATGAACTTTTTTTCAAAACGTAATTTCTGAGCAATGAATATTCAAAAGCTTTAACAATTTATCACTAACTTATGAATTGTTACAGCTTATATAAAAAAATTATACCAAATATGCTAGTTGCTTTTCTATATCACAGGGGTGTGAACCCTAATGGAGACCCTGGGTTACACAAATGGTTAAAGAAACAAATTGTAAACAAAAATGTTGGCAGTTTGAATCCACCCAGAGGAGGAATTCACAAGAAAGGCCTGGCAATCTAATTCTGTAAAATCAACCATAAAAAAATCTATGGAGCACAGTCTTACTTTGATACACATGGGTTGCCATGAGTTAAAATCAACTCCAGGGCAGCTGTTTTGGTTTTCGAATAACGATATAACAATAACAACAAATATGTACATGACATGTAGACAAAATCTTTACAGGATTAGCTGCAATATAACTATCCTAATAAAAGAAATATTACCCTTATACTATTTTCAACCTGGCTTACACTATTTTCGAAAATATTTAGACACATAGCTATGTCTGAACAGTAAGCATTTACAAAGGATAAATCTTTGAGAACACATAAATTGCTTTTTAAAGAAAACTGACACAACTCTGACCTTCATACTGACAAGGACTCTTTTTTGTTGTTGTTTTTTCAATTACAAAAGTAAAAAAGTTAAAATGTTGAAGACAAACAATTTAAATCAATAACAGGGTTTTATCTTCATTTACAAAAAGTTCTCCATGAAATAACCTTACTGGTGTTAAATCAGATTAAATCACCCCATAATAGGTTCTTCATTTTATATATGAGGAATCTAAAACAAGTTTAGTAACTTGTCTTAAGTCATAAGGATTATTAATGACAACAGCATGATTAAAATCAAGCACACCTCAATTTTTATAGGTGCTGTAGGATAAAGCGCTGAACCACAACATCAGTTTGAGCCACAGGCTGGGGGTTCAAACCCAGCAGCCGTGCCTTAGAAACTCTATACAGGATGATCATGAGTTGGAACTGACTTGACAGCACTTAACAACAACTAATATAAAATCATCAATTAATTGTTAAAAGTATTCATGAGCAAACATTGGATGAAACCTAAAATTTACTTTAAAATATCATCAGTGGGTATATTCATTAATTCATCAAGGGATTTGTTGTTGTGTTTGTATTACTTGTTCTGGGTTTCATCTTCAATGCAAGGGAAGCTTTAACAAAATACCAGAAACATTACGGATAGCCCAAAAGTATATTCTATTTCCCATATACTGATAAACAAAATATTTACTTCTCCTGTACAAACATCATTATCTATAAACATCCAATTTGACAAATGTAATAACTGTTCATTTATATTTGGCCTGACACAAAATACAAGTATTAGGAATCACCTGGAAAAAAAAGAGCCACTCACCAATGATCTGGAAATAAAATTCATTGGTTAGCCTTACTTGCATCCTTACCAGCAGGAATGACATGGTAAGCCTAACTTCCTGGACTTCTCTCCCCTTGTGCCTTGCTTTATTTATTTTGTCTATACTGCATTTTTAAGAAACTCAGTGAATCTCTTTTAGCTGGAACAATAAGAGACTTCTATCAAGTTGAGCCTCCAAGTGTGAGGCCTGAATTAGCCTACTGACAAGAGAAATGTGAACACAATGTAAGAGATACTGTAAAATGGAAAAAATTTGCAAGTAGGATGAACAAGAAATGTCAATAAAGACTCTAAATGTTACAGACAGGGATCAGAGCCAGACCTTAAATGGATGGATTAATTTTCTAAGACAAAGACCCTAAGAAGAGACTACTTTTAAAAACTCTCTAATATGAGGTTGAAACCTGTTGTGAGTCCACAAAAACAAAAAGAACCTTCAGCATCATTCTTATGTATAGCTCTAGAGTATATGCCCAGCACAGTGTTTATTTACCTACATATTAACAGGCTTCTGACATTTTCAGTCATACATCAAAAAAGCAATCTGTCTATTCAATTTCCTCATGCATATTAAAACTACTAAAATTAGTAACCTTTACTAAGCCAACTTTTCAACATACTTTGAAAGAGTTGGGAAAAAGCATTAAGGTGTACATTAAGAATGAATCAAAATATTGCCAGTAACAATATTAGGACAAACGATTTATAAAATTTGAAATCATTATTATAATCATTTGTGAACAATAAAAAAATAATCGCACACACAAAAATTAATAGAAAGATAACACAACACATTCTGCATTGTATTACCAGGAAAAAAATAATAATGAATAGGTATATTGGCAGTTTTTCATTTTTTAAAAGGAACAAAGTATGACATAAGGTCAGAGAATACACCTAGGTCAATGTCTCATAGCACAAAGAATTAAATTACTATGCCATTTTAAATAAAGCTCAGAAATCTACCCTTACAGACACTACAAAATTGTTACGCATTTTCTGTATTAAAGAAAAATTCATTAACCTTTAATATACTTTAAATGATGGAACCATTGCAGCAATCTGACAATGGCTAAATTGCTACCTCAGATGATGAAATTTATAACTGAATTTTCTTTAAAAAAAAAAAAAAATCTGTTTAACTATATTCTTAAAAGTTTCTTCATGAATGAATATTGAGTATGTCAATTTAAGAAATGATCTCCAAGAAACTCTTTTGGATTCAGGTATTAAGGGAAGTATAGTAAAATACCCTTAACACATTAAAAACAAACAAAAACCTTAATGCAATACTCAGGCAGTATCCTCCAAAATAGAATTAGACTCACTATCCGTATCTTTAACAGCACAGCAAGATACAAAAAAGTGCTAGCAACTACAAGTGGGGTGATTCTGGGGGTTCAAAGGCTTGAGATTCATATTCATATGGCAAGGCATGATGTGATATTACTTGAAGCTGACTTACTTTTAAAATGTATGCTATTATAATGCAATTCTGCCTTCTCTATTCTGCCTTCAATTATTCAATCTCAAAAGAACAATTTCCGATTAAACTGCTTGATGTGAGAAGTCTGTCTATCTACAGGTTTGCTGACAAAGTAGGAAATCTCTCCAAATTAGCTGTCCATTATCTAACACCAATTGAACAGCTGGGGTAACAAAGCAAATCCAGTCACCCTGTGCATGGGGACCTTCTTACACTCTACCCCACAAGAAGACCTACAGTCCAAGTGCTTCCTGGCATCTTGTGATTATCAGCAATGCAACTCCTATCAAATGTCCAGTTGCAATGATAATATATTCTTGGGGTGGAGGGTAGGGGTGGTTAGCATCAAGGACAATTCTCAATTATACCCTGGGTAGCAAGACAGACTACTAGAAAGCTGTATACCAGTACCATTACTCTAGGTCTTAGCAGAAACATCATGACATTTAAAATTTTTTAAACTCAAGTTCCCATATAAGAAATGGACATTCAAGATAAACCTCTATGCTATATAGAAAACTATCAAGAATTTATTCTATTGTGTTGTTTAATATCCCTCATTTAAAGAAACACAGAGAAACAAATTCTCTGTCTTCAGCATTAGGAAGAATGTCTTGCCTGAAAACCAGATGCACTGTTATTAATCTGAGAGCATCCATGTCTCTCAAAACTGTACTTTTTTTTCACCATTGGTTGCAAAGAAATTTGTAATTATTTTATACTCATATCAAAACTAGGCTTTGACCTATTTTGTTTTTTGTTTGTGTGTGTGTTTGAATGTGTATTTTAAAATACCACTCTCTTTTTGTTTACTTGGAACTTATAATTTTAAGTATTTTAAATGTAGATGTCATATTACCTTGTCTTAATGATGGTAAGACATCTACATGGCTTATTGTAAGGTAGCAACACTGCATGTTCAAGTGATCAGGTGGTAGTAAGAAAGAACCACATAATGACAATTAGAGAACCTCTGCATATCTAAGATGTTAGTAAAATTAATTCATGTCATTCAGAACTTGAAAATAATTCAAATGACATTTATAAGCATTTTCTTCCAAAGACTAATTTCAATTAACTATGGAAAAAGAAATATAATACATGTTTTTAAATGGAAAGTAGTCTTCCACTAAGAAATCAATTTAATTAGTGTTGCCAGATTCTGCTGCTAGACTGTATATACCTTCCTGTGGTGCTGTAGGATAAGCACTAGACTGGTAAATCCAAGGTCAGCAACTTAAATCTACCAGCAGTCTAAGAAACTCTATACAGGGTCGCTATGAGTTGGTACCAATTTGCTGACACACAAAACCACCACAGCACAAATGAGCCCTGGTGGTGCAGTAGGCTAAGCATTGGGCTGCTAACCACAAGGTCGGTGGTTCAAACCCATGAGGCCCTCCAGATGGGAAAAATGAAGCGGTCAGCTCCTGTAAAGATTTACAGTCTCAGAAACTCTATGGAGTCATTCTAACTTGCCCTATATAGTCACTGTAAGTCAAAATCTATGGAATAGCAGTTGGCTCATAAGTACAAGGCAAGTAAGGAGTTTCTGCTTACTTTGGATGATTTTTTTAAAAATATGTTACTTGGTATTCTAATTTAAAACACAACATTTACATGAGAAGATGTATTTTCTTGCTGGAGCTTATAAATATCATATAATAATAAAGTAAAATGCCAAAAACAAAGCTGAGCTCTATTTTCTCCCACTAAAACAATACTTCAGAAACTTGGAACAGTATTTGCTGTCTCTAATCCTTTAAAAATAATATAGGACACATAGATATAGTTTGCTTCTACTCTGAGTTATAAATTGGATGTAGCTTTAAGTCAAAATTGTGTTTTGAAACTAATATTGTATTATGAAAAATTCGAAGTTGCTTAATATTTATAGTGCCAACTTAGTGAAATGAGGTTGGATATGCTTGATGTTCATTCAAATTGTTGCCCAAGATTTAAAAAGAAAGTGTATAAACTGACATGGCTACAATGAATTCACTATTTTTCAATTCTAGGGATAAATGTACTAGTAGTCTCCTAAGATGATTTATGCATTGGAAAGCTAAAGCAAACACATTTAAAATACCAACATTGACAACCCTGCTTTAGAAATACTGCTGATAAGGCTCTTATGAGATGCGCTCACAATTTTAAGTTCTGTTCACATTTCTGAACTGTAAAAAAATTGTTCCCATTATTCAGCTTTTCATACATTGTTGTTGTTATTGTTAAGTACCATGGAGTCGGTTCCGACTCATAGTGACCCTGCACAGGGTTTCCGAGGCTATAAATTTTTACAGGAGCAGAAAGCCTCATCTTTCTGCCGTGGAACAGCTGGGAGTTTCGAACTTTCGACCTTGGGGTTAGCAGCCCGATTCGTAACCACTACGGTACCAGAGCTATTTTCATATGCAGTCTCTTGCAAAAAGTTCTAAGACTATTGATCTGCACCTACTTTTATATTAATTTCTTAAGAAGTGAATGTAGCAGTTGACTTGCCAAGCTTTTAATGAGTTTACTACAGGCAGCTTAAATAGTTACTAACACCCATAATTCAGAAATTGCTTTAAATTCCTAATTTGTATTACTGTCAAGAGTCAACTATTTTCATTATAATGATTATGCTAAAATGCCTATTTTTAATACACTATAAGAGTATGTTTAGGAGCTCTGGTAGCGTAGTGGTTACGAATCGGGCTGCGAACCTTAAGGTCAGCAGTTCGAAACTACCAGCTGCTCCGCGGGAGAAAGATGAGGCTTTCTACTCCCGTAAGGATTTACACCCTCGGAAACCCTGTACAGGGTCGCTATGGGTCGGAACCGACTTGACGGCACTTAACAACAACAACAACATAAGAGTATGTTTAAATACCAAGTAAATGAAAATAACAAGTATTCTAGAAGTAATGCAAATGTCTGCACATTTATAAACTCTAAAAGATGTATTCACCTGGATGGAAACACTGGCTGAAGAAGAGATCATCACAGAAGGTAAACAGAGATACTCCAGTCCTGGTGTGAGTGCTGGTATGGTGCTGTGGGTTAATGCACTGGACTGCAAAGACATTTAAATCTTAAAGTCAGAGGTTCAATGACTTGGACTGCAAAGTCTCTTTGAACCACAAGGTAGACAGTTGAAGCTCACCAGCTGCTCCTTGGAAACCTCATAGGGAGGGTCACTATGGGTCACAGCCAACTTGCTGACACTTATAAACTGTAACAACTTTAAGTTTGGCAGATAACTATATCCCAAGCAAAACAGAAAACAAAGCAGTTTCCTAGCAGGGTAAAATCCTCCTAGAGCTGTAAGGCAGTTTTAGCAATTCCTCAGAAAAGAACCCAATGTAATTGTGAGATTACAAATACATTGTTCTTGTATATTTTATTTTATTTTTTATCATTAGTTGTGAAGCCTTAATAACAATGATTTATTGCTACATATTTCTTTGATTCTTCATAAAATGCATTACCAAATACCTGATATAGAACCATAGGATAAGAACCACAAGAACCATAGGATAAGAACCATAAAAACCATAGGATAAGAACTAAACCCCAAGGTCGATGAACCACAAAGTGGTGTTTCACACCCACCAGTCACTCCTCAGAAACTCTATATAAAGTCACTAAGAGTCAGAACCAACTTGAAGGCACTTATTAACAAACAACACATCCTATACTGTGGTGGCTGGGTTTAAATTATCCAAACTCATTGGTCATTTCTTGGCAAGCACTGCTTCCTTTCACAAACATAGCTTCCTTTCAGAAAGGAATATGAGTGAAACGCTGTAAATATAATACTCCATATTAGAAATCACACACAGACCATGGTATAGGGAAAGTCAAATGCAATTTGTGATGGCAGATTGGGATATATTTTATAGCAAAAACACATGGATTTTTAGAGTACTAAATAGTGTTCCAAGCATTCAATTTCATTAATTCACCAAGCAACTGAAAAGACTATTGTGTAGAGTCTGCTATGTTGTCTATAGCTTATGAATATAGTTTAAGTCAAACCAATAGATTTCATCGCTCTGAAAAATAAGTTAGCTTCATTCTGTTTCCCTGATTACATCTCTAAATGCATGGCCACAAAAACTGCCAGATTAATGCAAATTCATTCCCCCGACTGGAAAGGTTGGAAGCATAGGTTGTTATTGATGGCGGGTCAATAACTACATCAAATCACACATTACTGTATAAAAATTGCCCAGTACCAGCCATAATGAAACAAATAAGACGGGGAAAGGGTCCCTTCCCCAGAGGAGTCTAAATCTAACTGAGAAAAACATCCATGCATGCATGAAACTATTATAAAGCACAAATAGGTACAGGTGAACATATGCAGAAAAATTAAATGTTGAAGAAATGTATAGTAAGGAAATGATTTTAGATGTGTCGGATAATGATGGCTTTTTAGTTGTTATTAATATTTGCCTTTAGCAGAAAATAACAATGACTTTCTCAGAACCTTTATCTTCTGATTAAATGCCATATGAATTTGAAACTAACAAGTCTCCTTTGAGAATGTTCAACAAAGCTATATATTGTATACACAGACAAAAACAAAACAAAAACCTAGGGGCTGAACACAAAAAGGCTAGTTAAAACTGTGGTAAGGGAAGAAATCAGCCATGAGAGAACAAATGCTCATGTTCCTTTGAACATCAAGTTTTAATGATACTTATATAACAGAGATTTAAGAAACAGCTTTCTTTAATAACTTAAAAGATATTATAAATATCTACGTGGAAACAGTTAATAAGACGTTTGTAAATGAAAAAAAAATCACAATGCTAGGAAATCTATAAAATTTTTGGTTTATTATTTGAGTCACTCTTAAAAATATTTCTAAACATTAATCTGGTTTATATTGTTGTAGATCCAATTCTAACTCACAGAGACCCAATATAGAATTTCTGAGGAGTGGCTGTTGGGTTTGAACTGCGGACCTTAAGGTTAGCAAGCCAGTGCTTACCAAACAGTGTCACACCAGGACTCCAATTTGGTTTCAGTAGTAGAGGCAAAAGGACTCGAACTAAGCACAAGAAAACATAAAAGCCTTGGAATTTTAAGGCTTTTATGGGTTAATGCGCTAGACTGCAAAGTCGCTTTGAACTACAAGGTCAGTGGATCATGCTCACAAGCTGCTCCTTGGAAACCCTACACAGGATAGCTAAGGGTTGGAACCGATTTGATAGCACTTGACAATACATCTCAATGTAAAGAAAGCAAAACTCCTCACCATTGGACCAATAAACAACACTCTTATCAACAGAGAAAAGATTGTAGTTGTCAAGGACTTCATTGTTCTAGAATCAACAATCAACACTCATAAAAGCAGCAGTCAAGAAATCAAATGGCATATTTCATTAGGCAAATCTGCTGCACAAGACCTTTTTAAAGTGTTGAAGAGCAAAGATGTCAGCTTGAAGACTAAGGTGTGCCTGACCCAAGCCATGGTATTTTCAATA
>NW_006408698.1:4891260-4892342 GCF_000296735.1 Chrysochloris asiatica | reverse complement strand
CTTCTTTGGTGAAGTGTCTGTTCATGTCCTGTGCCCATTTTTTAATTGGGTTATTTGTCTTTTTCTTGTAGAGGTGTTGTAGTTTCCTATATATTATAGAAATGAGTCCGTTGTCTGATATGTCGTTGCAAATGATTTTTTCCCATTCTGTGGGTTCCCTTTTGACTCTTCTGTTGAAGTCTTTTGATGCACATAACTTTTTAATTTTTGGTATGTCCCAATAATCTATTTTGTCCACTTTTGTTTGTATAGTCTTCAAAATGTTTGGTAGACTGTGTATGCCCTGAATTAGTGCCCTCATATTTGTCCCTATTTTTTCATTGATGGCCTTCAAAATTTTGGGATTCACATTTAGGTCTTTAAACCATGCTGAGTTGGTTTTTGTATAGGGCATGAGGTACAGGTCTTGTTTTAGTCGTTTGCATATCACTTTCCAGTTCTGCCAGTACCATCTATTGAAATAAAATCCCCTCCCCATGCGATATATTTAGGTACTTTGTCAAAAATCAGTTGGCTGTATGAGGATGGGTTAATTTCTAGATTCTCGATTTTGTTCCATTGAGTAATGTATCTTCCATTGTACCAGTACCAAGCTGTTTTGACCACTGTATCCGTGTAATAAATTTTGAAGATGGGGAGTGAGAGGTTTCCAACCTTCTTCTTCTTCTTAAGTAGTGCTTTGCTCATTCTGGGTCTCTTTCCTTTCCATATAAAATTTTTCATTGTTTTTTCTGCCTGTCTTTTTTTAATGTTTTATTATGAATTATATGATATTTTACATGAGAGAACTTTAGCTTTACATTCATTCCATCGTATATCGTCTCATTGCCATGGTTCCAATCCCCTTCATGCACCATCAACCGACCAAAGGGTATACCCTATAAACCCGCCCCCTACACTCCCCCCCACCCCCATTCTTCAGGACCCAGTCCCTCTCCCTCTCTGGATCCAAAGTCCCCATCAGCTTCCTCACTCCATGTCATAGTCTCTGCCTCCATCTCAGGCCTCACTGCTTCTCTGGGTAGGGTCCTGCTCTCTACTCTTCACCGTTGATGGTCCCAGAGACCTCCGTTCCTAGACTG
>NW_006408698.1:4878406-4891160 GCF_000296735.1 Chrysochloris asiatica | reverse complement strand
ACCGTACAAGAATTGATGCTTTTGAGTTATGGTGTTGGAGGAAAATATTGAAAGTGACATGGGCTGCCAAAAGAACCAATAGATCCGTTTTAGAAAAAGTGCATCCAGAGTGCTCCTTGGAGGCCAAGATGGCCAAACTTCGTCTCTCATACTGCAGACATATTGTCAACAGGGGGAAGTCACTGGAGGCTATCAAGTTTTGTAAGATAGAGGGTCAGAGAAAAAGGGGAAGACCCCCAATGAGATGGATTGGCCAAGTGTCAGCATCGATGGGACTCTAGGGTGACAACAGTAGTGAGGTTGGTCCAGGATCAAGCAGTGTTTCGTCCTGCTGTGCAAAGAGTCGCTATGGGTTGGTACTAACTCGATGGCACCTAACAACAACAAAACAACAAACAACAATAACAACAACAAGCGCTATATGGTACCCTTGTGTGGTGCAGTGGGTTAATGCCAAGAGTGAAAACTCAGATTGAACTACAAGATCGGTGGTTCAAGGTCAGCATTCAAGCTCACCAGCCACTCCTCGAAAAGCCTATGCAGGGTCACTATGAGATGGAACCAACTTTATGGCACTTAACTACAACATTAAGGGCTAGTTACTGACTTGTTTCAATTTATCATCATACCAAAGAAACCTCTTAATAGTAAAAACAAGTCTCTTAATTTATCAAGTGATAGCAAATTAAAATATATATACGGTTGGCATTTGAATAACGAGCTATCAACCCCAATGGTCAGGTCAAAGAAGCACCAAATTTAACTATATAGAACAACTGTTGTTGTTGCTGTGAAGTGTACTGAGTTGAGTTCAACTCATAGCAACCCAGTATAGGGTTTCTAAGGAGACACTTGTGGGTTTTTTACTGCTAACCTTGCTATTAGGAATCCAGTGTTTATCCAACACCGCAAAACTAGAATAGAAGTACTTATCCAAAAAAAAAAAAAGGATTTTGAAACAAAAATGGATACGATTGTTGCTGTTGTTAAGTGAGTCGAATTGGTTCTGACTCCAGCGACCTTGTATAGTGTTTCCAAGGAGCGGCTGCTGTGTTTGAACCATCAACTTTGTGGTTCAAACAGACCTTGAGGTCTTACCATATTTAAATAAATACATACCTTTATAAAGTCATGAGTAATTTCAGATGAATTTTTAATCAACTAAAATACAGGACACCAAAAATGTTATAATGTCCCCAAAAATGTATATAGCTAAGCTGCTTACAAGTTTAACAAAATATTCCTTCATAAACTGATAGGTATTTATTGATTTTTGATGAAACATTCCAGTAGTTTGATTTTAGTTTGTTTGTTTTTCTTTTTCTAATTCAACTAAACCACATTTTAATAAAACAAATAAAGCATAATACTTAGTTTATGACAAGAGTGAAAAGGAAATATTAACAACAACAAAGAAAACCTTTTTCTGATTGTGAGGCAGTAACAGGTAAAGGTTCCGACCCATAGCGACCCTGTACAGGGTCGGAACCGACTCGACAGCACATAACAACAACAACAACAACAGGTAAAGGTTAAGGACCCAGCTCTTAAAACACACAGCTGCTCCATCTGGCAAAGATGAACTATATAAATTATCTACTATTTGTGTGTAACCTTTATTTGAATAAATTACTTATATTCTCCCTTAGCCTCAGGTTCTGCTCCTATAAAATAGGAACAATAGTAATAACAATAAGAATGATTCTTAGCAGAATTACATGGAAAGTTCTTAGAATATTACCTGTGGGACACTAAACAGTTTGTAACTCTTTCTTCTTGTTTTTATTGTATGTTTTTTATACATGGTTGTTGCTGTTCTTGTTAGGTGCCATTGAATCTGTACCGACTCATAGTGACCCTGTGTACAACAGAACGAAACACTGCCCGTTCCTGGGCCAACCTCACAATTGTTGTCACGCTTCACCCCATTGATGCTACCATTTAGGATAGAGAAATATTTGGAACTAGTCTAAATTTAAAAATAAAGATTTGAGCTAAAGATAAAGGCTAGGAATCACAGGAAAGCAACAACAAATAAAAACAACAACCGTATTTATAAGTGTTCCTGGCAGATAAAAAGTACTATATAAATATTGTTGTTTTTGTAAACTGATGTTGAATTGGTTCTAACTCATAGTGACCCCAATTAGGGTTTCTAAGGCTTTAAATCTTTGCAGGAGCAGAAAGCCTCATCTGTCTCTTGCAGAGCAGTTCGCAGGCTTGAACCACAGACTTTACGGTTCACAGTCCAATGTTTACCGAATAGAGCCACCATGCTCCCATGTAAATATTATCTATCATTTTAATATGCATCTGAGAATTCAATAGAATTTAAATTCATATAAAACCTAATTTGAATATAAAACCTACATTTATTAGAAAAATAGTGTTAAAATGATTACAAATAATTATGACAATCTGGGTGTGGCACTGTAGGATAACCACTAGAGGGCAAGGTTGATTTGAACTGCAAGACAGGAATTCAAACCCACCAGCTGCTCTTGGAAACCATGTTGTTGTTGTTGCTGAGTGCCGTGGAGTCGGTTCTGACGCATAACGACCCTGCACAGGGTTTCCGAGGCCGTATATCTTTACGGGAGCAGAAAGCCTCATCTTTCTCCCCCGCGGAACCGCTGGTAGTTTTGAACTGCTGACCTTGTGGTTCGCAGCCCGATTCGTAACCACTATGCTACCTTGAAAACCATATAGAGGGTCACTATGAATCAGAACTGAGTCTTCCACACTTAACAACAGCAACATTACAACAGTAATGATAATCAGCATTGACTTGAAAACATTTTCAATTTTTATTTAGACTCAATTTCAATATAAATACATATCTTTTTTTATTCCTGAGCCATAAGAAAACAACTCTAAGAGGATTATAACTCTCAATTATGGCTTTTAAGTGCTTCAGCCCTTAGTGTACTTCCCCCAGACAGTGGATAGTATATCACCAGGCTTTACAATTTATCCTTGGAGATTTGGGTCAAATACCCAGCAGGACTGAGAAGAAAGGGGAACACTGGCAAAGTCATTCCCAGTAAAAAAACAAATTGAAACTACACTTTAAGTAAATGTCAGATTGTGGAGGTGGTAGTGTTGGTGGCGGCTGTGTGCCACTGAGTGCTTTCTGAATAATAGTGCATATGTGGATAGGGTTTCAGAGGCTGTAAATCTTTAAGAGAGCAGAAAGTCTCATTTTTCTCCTGTGAAGCAAACTGCTGTTCTACTGGTTTGCAGTTTCAGTGCACAAACCACTACACCATGAATTAAAATTTTTTTCTACTCCTAACATGCACCAAATATACATATACAACAAATATGACTATTCAGCAATTGCTTATCTAAAAAATTTGTTGACTTTCAATCACCTTATAACAAGTGTTACAAATAAAAATTGGTAGCTGTGAGGTAAGCAATTCAAACCTACCAGCCACTCCCGTTTAAAATCCTGTACAGACTCAGGATTTTCTGTGTGTAACCTTTATTTGAACAAATTACTTCTATTCTCCCTTAGCCTCAGGTTCCGCTTCTATAAAATACGAATAATAGTTCCTATTTTATAAAACTGACTCAGAAACACCATGGCACTTAACAACTTACTATTCTACTATGTTGTTGTTGCTATTGTTATGTGTGGTGGAGTTGGTTCCGACTCATAGCGACTCTGTACAGTAAATCTTTACAGGAGCAGAAAGCCTCATCTTTCTTCCATGAAACAGCTGGTAGTTTCGACCTGCTGTCCCTGAGGTTTGCAGCCCGATTCGTTACTACGCTACCAGCATAGCAGCCCCTAATTAGAAGCAGAATCTCACAAAAGCACAGGATTCTATTTCCCCTTAGGATAGGATCTGGGATTGGGCTTCTTAAATTGGAATATACAGATGGCAATGTATCCGTAATCTGGTACACACACAATTTTGTCTCCCAAATGAAAAGTCACTCCTCCCTTACCCTGCAAGTTCTGACCGAACACTCATATAGAGCTTAAAGTGAGGTGGGGACAGGGACTCTTCATCAAACTGGTCACCTGAATTAACTCAGGCAATTTATAAGAATAGTCAGCAATGAATGTCTGAAATATCTGATTTTAATTTTAAGAGTTCCTGCTTTTTAAACAAGTGATGTTAAAAAAGAACTACCATATTAAGTATCCTGGATTATGGCTTTCCACACCTCAATTCTGTGGAAGAGAGTAGCCCCTCCACCACTTTCTTCCCAAACAGTCTTTTTCAAGGGTGGTTCCAAATTTTTAAAATTAGAATTTTCAAAGATGCTTGATAACAGAAAACAACAGGCTTTTTAATAAAGTATTAATTTGTATTTTGTCAAAGTGTATACCTCACAGGGCTTAAACAAGATTTGCTGATAGGTTTTTCAAGGGCTAACAGACAATAGAGGCAATGTTGCATTTTAATGGTTTTCTGTTTTTGCATCCCTCTCTTGATGATCCAATTAAGAGTAGTGAGGTTTTACTCTTTTATGTATCTGAGACAAATATATCATCTATATATCAATATTGGAGTCTTTGTGTGCCGCTGTGGGTTAAAGTGCCGGACTGCAAAATCAATTGAACTGCAAAGTCAGCAGTTCAAGCTCACGAGCTGCTCCTTGGAAACCCGTATAGGGTCTCTAAAGGTCAGAATCGACTCGCAGGCACTTAACACCAACAACAAATATAAGAAATCTAGTACTTCAAAATATACCAAACTTTAGTGAAAATACAACTTTAAAAGATAATTATTTTAAAATCTCACATAGTTAATATAATCCATATTAAAATACATCATCACAATATGCTGGCGGTTGTGGTTATGTGCTGTGGATTTGGTCTGACTCATAGCAACCCTGTATAGTGTGTCCAAGGCTGTAAATCTGTACAAGAGCAGAAAGCCTCATCTTTCTCCCACAGAACGACTGGTAATTTTCAAACTGCTGACATTGAGGTTAGCAGCCTAACTCACAACCATAGACAGAAAATGTTTTCTTCTGGACAAGTAAAGACTATTAATTCTCAAGAAGCTAACAAAAAAGCATTTTCAAATATCACACAAGGAAGTTAAGATTTCACAAATGTATTTAAATACAACATAAACAAATTTCTGATAAACATAGTAAGCTTAACATTCCTAAAGTGACTGTGTGTACTTATTTGTCTAACTATAAAACAGTTCACTGTGGTACATAAAAGAGAGGATTTAGCACTACGGATAATACACAAAAATATCAAACTTCCCAACAGCCTGACATCCATATACCATGCAAGTACAATAGTAATTTATTCAAATCTCATAGTATTTGAAATAATCAGGGGATAAAGTCACATCTTAGGGGGAAAATATTAAAAGACTCTATAAAAATAGTTATTTAAGCATAAAAATAACCTTATATTTTAAAAATAAAAACCCATTAGAATACTCTATAAACACTTGACTATTTAATCAATTGCCATATTTAGCAATTTGAATTAAGAAATTACAATTTTTAGAATATTGTTTGCTAATTATTAAATTAGCAAATGATAGTAATGGTTTAATAGGCTAAATCCAAACAAGTGTAAAATAAGTCTAACGTAGAAACAATAAAAACTTTTTTTTTTTTTTTTTGGTCTCTTTGCTGGCTCTCTGACTGCATCTATTTTCTTCTAACAGGTAAGTATTACAGAAAAAGAAGCTCCAACAAATGATAATTTTCAACTCTTTCTGTACCTTTTGTCTATCAAATTCATCCATTCTTAAACATTTTTCAACTAGCTTACTGGTAATTCCTCAAAAAGTTCAGTAAATTCATCCATCTCCATCTCCTTCTGAGCTTCAAATACAGTTAGAACAGAAGAGTTCTAATCAGATGGAAAAGCAGAGAGTTTCAAAAGTGTGCCAGTTGAGAGCTTTTGTTGTAAAATCCTACTTCCTAAAAGTCAACAGGTCAAAATTACTCACGGCTGGAGGCAAGGGTCTTCTGAAAATGAAAAGTGATTTCACTGCCTCAATCAGCAGATTTAAAGTGTTCCTTATCCACAGTGGAATAGACATGGCCCTCTATGGTCAAATACTCAAATCACTTCCTTGATGGCTCCTATGCTCATGCTGGGAAGCTCTGTCTGGAGCTCCTGAATGTTCTTTCCTTCAAGTCGAGGACACTTGTGAATCAACCGTAGCACCTCCTTCCAAATAAATTTAAGATGATGCTCGCCTTCATCAACCGTGTCGACATGTTAACCATTCTTGATGGGGTAGGGTAGCAGGCACATTTTTCCAAGTGGTTGCTCAGCGGGCTTTATCAAGCATCATGTGTGCACTGACTGTCTCTAAAATATGTACAGTTAACTTGTTCATATCTTCCAGGACTCGGATTTTCAATACCTCAAGGCTCTTTGCTCTCAGCAGCACATTTGAGGATACCAAACAATTTGACATATACCCCAACAGGAAGCGAGGTCGTTGGCTGCTTTGCTTTATCTCTACCAAGCCACTGCACCACACGCAATAGCCTTTTAAGTCGTATCATCAATTTTGTACAGACTATAGTATGGAGCTCTCTCTACCTGTATTAATTATCCCTACAGTAGAGATTTGGGAAATCTCAATTCCCCTGATCTTAAAGACATTGTCAACCAGAGTAGAAGTGAGCAGCTGGTTTATAGAACAGGGCATAAATTCCTTGATTAGAGCCTTGGGTCTTCGGAGCTTAGCAAGAGTTGTGTCTCCCCCAAAGGGTTGACCATTGCCTCCACAGGCTTCACCAGCAACAGAGGTGCTGCTCTAACTCCCACCACTCTTACTCATCGTCAATCACAGCTCTGGTAAGTGAGGAAATTCGGTTTTGATCGCCACAGTGAGTTCATCAAAGCAGTTCTAAACTCTACAGCAGATTGCCGGGATCTTTACTACACAATTGCTTTACACTCTCCCTGGAACCAATGAGCTTCCAGAACGCAGTTGCCTTCAACCAATCAGGACTTGCTAGGTTCTTGCTCGTGCCCACAACTCAGTGGACTGTGCAGTGGCTGTGCTAAATTTGAAAAGTCGAATCTGTGACTTCAACCCTTTTCCGCTACTTACCCGCCATCTTTATAAAAGTACATTTTTACTATTTTTTCCCTTCTTATCCTTAAACGCCTAAACTTTTTCTATAGTCACCTTAAAATTATTTACTTATTCACTCATTTAATCATACAACCGAAATTTTTGGAGCACACAAATGATAGGCACTAAGCAGAGTAGAATCCTGTTGTAGGAAAAACACTAGAATGCTACCCACGAAGTGGGCAGTTCAAACCCACCAGCAGCTCCTTGAAAACACCATACAGGATCATTATGAGCCGGAAGAGACTATGAGACAGACTTGACAGAAGTTAACAACAGGTAAGGTTGTATGGGATACATGCGAGAAGAATAGGAGAAAAAAAAACCAAAACAAAAAGAACCCACCCACCACAGTTACTGTTCTTAAAGGTTCTATCCATGACGCATCACTGCATTTTAAAAATTGTTATTGTGGAATTATAATCGTCCCGATATTTTCCAAATGTACAGTCAATATAAATAAATGAAATACGGTAAACCTGTGAAAGCTGGAACTTCACTGGATGCCTTGTTTTTCTGGGTCCTGAAAGTTTTCCATCTTTGATTGGATACAGCTTTACTTTGTGGTATTCTAGGATAAGCACTGATCTGCTACCCATATGGTCACCAGTTCTACCACCAGCCTTTCCTCAGAAACTCTAAACAGGGTCACAATCAGTCCAATGGCACTTAACACCATCTCTCTTTATGAGTGGAAAATATTTATGTTTTGCTTCTCTGACAGATTTCTACCTTACACATGTTCCTGCTTTCCCAGGTTTTAATGTAATATTAGATACTTCAATTTATATATAGATATAAATAGAACAGCTAAAATAAATTTCATTTTAGTGCACTCTAGACAATTCAGACAAGTATAAGCCATAGCCCTATAACTATATATTAAGGAAACCATTAATACAATTAGAATAAGGTCACTATATACACCTCTTATACTAATTTCAAAATTTATGATTCTAACAATTTTATAACTAGATCCCAAAATATTTTGATATAACATTTAAAATCTTTTTAGTTATAAAAGTTTTATTTTATTTGTGTTATTAATGGAATTTTTAAAATACTTAATAAAGGAACAATGATTATTGGAATGCAACATTGGCAAATCACCTCTTCCTTAACGATCCTTCACATTTAGTTAACATTGTGCATCTTTAGAGATTATAGTTTATATTCTCATTATTTTTAGTGATTAAAATATTTAATTTTTGATATCTGAAAACTATGGAAATGTGTGAAGAGTATATATTTAATGGTTGGTTATTTGCCATGGAGTCAGTTCCAACTCTACATAAGGCTTCCGAAGCTGTAAATCTTTACGGGAGCAGAAAACCTCATCTTTCTCCGAGGAACAGCTTTTGAAAATTTTTGAACTGTTGACCTTGAGGTTACCAGCCCAATTCATAAACACAACAGTACAAGAGAAAAATATAGAATTTCTCTGGTGAAAAAGGAATGAAATAATAAAGCCAATACACTTGACTTGTTTTACAAACATATAACAATTGTAATCTGAGTAGAAAAATAGTTTTCTTTATAAATGCACAAATATTTCTGACTTTATATAACAGGGAAGTAATTAACTATCCAAGTCATATTTATATTTTTAGAGTTGCACACATTAGAGATCATATTAACTCAATAAATATTTTGTATTATTTACAGTCTTCATATGCCAGACATTGCTAAGATTCGATAAAATAAGACTTACATATGTTGTTAGATAACATCAGACTTCTAGTCTCAAATTTTGAGGTTAAAATAATAAAACTGATAATATTTCCAAATACCTACATCCAGTACAAATTGTATTAATCGTAACAAAATGATAAGAACTACCTACCTGACAGGATTGCTGGTTAAAGATACCCTCAAGGATTCTAGGCAGTTGAGAAGCTTCTCATCTGAAATACCGGATCGTAATTCATGGACATATTCTTGTGAAGACAGGGTACATTCATGTTTGCTGTTTTTCAGTCCTCCCTACAAAATACAAAAATAAATAATACCATTAAAGCCAACAGGCTTTTTTTTCAGAAGCTTTAAAAATAAGATGCATCAAATATATATTTACTACATGAGAAAGCATACAAAGTACTAAGGCGCTTAAAGATCTTGATAAGAGAATTAACTATGTTAAACTATGTATACTGTAACACTTCATTCACCCTCATTTCAAAGAAAAGTACACTGCTGTAGCTTTTGGCCTCAGACTCATAGAAGATGGACTTGAATTGTATCAATTGTCATTGACAGGGGTACTTAAATTAATATTCCGGGCACCAGGACTAACATTAACAGGCTCTATTAACCCAGAGGACGAACAATTAAGAATCATCCTATTAGTTTTCCATGTTAAGATATATATACACTACAAAAGTCAGAAAAGAGAACCAAAAACTTTAAAGAAAATGAAAATATAACAACTATAACCTATATCTATTTTAATATAGAAATATATATTAAAATCAGTTTCAGCCTATCTCAGAAAAAGAAGTAAGAAGGTCTATTAAACTACAAAACATATCTCTAATTAGCATGTCAGTTAAACAAATTTGTCTGAAGTACTCATCATTCCCAACTATCCCTTCCTATCTGTATTACTTTCTGCCATATTAATCATTAAAAGATATTAAATGCATCTGTCTGCTAACTCATTTAATGCCACTGAGAGGAATCCAATCCAGAATGATAGTCATAGTTTTGTGTCAAGTTGATTGGGCTAAGATTATCACTGGTTTGGCAGTTAAAACGAAGTAATTCTGTAAAACTTAGTACTCTCCCATGATGAGATCTGCTAAGAGTAGTCAATCAATTAACAGACACTTCCTCAGGGGTATGGCATGCTTCAAAGAAAGCATCACTCAGGAAAATCTTACTTTCTTACTGCTAGATCTGTACACTGCTTCATCACACCTCACTTTAGACTTGCGTTAGTGGCCTACTCTATTGCCTGCCAATCCTGGAAGTCTTCAGCAGTCACCCATCCTACCTACCCAACCTGCCTGCCTGCCTTCTGACCAGTTGTTCTTAGTTTATCAGACCTGCTGCTACGTGAGTCAGTACCTTCCCGACTCACATCTGACCAACGGACTTGGAACTTCCCCACCTCTACAACTTTGAATCATTTCCTTAATATATATATATATGTGTGTGTGTGTGTGTGTGTGTGTGTGTGTGTATATGACAGAGTGCCCTGGTGTGGTTCTGTGGGTTAATAAGCTAGACTGCAAAGTCAGTTTGCAACACAAGGTTGGAAGTTCAATCTCACCAGCCGATCCTCAGAAACAAGTTGCTATGGGTCAGAATAGACTCAATAGCACTTTAAAAACAACAACAAACATTTATATATTACTAGAAATTATACTTTAGTTATAATCACATATCACTTTCATGCAGTCCTTAAATTCACTTTTTAAATTAAAGGATCAAAAGGCACTATTGATTCTGCCCTGTTGGCCTATAGTCTTTTTTTTTTTTTTTTTTTTTTTTTAATGCTTTATTGGGAATTATGTCATAGTTTACATGGGAGAACATTAGCTTTACATTCATCCTATCATATATCATTTCGTTGCCATGGGTACAATCTCCTCTATGCATCATCAACCAACCAAAGACTGCCCCCGGTCATCAGCACACAGTCCCTTCCCTCTCTAGGTCTAGAGTCCCCAGCCGTTCCATATCTCCACATCATCTTCTCTGCCTCCATCTCTGGGGTCACTGATTCTCTGGGTAGGGTCTCACACTCAGCTCTTCTCCCTTGATGGTCCCAGGGACCACTGCTCCTGGACTACAGAGTCAATCACTCCCCTCCTGTTGCTACAAAACGTCTACCTTTACATTTCCAACCCTCACAGTCAGTCCTGATAACAATTATTCACCATTGTACCACAAGGGACCTATCCCCATCTCCTTTCATTAGCCCCGCCCAGACAGATTGGATATAACTCAGTGGAGATTCTATGTTCCTTCACACCCTCTGGATCCAGGCTCCCTCTTGAAAGCTTGCAAGCCAGTCACTTCTTGCCTTTGTAGCCTCCCCATTTTGGGTAGTCAATGTCCAAGTTGCCCATGCCTATCTACTCTGTGTATGGAGGAGATGGGAATGATCCTCCATGTAAAGATTTGTATCCTGTTTTGAGCTACTGCATTCATATGTGTAGGTCAAGTTCATCAAACTGAATCGGATTATTATGTTTCTTTCCCCTCTCTTCTTCTAGTTTAGCTCTGATCAAACAGTCATTAAAGCCAGGTCAAGTGGGTATTATTTTTAAGTGTGGTGTTCTTATGCATATTCCATCTCTTCTCATCAGCTGGACGCTTCACTCTCCAATCTAGTACTCTGTGGCTATGTCACTGTCTCTGAGCCCAAGAGTCCCCAGGTCTTGCCACACTGCTGGCCACCCAGGTCTCCACTCGGATACACAGAAATCTACTGAACGTTGTAGGGCTTAACTCGCAGTTTCATTGCTGTTTTTCCCTCACTTCCCCTTATCGATGACAAACTTGATCACAAATCAGAATGCATATCTGCTTGTGTATTCCCACTGAGTCTTAGTCTTGAAAGGGCGTTTGCCCTGAGAGGACCTGACCACTTGCCCTTGATGTCTCCTGGGCGAGAAACTTGCTTGTTCTTGTAGTAATCAGTTGGACTGCCATTATTGTTTTGTATTTTTCCTGTTGGTCTTTCTTTCAAGAAGTATATTCTGTTCTGCTAGTCATTCCAGGCTGGTCTGCTTGTCCTTTCAAGTAGAAATATCCCACCTCGAACTCTGGGTGAGGTTCAGGATTCCACCTATGTATGGTCTTAATGTAATGCAGAGGCTCCGCAGGAAGCCTCTTTCACTGGACAAGTTGTAGGTCCCAATTTAGGTATTCCAATAAGTTATAGGCAAAAAGCTTTCTATGGTGATCTTTCTGCCTGTTCCTTTCTCTCCCCCTGAAGTGTCTATTTTATAATGGTATGCCAGGGAAACTAAGATTCAAAAGACAGGCAAACATCTTAACATTATTTCCCCCCTTTTGCCCATCCCAACCATATCTCAATTCCCTGTATTCCAAAGCCCTGCTGTTCCAAGGCTGTACATACATTATTTACCACTGTCTCACTTTACCCATGAAAACCTGCTTACTTGTCTTCTTGTCCGCCTTATTCTTCCATTCCCTTCCCCCTTCTTGTGTATTGCTCCCCTCCCCAACACCCAAACTATCCTGTGTCTATTCCCTATCCTGTGCCCCACCCTCCCCTCCATCCATCCCCCACATCCATGTAACCAGCAAAGAATACCCGTCCCTCCCCCCTTTAGTATGGGCTATTTTTCTTAGTCTTTTACTGTAGTGGTCCTATTCAGTATTTCTCCTTTTGTGACTGACTAATTTCATTCAACATAGTATCTTCAAGGTTCATCCATGTTATGTAATAACTTACAGCTTCCTTGTTGTTCTTCAAGGTAGCATAATATTCCATTGTGTACATGTACCACAGTTTGTTTATCCATACTTCCGTTGATGGACACTTAGGCTGTCTCCATCTTTTTGCTGTT
The DNA here is from genome assembly GCF_000296735.1 of Chrysochloris asiatica. Lineage (NCBI taxonomy): Eukaryota > Metazoa > Chordata > Mammalia > Afrosoricida > Chrysochloridae > Chrysochloris > Chrysochloris asiatica. The sequence goes on along the minus strand of NW_006408698.1, from coordinate 4,878,529 downwards.
GTAAATAGTGCTACTATGAACACTGGTGTGCATATATCTACTCATGTTATGGCTCGTATTTCTTGTGGGTAAATACTAAGTAGAGGAATTGTTGGATCATAAGGTATTTTCTATTTCCAACCT
>NW_006408698.1:4865550-4875946 GCF_000296735.1 Chrysochloris asiatica | reverse complement strand
CTTTCTTTCAAGAAGTATCTTCTGTTCTTCTAGCCACTTCAGGCTGGTTTGCTCGTTCTATCAAGTGGGAATTTCCCATCTCTGGAGATCTGGATGTGGTTCAGGCTTCTACCTATAATCTTATGTGTTGCAAAGGCTCCGTAGGAAGCCTCCTTCACTGGGCACTCTGTAGCCCCATTTTAGGTATTCCAATCCGTTATAGGCAGAAGATGGACTTACAAGCTTTCTATGGTGATGTTTCTGACTATTCCTTTCTCTCCCCTTCCAGTGTCTATTTTATATCATAATGAAAGGAAAACCAAGATTCAAAAGACTGCCGAACATCTTAACATTATTTTCCCCTTTTCCCCATTCCAACCATGGGTCAATCTCTGTATCCCAGAGCCCTGTAGTTCCAAGGTTGTGCTTGCATCATTCTTTATCTCTGTCCCACTTAGCCCATTCAAACATGCCTACTTGTTCTCCCATCTGCTTTGTTCTTCCGTTTCCCTCTCCCTCCTTGTATAATGCCCCCCTCCTGTTTTTTCTACCTCTTTGAAGAATGTCCTTGGAATCTGGATTGGGAGTGCATTATATGTGTAAATTGCTTTGGGCAGTATTGACATTTTCAAGATGTTGAGTCTTCCTATCCAGCAACATGGTATGTATGTTCTTCCATTTTTGTAAGTCTCTTGGTTTCTTGTAGTATTGTTTTGTAGTTTTCTGCTTGTCCTTTCAAGTGGAGATTTCCCACCTCAGAAGATTCTGGATGGGGTTCAGGATTCCACCTATGGTCTTATGCAATGCAGAGGCTCCATAGGAAGCCTTCTTCACTGGGCAAGTTGTAGCCCCATTTTACGTATTCCAATCACTTATAGGCAGAAAATGGACTTACAAGCTTTCTATGGTGATATTGCTGGCTATTCCTTTCTCTCCCCCTCAAGTGACTATTTACAATGGTATGCCAGGGAATCCAAGATTCAAAAGACAGTCAAGCATCTTGACATTATTCCACCCCCACCCCCCCGCTCTTTTACCCATTCATTATCATGCCTCAATTCCTGTATCACAGAGCCCTGTTGTTCTAACGTTGTGCATACATCATTATTTACCTCGTCCCACTTAGCCCATGCAAACCTGCCTAACTGTTCTCCCATCCGCCTTTCAATACATGTTCCTTGAATGAATGAAGAAACAAATGAGTAACCACTGAGTTCTAATATGATGAAACTGCTAAGCTAAGTTTAGCATTACTTCATAATGTTATAGTCCTGAGACTGTCAGTCACAACATATTCTTGAACAAAAAGCATAAAGCATAAAAACTGAGACAGTGTTTGGGGTATTGGGGACAACGCAAACTCTGTCACTGAAATTTGAATCATTACCTAGTATATCATCTGTGGTAGGCTTTTAAACTAATTAAACCTGTTTGTTCATCCATCATAAAGGGGTGATAATATTATACCCCTGATGTTTGCTGTGATGATTTAATAAGACACTGCAGATAAAGAGCTTAAAACAGGCATTCAGTAATGAGTCTCATAGACACAGAGTACACTGTGCTGCAAATACAGTTCTCTTCTTCTAACCTGTCCTCTGTATGATCTAATCAGGGACTATGGAACACCTTGCCCCGTCTTTGGTCTTAGGAATCACTCTACTCATTCCTAGAAATAAATTTAAATTATGTAAATTAGGATAATCTGTCTAGTGAAATGGAAAAACAAAAAAATCTAATAGAACAAGAAAAAATGCATAATTCTTATACAACGAATACCTTTTTATAAAGCTTAGAATGACTTTTGTGTTTTAACAAGTGCATGCTTCAACATTAGGAAAATAAAATAAGGCTTTACTGGGCCTTGAAGATCAGGCCATCTAATAGTCTCATTACAGAAAAAAACAATGCAAGATCACTGCCAAAATTCATATAATCCATGAGATTGGTGGACTACACACCAGTTCTCCTGGCACTCCTTTTTCCACTATACTTCATTTTTACCCAATGTTCAATAAATAAAACTCAACAGATATGTCATTCTGAAATCTCTAGCACAAAACATCAGATTATCTCCACCACAATCAATACGGTAAAAACATAATACTAAAGAAACTACCTAAAAACAAAACAATACAATAGGTTAAACTAATTCTCACTATATTTAATAGGGCTGTAATACAAGAATGGCTTATTAATAACATCCTCTTCTGATACTGAACAAAGGAAACAACTAGATAATGGATGGATAATAATGGAAATTTTAATTAGCTGCTCTGTATGAGATTAATGAAAATTACCACTGTGCCCATTTGATCTTTAAAAAATAATGCAGACAAAGTTAGCAATTAGCGTACATCATGCAATTGCAAAGCTAGGTGAACAAAATGCTTTTCTAATTTGAAGCCATTCCTTAATTTGAAAATCATTAGGATAGAGATACTTGTCAGTGTGACTGTTCTTGTATTATTCCCAGACAGTATACAATGAACCAAAGGTGCTTTGGGTCAGTTTAATAATCACACATTCTTTACTCTGATAGTTCTGGTTAATATTAAAACAAGACAAGCAAAATGCTAAAAGAACATCTTAAATTTCCAATGAAGATACCATTTCTGATTTCAGACTGACAATCTGAACATGATCTGTCAATCTTTCAAACAATTCGTATTTACTTATAACTTGAGAAATTGCTCCACAGTTCTCAGCAGTAAAAGTATCAGGCGTCAGACAATGGATAGAACTATTGATTGTACGCAGGACTTTTCAATGCTGCCATTTGCAAATAAGAGCAATAAACTTGTCAGGAAAACAGCAATATCATTACTAGTACTGATTATACACATTAATACAGTTACATTTCTTTGGCGACTTTAATCAAGTGAGATTTTATTCTTTCACGGCAGTTCTCTGAAAATTCAATGTTATAAATGAACAAATTTGGAATTATATTTAAAAAGGTTCATAGCGTTGTTCTTTGAAAAGGACATCATTAGTTACTTGAGTTCAAGAACGAAAAGGAAACACAAAGTTAGTCAACTTATGTAAATATAACTCTTTTTTCTGATAGTGGTATATTTGGTAGGTTATCTTTAGAGGTCTTTTCTCCATTTATATAACAAAAACAATTCTTAAAGGGAGATTACAAGATTCAAATAACTTATTTATCAAAAAACACAAAAGGTATTTTTAAATGAGTTTATTCATTAAAACAGTATTTTCAAGTATTTTACATACAGTGTGTAGTGAAATTTATGCATGAAAAATTGGTGAAGGATACTACTTATTAGTGCCCTCTCAAAGTCTGTAAGAAAAGAACAATGCAGAAAATTATTGAAATGAGATAACTTTATACACTGTCATTTCCCTTAGGTTTTAAATTAAAACACAGTCTTAAGCATTTCAAAAGCTGAAAATAATATTCAAAATAACACATCAGAGTCTAAATTTTAGGACAGGAAACAAAACTCTTATATATTATTGTAGAACCATCATAATACTGATTATAAAGGACAATTATCCCCAAAAGATTTGACAAACTGAACTTACTTTGGTAAGATTAGCTAAAACATTTAATTAAAGAAAAATAGGCAGATTTCTAGCTTAAATTGCTTATTATTTACTTACTAAACATTCTAATAAATGTCAGACTAAGCATCTCACTCCCAAATTATAGAAAATGAGGCTATCACAAAACTAATGCTTAAATGCTTAGTTCAGCATATATACCATTAGAAATGCCAAATATACAAAGAAATGTTAAGTACACATTTACATTGTATGATGCTGCTGTGATTTCTTTCGATATGAAATATATGTTTACTTTATAGGGTTTAAAGGAAAATACTTCAAATATTTACTCTGTTAAATACATAATAAACTTTAAAATAAACTAAAACAAAAGGACAGTATTTTAATGTTTACCCCAAAACACTGAACTTCATTATTGCAAAACACAATTTCATTTGATCTAGGAACTCTCAGACATAAACAATAAAAGGTCAATAATGTGTTGTTATTAAGTGCCACGGAGTGGGTTCCAACTCACAGCCACCCTGTATAGGGATTCCGAGGGGCTTGAACCACCAACCTTGTTGTTCAAACTGACCTTACAGTCCAGTGCATTAACCTGAAGCACCACACCAGGACTCCCAAATAATGTGTTAGTGAAATCAGATTTAAAAATTTCACGATATTTTAATTAGATAATCTGCATATTAAACAATCTGACACATTTCTCTTTCACATCAAACATAATATGTGTGGATATAATATTCTTCACTTAGAATCAGAGTCCTAGTGTGGTGCTGTAGGATAGGCACTGGACTGTAAGTTCCATGGTTCAAATTTACCAGCCTTTCTGAAACCCTATACAAAGTCACAGTAAGTTGGAATGGACTCAAGGGGATGTAACAACAAATACTTAGATTCTACCCAAAGTTGTCGTCAAAAAGTGGCATTAAGCAAATATAGTGAATACTGTACATATGGATGATCGACACCAAGTAAATTTATAAAACAATGAAGTATGGCTTCTAGCATTTTTGGATGAGTCCTTACCACCACCCATAAGACTTGATAAAGGAGAGCATTAGCATTATGTTTGTATTTTGACAGACACTCTTTAGACACTTCAGATAATGAAATGTAAAATGATATTCCTGTAGAAACTCATGGGTTCTTAATTCAAGGGGTATTGACATTGGAAGAAGAAAATACAATTTTTGTTTTTAGTAACCTTTAAGGTAGCGTAGTGGTTACGAATCGGGCTGCGAACCTTAAGGTCAGCGGTTCGAAACTACCAGCTGCTCTGCGGGAGAAAGATGAGGCTTTCTACTCCCGTAAGGATTTACACCCTCGGAAATCCTGTACAGGGTCGCTATGGGTCGGAACTGACTCGACGGCACTTAACAACAACAAGGTTAATGCACCAGAAAGCAAACTCGTGTGAACTGTAAGTTAGGCTCCTCGGAAACCCTACACAGGGTCACTATGAGTCCGAATAGACTTGACGGCACTTTAACAGCAACAACAAGAAGTAAAATTTAGAATTTTATTCAATTATGATTGCAGGCAATAGATCACAGAAGACCACACCAGCACTTGTGATCTACTCCCCAATAAAAGTCACAGTTATTTCAATATCCAACCACATATCCATATTTATGGCATATATATCAGAATTTTTTTAATTCACAACAAAGTCATACAACCTACCACTTCTCTTCCTGTTATTTCACAAATACTGTAAATATTGATGTACCTCTTTTTTTAATTACACTTTCTAATTTGAGTTCACTGTTAATATGCGTGCATTGAAAAGAAATAATACAGAGATATCACATACTTCACCCCCCCATCTCCCCGTGCCCCCTGGAATTATCTTGTACAACCACATAACAGTACTACAACCAAGACACGGGTATTGATAAAATCTACCTGTAAGTTAGTTTTTGTCATTTATTTTCACTATATATATTCAATTTTGTGAAATCTTATCGTGTGTGCAGATTCGTGTTTCCACTGCCACAATCAGGAAACAGTTCTGTCAACACAAAGATCTCTCTTATTGCCATTTCCTACCACACACATCTCCACCACCACTGAAAACCACTAATCTGTCCTACATTTCTATTAACTTCCTTGTCTTCAAGAATGGCAAATAAATGAAAGCATACAATATTTAATCTTTTGGCATGAGCTTATCCATTCAGCTTAATGCCCAGGAGATTCATTCCAGTTGTTGTGTGTATAAACAGTTCATGCCTGAGTGATATTATGTGCCAAGCTAAATTTTGCTTAGATCCACAATCAACACTCATGGAAGCAGCAGTTTAGAAATCAAACAACACTTAAACTAGGCAAAACTGCTGCACAAAAACGTCTTTAAACTGTTCAAGAGCAAAAAATACCATGGTATTTTTAATGGCCTCTTGTACATGTGAAAGTTGGACAATGAATGAGGAACACCATAGAAGAAGGAATGCGTTTGAATTATGGTGTTGGCGAAGAATATTTAAAGTATCATACTCTGGAAGAACAAACAAATCTGTGTTGAAAGTATATACAGAGTACTCCACAGAAGCCGTGATGGTGATATCAATCATACTTAATACAAATTATTAGGAGGGTCAGTCCCAGAGAAGGACATCATGCTAGATAAAATGGTGGGTCAATGAAAAAGAGTAAGACCACCAAGGAGATAGATTAACACAGTGGCAGCAGCAGTGGCCTCAAAAGTAACAATTGTGAGGAGGATGCAGAAACAGGAGTATTTATTTCTGTTGTGCATAATGTCTCCATGAGGCGGAACCACTTCTAGGACACCTAACAACAACAACATCATGCGATGGTGGCAGTGGTTATATGCCATGGAGTTGGTTCCGACCCATAGCGATCCTGTACAGAGTTTCCAAGGCTGTAACGGAGGTATCAATTTATTTCATCATTCACCCCTTTAAGGACATTTGAGTTGTTTCCAGTTTTGGAAACTGATATGAGCATTAAAGTACTGCTTTTAATTTTGTTTTCTGTGAGCCTAAGTTTCTAATTCTCTGGGAGGTTTCACAATAAAAAATTAATAAATATATTTTAATATAATTTGGTTTCTTTCTTTAGAATACTATACTTTACACTGTCTATCGAGAAATATTGAGCAATGTAGGATAAGCAGTAGACTACTAACCTAAAGGATAGAAGTTGAAACACACTAGCTGTTCCACAGTAGAAAAATGAGGCTTTCTGCCTTTGTAAAGATTTACAGCCTCAGAAGCCCTATACAACAGGGTTGTTATGAGTCAGAACTAACTCAAAGGTACTTAACAACAAAAACATATTTAAAGGTATGGTTCTGAGAAGGTGACCATAGTTCACCGGACTGCAAAAGGGATCCATGGCACAAATGAAAAAGCCTTATCATAACATGATTCCTCTATTTTGTAATTACGCTACATTTACTCTATCCATTGCCTCAGGAAAGGAGAAAATGCATGCCGTCATTATAAATAAGACTCAATAATAACTGAAAAGATTGGACAGGATTTAATTAAGCATTATGCCCAATGGTATAGGCATTATGCATGCATCACCAGTGTCTCCAAATGCACCATTTAAAGAGGAGATCTATAGTGAAAATTATTTCAGAATTTCTTATGTTAAAGTAAAAACAATGATGATGCTTTATGCTTTACCATTTTCTAGATACAATTCCAAAAGTAACTTTAGACATAGTAAGAAAGCCAATTTAACAATACTTTTGCCGATTATTCATGTTTCCTGTAGCCTAGAAAGAAACTACATTTTAAGTATGTAATGAAACTGTATTGCCAATGAAATAAAAATCCCTTCCACAAAACAAGAAATGATTCCTGGTGTGGTACAGAGACTTGGTGTAGCGCTGTGGGTTAACGCGCTAGACTGCAAGGTCAGCTTGAGTTGCAAGGTTGGTGGTTCAACCTCACCAGTGGCTCCTCACAAACCCTATACAGGATCGCTGTAAGTCGGAACCGACTTAATAGCACTTACCAACAACAACAATGTGACATTGTAGGGCCAAAAATTCAAACTCACTGAACATTCCTTGAAAACCCTATACAGGTCACTATGACTTGGAACCCACAGGATGGTACTTCACAAACATCTGCCAAAATATTCATAAGTGCTAAGGAGTCCTGATGGCATAGTAGGTTAAGCATTAGATATTCAAACATACCAGAAAGATGAAGCTGTCTGCTCCTGGAAAGATTTACAATCTCAAAAACCCAAAGAAACAAGATCTGATCTGTTCTACAGGGTCACTATGAGTCTTAATTGACTAGATGTGAGTGAGCTTGGTTTACTCATTACCTAAGATGAACAATTAGAATTTTAATCAATCACTTGCATCTCTACTGATGGGAAGTTGTGGTTGTTCTTAAGTACTGTCAAGTCAGTTTCACCTCACAGTAACCCTGTATAGGATCTCCATAGAGCAGCTGTTCAGTTTGAACCGCCAACTTTGTGGTTCAAACCAGCCTTGCAGTCTAGTACTTTATCCCACAGTACCACACCAGTACTCCACTGATGGGATGTAGTACATCAATAATAAAATATCCAGAATGTGATGTGAAAACAAGGAAAAGTAAAAGATATGTTAATAACCAACATATAAATGCAGAGATGTAGGTCTTGAATTCAAACCGAAGGGTCAACGATTCGACCCAAAAGTCAATCTGTGGGAGAAAGATGATGCTTTCTGCTCCAGATAAATCAGAATCAACTCGAGGGCACATGACAACAATAACGAAAACATGTCTTTGTCAACTGAATGAGACTCGTATATTCACACAAATGCAATACCTAACATTTCTATATCGCAAACACTTACAAGTATTTGTAATGTTATACAATTTTATCTAAGTCTAACAATAGGGAAAATGTTACTGAAGCCTGTGTTTTTTTTATTTATTTTGCAATTTTGAAATCTGAGCTACTGAAAAAACATAACTTAGAGAGACTATACAAGGGGATTCAAAATGTTCACTGAAAAATTCCATTATTTTTCAATACCATCTTTCCACGAACATTCTGAAGCCCCTTTGTATACCTAGCAAGTAACTGGCAGAAGGCTTACTACAACCCAACTCTAAAGCCCCATTTTATCTAACTCCTGGTGAGGCATTGAAGGGATAAGCACTGGACTGCTAACCACAAGGTCAGCAGTTCAAACCAACCAGCTACTCCTTAGAGACTTAGGCACTTAACAACAACTCCACAAAGTATAAAACCATTTCAAGTAAGCACAATTTGTTGTCAGTGATTATCTAAAAGGAAAAGTGGACAAAAGCTTAAAAAATTTTACTTACATTTAATGTATGAATAAATCATTTATTTATTATTATTTGACCTCCTGGTCCGTGGATTCCTTGTTGGTAAATGGAAACAATAAAATATTTACTCTCAGAGTAGCTGTTTAAGAAATAAGAATCTGAGAACAAACAAGATGGCAGATCGGATGGATGTGTAGCAAAGAGCTCTGCGAACAACAACACAGAATACCCGACCTAGCAGGCTCAGGGTCTGGTCCAAGAACTCTGAACCACATATAAAGGAATACTTAGAAGGTTGGAAGGCTCACAGCTGGGGGAATTTGTGGCAGAAGCAAGAAATCTATTGCTTTCTAGTCCGGGACGCTTGGCTGCTCCAGGAGTCGCCATCTTGGGTGAGACCCCGTGGGGAAAGGATAGGAATGGCCACAGACAACTGGCAGAACCGCTGAGAAAAAGGTGTGGACATTCTTTTCTTTTGGTATCTGTTCATTGGTCCCTTGCTGTCTGCGTACCTCCATTCTGGTGACTACAGGGGTGCCTGAGCTAGTGGGCACCCCAGCCCCACCTTTGGAGGGTTCTACCATGCATGCGCACAGATCTCCTCGAAATTTAAAAACACAATTTCCAATTAAAACGAAACGGCCAAAGCCGGCCCTAAACTGTTTCCAACTAGAAAAAAAGGCTTGAATGGGGATTGTAGAGCGGGACAAGCAGACAAAAGAGGAAATAGGCCAAAAATTAAATCCTAAGTAACGTCAAAACGACCAACAGTGGTATCTTCAAACTTCTCAGGAAGAAGAGTGAAAAGGGAAGCCCATTTCCTGATCACATCTACCTGGAGTTATTCAGAAAATATAAAAAATACCAAAATACACACCCATCTAAGTATTAAGGCCACAGATAACCCCTGAAGATGCCAAAAAAAAACCAGAAGCAGATGCCCATATCTGCACATGTCCAGAAACGAGATAAAGTGACTGAGGCAAATGAGCTGGAAGGACACCTACACTCCATACTGGAAGATGAGCAGGCTTTGGAAATGCCTGAAAAGGAATTCCTAAAAATGATTATAAAAAGGTATCAAAACACTAAACAATGCAGTTGAGAAAATTAGGAAGAAGTCAGGAAAGTGGTACAGGAACAATCAAGTAAGATAGATAGAGCATTAGAAACAATTCAAAACCTACAGAAAGAGGTCCAAACGATTAATAGTAGAATGTCAGAAATGGACAATACATTGAAAGGGCTAAGGAATAGAATTGAAGAGATAGAAGCCAGAACTAGTGAGCTAGAAGATAAATCTCTCAACACTACTAACATAGAAGAACAAATACAAAAAAGGATAAAAAAAAAATCCGAAGGCCTAAGATTCATGTTGGATAACATAAGAATTATTGGCATTCCAGAACAAGAACAATCACACAAGCCCACAGAGGAGATAGTTGAAAAGCTTCTGGAAGAAAATTTCCCTAACATCATGAAAAGTGAAACGATAAGCATTCAAGAAGCTCAACGAATCCCAGGATGGATAGACCCTAAAAGACAATCACCAAGACATATAATAATCAAGCTCTCCAAAATCAAAGATAAAGACAGCATCTTGAAAGCAG
>NW_006408698.1:4845935-4864244 GCF_000296735.1 Chrysochloris asiatica | reverse complement strand
ATTGCGACTGTCACAATTATAAAGGTAGAAGTTTTGTAACATAAAAATGGGAGTGGTTAATCTTACAGTCCAGAACAGAGGACCCTAGGACCATCAAGAGAGGAATGCACAAATAGAATGCGGGACCTTATCCAGAGAAGCAGCAGTGGCAGAGATTAAACAGGATTAAAATTAATCATAAACTGGTTCATCTGGATAACTACATTATAACCAAGCACCATTACCTAAACTCAGCGTCCATATTTACATTTAGGATCACATTGTTAACAGGAAGTAATACTTTCATTCTATTAGACTAATGAAAACAGATGGTGTTAATATGAAAACAACACTTTTTTTTTTTTTTTTTACTAAATAAAGATCCAATGATATCACAACATACTTTAATAGCAATTTCACCAAAAACACAATTATTAAAATTCTTTGTAGAACTGGGTCAGCCTACACATGGGGATGCAATTGGGGTTGGAATGGATTTTAGGACAGCTGGTTTAGTTAGAGCATTTATTGGCATGCTGTTGTTATTAAGTCATCAAATTGGTTCTGACCCATAGCCAACCTGTATAGGGTTTCCGAGGAGCAACTGTTGAGCTTGAACCGCAGACCTTGCAGGTCACACCGACTTTGCAGTTCGGCACATTAACCCACAGTGCCTGCAGTGTAGTGCATTTACATTGTGTCTGAGTTCAGTTAAACATCATTCTTCACTTAAAATAATATGAATTTAAATTTTATTGTTTTTTCCATTTTGATTAATTATGCATACCTAATTTTATAAGTTGTACAATAGCTATTTACACAGTTTATATTTTATTTTATGGTTAGGAGTCCAATGCCCAACCCACAGTGCCACCAGTATTCCTTTGTGTTGGTACATAATTAAACAGTATAATAAAAGTACTTTAAGTGAAAGTATTTTCTTTTCTTTTGTCATGGGTCTATGTTTTGCTGAAGTCCTGGTGTGGCACTGTAGAATAAGAACTGGACTGTAAACCACAAGGTTGATGGCTCAAACCAACCAAGCGCTCCATGGAATCCCTATACAGGGTCACAAAGAGTCAGAATCGACTTGAAGGCATTTAACAACAAATATTTTGCTCAAATTTGAAAAACTGCATTTGGTACAAGAAAGGCACTCAAAGTATTTATGTTATAGAATCACAAGCATATCTGTGGGTTATATTTATTTTTTTGTTTTGTTTTGTGGAACTATTTATCACAGGAATACTGCCAACTTTAATACAGTTTCAATTTAAACGTTTATCACTTTCAGATATCAAGTCTAGGTTTCCTTAGAGCGACAAGTTAATCAAGTTCAGAATAGTACTACTCTACTGATGACTGGAGCTATCTGAAGTCAGGTAGAACATTGGTTCTTGAATTATGTAAACTGGCAAATTAGATTTAAAATGAAGATAAGGCTGTTAATGCAAGGGGAGGGAAGAGGATAACAAGTCTGGAGGTTCTCAAAGTGTGCCATTCTCAAATGCAGTGTAGCCATTTGACTTGGAGTTAATTCTGACTCACATTGATCTCACAAGTGTCTTAACAGAACTGTGTGCCATAGAGTTTTAAATCATGACTTTTGCAAGAAGGCATGTAGATATTACTGGGGAGAGAATGGAAGCAGTAGGCATGTTTGAAGTCTATTAAAACCACCAAGGAAGAATACTAAGAGGAGTAAATGTTAAACATGCTGTTAGAAATAAAAGACTGAATTAGAGAGTATTTACGACATACACTTAATTCATCTTGAGTAGGAAACTGGAAGGGGGATGGTGTGGAAGTTAGGATAGAAAAATCTAAGATGCTTTCCCAGTTTAAGCAACCCATCTAAGGCCACTGATAAGTAGCATCATTTAGGTTTTTACAGTTGAAGCATTAGTACAGTGGTAGAATTTTTGCCTTTCATGCAGGAGACCCAGGCTGGATTCTTAGTTGATACACATCATTCAAAGCTACCAGCCATCTATCAATGAAGGCTAGCTTGTTGCTATGATGCTGAACAGATTTCATCAGAGCTTCCTGATTAAGAAAGACTAAGAAGAAAGATCTGGTGATCTACTTTGGGAATCCAATTAATAAAACACTGTGGATGACAAAGATCTAATTGGTAATCTATCTGGAACAGGCAACATTTTGTTCCCTTGTGCATGGGGTCCCTGACACAACTAACAATAATAATATTTATACAGACCTAGACTGAGGTTTAGAAAACTTAAGCAAGGTCACATTGTTATTAAATGGCTAACCCTGAATTTGATTCCAGGTCTCTCAGACTCAAGGGTCTCTATGCTTAACCACTATGAAACACTGCCTCTATGTTAGTATTGATAAATCTGTGTTCAAAATACCCATGTAGAATATAGACAATGAGAACAAAAGGCCAAGTAAAAAAAACTTAATATAGTGTTTATATTTACAAGAAAGCAAGAAGCAGCACAGAACAGAAAATCTTATCGATAAGAATGAATGAATGAAAGTAGATGGGGATAAGATTCTTATGATTCAACAGTGAGTAATTGTTATCATGACTGACTGCAATTGTCACAATTTTATATAAAGGTAGAAGTTTTATAACATAAAAAGTAAATTAGTTAATCTTAAATTCCAGGAACAGAGGTCCCTAGGACCATCAAGGGAGGAGAGCATGAGCAGAATGTGGATCCCTTTCCAGAGAAGGAGGTCTGGTAGCGTAGTGGTTAGGAATCGGGCTGCTAACCCCAAGGTCGGCAGTTCAAAATTACCAGCTGTTCCAAGGGAGAAAGATGAGGCTTTCTGCTCCCGTAAAGACTTACAACCTTGGAAACCCTGTGCAGGGTCACTATAAGTCGGAACTGACTCCATGGTACTTAACAACAACAACAACATGCAGAGAAGCAGCGACACCAGAGATGGAGGCAGAGATGAAGACATGGAGACAGGGAGCAGCTGAGGACTCTAGACTCTTGGAAAGAGAAAGGCTTGTGTGCTGGTGGCCAGGAGGCAGGCTTGCAGAATGTGCCCTTTGGTTGTTTTAATGATTATATATTACTGTTTTTTGGTACACCCCTCCCCCCCCAAAAAAAACCACCCAAAAACATAGGGAGTACAAGCAACTACTGTTGAAAGATAATGTAAGGAGGAGATTGTAATCATTGCAATGAAACGATGATTATAAAACCGATGTTATCCCATGTAAACTATCACTAAATTCACAAGGAAAACTTCCAAAAAAAAAAAGTGAATGAGAGGGGCAGGACTTTTTAATTTGTATCTATGAAACTGAATTATTGTGCCCGAATTTGTGTCCCCCACAGAAAACTCTCCTCGCCTATGCAATCAAAAGAAGCGTTTATTGATCTCAAGTTACACTGCATGCAGTGGGTCTACCAACTGGATTGATGGTGACCCAGAAAGCAGGCATGCAGGCCTTTTTATACAGAGTCAGAGGAAGATTCTCGTGATGTCATACCACCTTCAAGCTGATTGGCTCTTATCTGGGGAAGGTTGCTAATTGGCTCTTATCTAGGGAAGGCTGCTGACATCAGAGGTTAGGCAGTTAGGGAGGGTTCTAACAGTCGCTGGCGCCAGCAGTTTGGTGGTTAGGGTGGGTTGTGGGGAGGAATGCCTTTAGGGAAGGGAAACTGACTCTTTTAAAAGGGGAATTTTTTGGGTTGGGGTTTTTATGGTCTTTCAGAATGTTCTAGTTTCACTTTATGTGAGTCCACCTCTAAAACGTATTTCAATATTTTTGGCGACCACTTACAATAAAGTCAGCTAGTCTATAAATTTTAAGTTGAATTAAATAAACTGACATCTTTGAAATGAAATAGGAATTTAGTGGGGTATTTTGGTTAGTGTTTAAAATAGAAATGATTTATTAAGATTAGTATATATAAACTCTAAAAATACATGGAAGTTGGTTTTCATTTATTTTTGTCTCACTTCAATAAACTTATTTTACCTAACAAACCCAAACATTTGTTTTTATTTTCTATAAGAGTGATGGATTTATAGTTATTCAAGCTTCTTTAAGCTAAATAATTCATCTATGCTGCATGAAAATCAATTTTAATTCCCAAATAGTACACAATGAAAATCACAAAACACTGCTTATCCAAACCCTAGTCTAACTTGAAACGACCAACCTGACAAGAATACTAACCTAGTACTAGAATATGTAGCTTTCATGGGGTATTTTTAAGAATACAAACAGTATTCTGGACCATAAATGCTGTTGTTGTTGTTGCTATGTGCCATGGAGTCGGTTCTGACTCATAGCGACCCTGCATAGGGTTTCTGAGGCTGTAAATCTTTATGGGAGCAGAAAGCCTCATCTTTCTCCTGCAGAACAGCTGACCGTAAGATTAGCAGCCTGATTCGTAACCACTACGCTCTAAGTGCTGTATACAGTGTTAATGATAGAGGTCATACCAATAGAAACAGCAGTACAATGTTGCCCAATATGATGGTATTACTTTTATAGATTACTAACCATCTGTTTCTGCAAGTAGCAGTCTTACCTCTAAAGCTGTGGATTTTCAACATGAAAGAAAACAACATTTCTGTACCCACAAAAACATTTTAGCAATTGCATTTCTTTAAGATTTACATTCCACAAGTTACTATCTTATCATGTCATTTACATTTCAGATAGAAAACTATTATAAACTAACAACTCAAAATACATGCACAAATCAATCTCTAAAAGCCTTCATTTATTTCTTCTACCACCTAAAGTAGACTGCAGATGTTAAATAGCATCAATGGTTGAAATAATTGGTAATGTCTTTATTTCCCAAAATGAATGAGGCTTTCAACTTATCAAACATATTCTGTGAAGGCTATGTGCACAAAAGAAAAAAAATGCAGCTCTGGACTTTTTAAACTACATGTTTACTCTACTTTAAACATAACAATGTACACAGGCCAAATCTGACATTAGCCAGAGGAATTTGCTAGGATCCCACACTCCTTTAAACAACAACAAAAAGACAAAACCAGCCATCTGGAGCTCTGTAGGTTGATGTACTATTCTGACATTTTCAGCCAATACATTTAAGGGCAAACACTGTCAAATGAAGACAACGCTATAATGTATACATTTTGGAAAGACCTGAACATTCCTGAGGTTATTTCTGAATTTTTGGCATGTTTTTAGCAGGTAATAACACTGACATGCAGATTCACTTAGTCAATGAAAATAATAAGAACTTCTAGGAAGAGCAAACAATTTTCCTAGGAATTAAGAAGAAATTTGACATGCATTGAAGTTTCTTACCCAGCCAGAGTTACTGTTCATGCCATATCAAACATTTATTATACTTCTCAAGCTTACAGAATCACTAATTTATGTCAAAAACTAGCTAACACATTAAAATTTATTTACTCCTTTGATATAATAGGGGGAAACTGATTCTGGAGTCAGAGAATTTTGATTTGGAATCTGCTTATTGAGTCCCTGTACTACTCACTGAACATTTATTATCACAGTACGTATAAACACGCTTGTTGTCGTAAAGTGTCATCGAGTCATTTCCGACCCATAGCGACCTGTACAGCATTTCTGAGGAACAGCTGGTGAGCTTGAACCACCGACCTTGCAGTTCAAATGGTTTTGCAGTCTGGCGCATTAGCCCACAGCGCCACACCAATACTCCTTTATAAACACCCAAGCAAAGTAATAATTATCCCCATTTGACAAAGAAAAAAACTGAAGCTCACATAGTTATTTAGTTAAACAATTTATCTCAGGTCACACATCTAAGTAGTAGTAGAGATCTAAACTCAGGATTATGTGACCACCTGTAAAGGCCCTGTGTAATCTTATACTCACTACCTCTCCAGCCTCCATTGCTTTCATCTCTAGCTCCCACTCACTACCCTCCAAGCACACTGGTCTATTATCTATCACTCCAACAACTCAAATCCATTCCTACACTAAGGAGGTTCCATGTGTTCCTTCCTCTGCTTAGAAGGCTGTATTCCTGAATTCGTTCATGCTGTCTCCTTTCCACCATACAAATATCACACCCTCCTTAACAATCTATCTGATATAGCCCATCATTAAAAAAGCATATGAAAACATTATACCAACAAAAACTTATCAGTGTTTTAGACTTTTGTGCTATCTTATTGCTATTTGTTTCCTTCTGTGTTTATTTGTATATTGATTATCTGTCCCTCTACCCTAAGATATGTTGCTGGACAGCAGGGGCTATGTCTATCTTAAGAGCATCATCTCTAGTCTGTGGCATAATGTGAGGACACAGGAGATACTCTTAATATTGTTGAATGGATAAATAAATAGACATATACATAACTTACGATTTTAACTCAATTACTGAAATATTACACACACACACAGAGGCTAAATTGAAATGAAAACAGATAAGCTAAGGTGATTTTTAATGAGATACAAATAATCTTCATAGGAAATACTGACTAGTATATTAAATACACTCTGGCTTATACTGGGAACAGACTTCTCTCACTTTCAGTCAGATCCCCTTACTTTTAGATACAAATATACACTCTGTACATCATGGAAACACATCTCTAGTATTACAACCATACAGAAACCTATAGATCAAGCCTACTTCTTAATCATTTTGGGATCCTTACATCATTAAATCATTCCATTTGATCTGTCTGGTCTTTAGACTATTCAATAGCTCATATCCATCATTTAAAAAGATTTTATTAGAGTAAACTAATACACAGCTACAGTAATACTTAGAAAGGAGGGTGCTGAACAAGGAACATTTCTAGAGTAGAAATCATAGAATTTAAGATTTTAATCTTGCTCAGTCACCAGTTTTCTATATTCAGTTAGACCACACACACAAACACACAGTGAGATACACTTGTATTACTAACATTAGTAAAACCATAATTACAGATTTCACAACCAACTTATGACAAAACAAAATGGACGCTGACATTCTCACTAAACATGGCAAAAAAAAACCCTAACCTTTAAAATTAATTTACATCATTGACATACCAAAGCAGTGAAAAAGGGAGGTTTGTTTTGTTTAATTTTAAATATAAAAAATTTTAGAAATATTATAAAAGCGGGTAAGTATCTGAAAGTCAAAATATCCCCAAAACAAAAGTGCAAAATCCTGCCCCAGAAAATAACTAATGGTATGGCTTTACAAAAAACAGAAGCTCATGGTGGACAAAAAACATGCTCGTGGTGGGCAAGGAGCCCTCAAGGCAAGCAATCAAGTCCCTTAAGGACAAACCCCGTTCCAAGACTGAAACTCAAAGGGAACGCACAAGCAGACATGTAAGCTAGCTGGCAACTGCACTGGTCTACATATGAGAGAAGTGGAAGAAAGTCAGTAATGAAAATATGGGCAAAGTTCGACCGCATCCATAGACTTCTGTCAACATTGAGATGAGAGAGAGAAGAGGAAGGACTGGTTGGTCCAAAATCTGGGGAGACTTTGGAAGTCCAGAGTCCATGGACATTGACCTAGCCACAGAGGGCAAGAGCTAAGAGTGAAGCATGTCCAGCTGACATGAAGTGAAGGAAGACGCACAAGAATGCCCAAACTTGCAAAGAGTACCCATCTGAACTACCTTTGATGGCTTGATGGCTTGATGAAATAGTTTGATGAGCTTGACCCATAATTATGGATATGTTGTTGTTATAAAGTGCTGTTGTTAAGTTGTTTCCTACCCAGCGACCCTGTATAGGGTTTGAAGGAGCAGCTGGTGAGCTTGAACCACCAAACCTGCAGCTAAAATGGCTTTGCAGTCTGAAGCATTAACCCACAGCACCACACCTGGACTCCCAATTATGGATATATTAGCTCAAAATACCAACCAATAGGGAAGGAGTCTTCACATCAAGGATAAAACCTATCCCCTCAGTATACAGGGTTGTTGTTGTTGTTGTTGTTATGTGCTGTGCAGTTGGTTCTGACTCATAGTGACCCGTGTACAGGGTTTCTGAAGCTGTAAATCTTTACGGGAGCAGAAAGCCTCCTCTTTCTCCCATGGAACAGCTGGTAGTTTCGAACTGCTAACCCTGAGGACAGCAGCCTGATTCGTAAGTATTACGCTACCAGAAATAGGGACAGGCAAATTACCTAAAATGGGAGGGGCTATATTAAAGCACATATTGGCTGGCGTACACAAGTTTTCAAGATAGAGTTCTGTTTTAGAGTGTGCAGGGGTAGGAAGAAACTGCAATGAATAGTTTTCATCTTGTCTAGATGGGTCTTGTGAAAGGAAATGAGGATAGGATTCTTTTGATTGGTATCATGACTACTGGCAATTGTCACAACTGTACAGGTAGAAGTTTTGTAACGTAAAGGGTAGTTAATGTTACATTCCAGAAACAGAGGACGCTAGAACCATCAAGGTAGAAGAGTATGGGCAGCAGATGGGACCCTAACCAGAGAAGGAATGACACCAGAGATGGAGGCAGAGGAGATGGCCTGAAGACATAGAGCAGCTGTGGACTCATGGAAAGAGACAGGCTGTGTGCTGGCATCCAGGAGGCAGGCTTGCAGAATGTGTCCTATGGTTCTTTAAATTATTATATATTAAACTGATGATGTGCCCTGTAAACTTTCACTCAATCCACAATAAAAACCTTAAATTAAAAATATTAAAAAATAAATAAAATAAATTATCTGCACATAACAGCTTCTACAATAGAAATGTTAGATTTGAGGCTACAATGAGCGCTAATAAGGTATCACTTATTAGAAAAATGCAATGAACAAGTATTATTATTTTACTTTTTTGCTTTAAGGTTGTTAAGTGTCATCGAGTCAGTTCCGACTCATAGCAACCTTGTATAGGGTTTCCAATGAGTGGCTGCTGGATTTGAACCACTGACCTTGCAGTTCAAACTGACCTTGAGGGCCAGTGTATTATCCTTGTAGCACCACTCCACGATTCCTTAGGCTTTAATTATTTCAGAGACTCTTGCAGTTCCTACAATGTATTTACTTTCCTGGAAGCAGATGACATTCATGTGCTGCTTTTATAGTTTATCTAAATCAGTAAGTTAATTCATTCAGTAAACAGTTACCAAGCACCTATTATGTGTACATACTTGGTATATAAATATGTCTAAGACAAAGCCCTTCTATCAAGGAACCCAAAGTCAGGTTGAAGTGGATGAGAATAGCACTTTTTGTATCAGGAGATAATATATTTTAATAGAAGTAAAGTTCCCATAACCATTTTATAGTGTATAATTCAGTGATATTTTTAAATGAAAGTTTCTAAATGAGGTTTGTTATTGTTGTTGTTAAGTGCTGTCTAGTCAATTCTGATTCATAGGGACCTTGGTATAGAGTTTCTGAGGAACAGCTGGTGGGTTTGAACTGCTGACCTTTTGGTTCACAGTCCAGTGCTGATCCTACAATGGCACACCAACACTCCAAATAAGATTTGTTGTTTTTGTTGTTGTTAAGTGCTATTGATTCGATTTGGACTCATCACGACCCTGTATAGGTTTCCAAGGAGCTGATGGTAATTTGGAACCACTGACCTTGAAGTTTAAAGCAACCTTGTGGTATACTTTTTTATCCTACAGCGCTACACCAGGACTCCAGATAAGGTTTCGGAATCATTTAAATTTTTTAACTAAATCGTCTACTCATCACTGTTGTTAAGTACTATCAAGTCTGATCCGACTCATAGCAACCCTGTATAGGGTTTCCTAGGAACCACTCAAATCGATAGTTAAAACTGACCTTGAGGTCCTATGCAAGTTCTATAGTGCCACACCATCATCAGATATGCTTTTTTTTTTTTATAGACAGGACTTTGCTAAATTCAGAAAAAAACTGATTCAAGGAATGAGAATCAATTATACTTTTATTTCAGAATCTCCTTGCTTAATTCTTAAATTATCACAAATTAGGATAGCAAAATAATCTTATACTATTTTTAGATTCACTGTGCTAACTCTTTTTTAAATATTTTTATTTGGAGTTGTTGTTAAGTGCCCTCAAGCCTGATCTGATTCATGATAACATTGTACAGATTTTTGAGGATTGGCTAGTGTGTCTGAAGTGCTGACTTTATGGTTAGCAGTCCAGTGCTTAGCCAGCAGTGCCAAACCAGGATTCCATATTTTCCTACATATGATAACTATGAAAGAAGATATGTACAAATTGTATATAAACTATGAAGTAGACAATAATCTACCATAATCTCTACATTAGAGAATTCCTGAAGTCAAACTGTATTTTATGTAATTAGCCTATAAAGACTTTAATAATAAATTAAACTGAGAAAAGTTTGAAAGAATAAAAATTAACCTCTATCATTCAAATTTTAGATTGACTTTAAAAGTTAGTCCTTAATATTAGAATTATTGTGGAATAAAACATTATTTCATTAATCCCTCTAGCTCCCCTGTAAAATGAGAAATATTACCCCTGTTTTAAAGATTGGGCTAGTTCCTTAATCAAGTTTGGCCATGACACACAGTGACAAATAGAGCAGGGAATAGAACCTAGGGTATCTGCCTTCTAGTCCACTATTCCAGCCATTATTCTTCTTGCTCATGCCTTTGGCACTTTTCATTGTCCTAAAATGCAGTACTAGATTGTTTATTCTCCATAGGACTGGCTCAGTTGTCAAGGCTGCAAAGATACAGAATTTAGAGGGGACAAAATACTGCTTTAGTTTGGGGTTTACAGAATAGTGCAAAATCATGTAGTAATAACCCCAAATAAAGAGCAATCGACAAGCAGAAAAACATACCATATACTAACAGCCTTTAGAAAAAGTAAGTGATCACAAGATACAAGTGTTTACGTAGAGTAATATATATTTTAAAGGCATCAATTTGATAATATAGCAAGATAGCTATCCAGAAATTCTACATTTACTGATGCAGAATACAGTTAAAGAAATGAAAAGGCCCTGTCAGTGTGGGAATACTGGTATTCTTTTACAATATCAGTATCACAGGCATACTTGACATTGCCTTTCTGGAAAAGCATCTGGTAAAAAGAACCAAAAGCCTCAAAAAGCATGCATTCGCTTTGATCTATCATAAGAATCAGTCTAAGTAACAGACAGACCTTGAAGCTCCAAGATGTTTGTGGCATCATTTTTTCAGAAAAAAGTTTTCATTGTAAATTGAGTGAAGGTTTACAGAGCAAGCAGATCATCAAGTTTTACATTCAACAATTCATATACTTTGTTTCATTACAGTGATTTCAATCTGTGATATCATTTTTTTCAATAAGAAAATAGGTAAATTCTTCTGAAATCCAAATGTAGGTAAATGGAGAGGTAAACTATGATACAGATTTAAAAATGGAACATTGCTAGTGCTATGTGCCGTGGAGTCGGTTCCGACTCATTGCGACACTGTACAGGATTTCCGAGGCTGTAAATCTTTACGGAAGTAGAAAGCCTCATCTTTCTCCCATGGAACAGCTGGTAGCTTCGAACTGCTGACCTTCTGGCTCGCAGCCCGATTCGTAACCACTATGCTACCAGAGCTCCTTAAAACTGGAACATTAGGTATTACTTAGTTTTCATAATATGCAAATATATCTCAGATTCCATGGTATATCAATTAGCTACAAAACTGTAAGTACACTATGATTTTTCTCACCTATAAGAAACTCTAATGCCAATGTTAATGACAGTGATGTGATCAACAGAATTTTAGATATTTATTTTCCTCTTTAAAAAATGCTGTGCAAGATTTCCTAAGCTAAAGATTATTATGTTTGTATTTAAAACACATTAAATATTTTTAAATAACAGCTTTACCATCTACTATAGTTATATTTACTCATACATTACTGATATATTGTTATTTTTCTTGTAAAATTTCATATAGGCAATTCCAACTAATAGCAATCCTGCATAGGGTTTTTAAGGAGTAGCTGGTAGGAGTGAACTACCAACCTTGTGGTTAACATTACACTGCTTATCATACAGCACCACACCAGAACTCCACATATAGGTATAAGGCCCGGATAAAGAAAATGAGAGTAAAAGATTTATGGGATGAAGGAATAAAAAAAATAACAAAGTAGAAACACAAAAACAGTACTCCCAACAACAACAACAACAACAACAACAAAAAAGCAAAAAGAATAGAAAGGAAAAATCATAACTAAAGCAGCAAAAGAAAGCATTTTCCCCATAATAAAGCAGTGACAATCACTCCTGCTTCAACCAAAAAGATTTTTCTCTCCTAACCATAGAGAAAAGTTGTTAATTCAAGTGTGTACCACCTTCTGTTTTTTAAAATGGGCTTCAGGATACATCTTTATACAGATATATTTATAAGTAAAACATATTGATTAACTGGGAAAGAAGAAGAAGAATATGGATTAAGTATCACCTGAAGTTCTATCCTGAAGCAGAAAACAAAAATAGTATTTCCCAAAAAGGGTTTCTCAAATACATATTCTTTAAATTTTTATCAGATCGTAATACTCTATCGATTACAGAGTGTATGATTAGATAAAACTTTAGATCTTTGCGTTACAAGTTTACAGAGAACTTCAGAATTTTTTGGAAGATCAACACAAACACAACCACAGTAAAATAAGTCAACAACCTAAAAAGGAGAAAAGAACTTTGACTAATTGTAGGGTACTAGTATCATTCATTAGTATAAATGAGTAATAAACCATTCTACTACATAAATGCCACTTGGTCTGCCAGTTTGTGGAATTGTGGTGGGCTTCCATATTGCTAGGATGTTAGAAGCTATGCCATCAGTATTTTAAATAGTGTAGTAGTTACAAGTCAGCCTGCGAACCTCAAGGTCAGCAGTTCGAAACTACCAGCCATTTGTGGGAGAAATATGAGTCTTTATTCTCCTTTAAAGATTTACAGCCTCAGAAACCCTACGTAGTAAGGTTGCTACAAGTTAGAACTGACTCCAGGGCACACCACCACCAACAGCAGGATATGTCCCATGATGGACAAGTTTCACCTGAGTTTCCAGACAAAGACAGATTAAGAAAAAGGAGAGGCACACTACATCTGAATGTTTAACCTTATGAATGGCAATGGAACACTGTCAAATAGCACCAGAATATTGAATATGGAAACATGATGAATAGCACCAGATTATTGTCACATATGGTGTCAAATGATCAGCAACTTCGGGTGGAAAACACTCCAAATACAACCAGAAAGAGCTGTGTCCTCAAAATAGAGTTAACCTTGATGACATGAATGGAGTAAAGCTTCCAGGACCTTCATTTGCTGATGGAGCACAACTCAAAATGAGGAGAAAAAGCTGTAAACATCCATTAAAAATGTGAACAGGGAATATATGAATTATGAATCTAGGAAAATTAGAAGCTATAAAAAATTTAAACGAATGTAGAAAGATCAATATCCTAGGCACTTCTGTTCCTGTTACGTGCCATCGAGTGAGTCTGACTCATAGTGACCCTGTATAGGGTTTCCAAGGAGCGGCTGGTGAGTCTGAACCACTGGCCTTGAGGTTCAAACCGATCTTGCAGCCTAGTGCCATATCACAGTGTCATACCAAGACTCCATGTATCTACCATGTTGCTGTTGTATGCCGTCAAGTTAGTTCTGACCCATAGCAAACCTATGACTACACTATATTGTTGTTGTTAAGTGCCATCAAGTTGGTTCTGACTCATAGTGAAGTACAGTGTTTATCCTATAGCATTGGACTGGCACTGGCCATTTTGAACCTGACAATCATAAAATTTACTATTCCATTAATGACAAAAATAAAGAGTAATGGCTCCCATTCATCATCAAAAGGAACAGGTGACTATCTATCTTGAAGTGTAATGCTGTATGCAATAAGATAATATGCATAAGCTGGTTATTCAAATGTACGCACCAACTATGAAAGGAAGTGATGAGGAAATTGAAGAAACCTACCAACTTCTTCAAGAAGCTCTGGTAGCGTAGTGGTTACGAATCGGGCTGTGAACCTCAGAGACAGCAGTTCAAAACTACCAGCTGTTCCGTGGGAGAAAGATAAGGCTTTCTGCTCCCATAAAGATTTACAGTCTTGGAAACCCTGTACAGGGTCACTATGAGTCGGAACCGACTCCATGGCACATAACAACAGCAACAACAACCAACTTCTTCAGTCTGAAACTGATCAAACATGCCATCAAGATGTATTTATAATTAATGATGTTTGGAATGCAAAGGTTGGAAACAAAAAGGAAGGATTTGTAGCTGGAAAATATAGCCCTGGTGATAGAAACAATGCTAAACACATGATAGTGTTTTGCAAGACCAATGACCTTTTCATTGCAAATACCTTTTTGAAACAACATAAATGACAACCGTCCACATGGACCTCACCAGATGGAACATACAGAAGTCAAATTGATTGCATCTGTGAAAAGAGACAGTGGAAACATTCCATAACGTCGACCACAGTCAGTCCAAGGTCAGACTGTGGGATCCATCAATTTCCCATATGAAAGGTCAAGCTGAAGCAGAAGAAAATTGAAACAAGTCCACGAGAACCAAAATTTAACCTTGAACATATCCCACCTTAATATAGAGAACATTTCAAGAACAGATTTGATGCATTAGACAATAATGACTAATAATGTTATAAGGATGACATCAAGAACATCATATAGGAAGAAAGCAAAAGGTCATTAAGAAGACAAGAAAGAAGGAAAAGACCAAAATGGATGTTACAAGACACTCTGAAACTTACTCTCCAGCATAGAGATGTTAAAGCAAATGGAAGAAATGAACAAGTAAAAGAGCTGAATAGAAATTTTTCTATGGAGGCACTGGATGAGTTCTTTCCACCAACCTTTATTTTAGCACCTGAACACTTAAGTATTATGTTACCAGAGTTTATTTCTTAAGTGTAAAGACCTTGCTTTATGTTTCTTAGAGATTTCACTTCAACACCACACACTGTTGTTAAGTGCCCCGAGTCAGTTCTGACTCATAGCAACTCTATATAGGGTTTTCGAGGAGCAGCTGGTGTATTTGAACTGCCACCTTTGAAGCTCAAACCAACCTTGAAGCCCAATGCTTACACCCAGTGCCACACCAGGACTCCAACACCACACACTAAAGGTACTCAATAAATGTTTGTCACAAAAAGGTGAATGAGTAAATCCAGGTACCATTAATAATCCAAAGTTTTGTTGTATTTCCCCCACCTCTCTACTTCTTAAGTTTCTTTATGTTTCCTAATTTCCGTTCTAAAATGTTCAAAGGAGTCCTGATGTGGCACCACAGGATAATACACTGGATCCAATACTCGGCTTGAACTTCAAGGTCAGAAATTCAAACCCACCAGCCACTCCTCAGAAACCCTATAAAGGGACACTATGAGCTGGAACCAACTCAACAGCACTTAAAAACAACAACAATATATTAAAACAAAACACACTGTCATCAAGCCTATCACAACTCATATCAACTCTATATAGGGTTTCCTAGACTACAAATCTTCATCTAAGCAGACAGCTTCAACTTTCTCCAGCAGAGCAGCTTGTTGGTTTGAACTGCTGACCTTGCTTTTAACATAGTGCAATTGCTCTTAGTCTTAGTATATTGTTGTTATTGTGTGCTGTAGACTCAGTTCCAACTAGCAGTAACCTGTATAAGGTTTCTGACAACGGCTGGTATGTTTGAACTGCTGACCTTGTGGTTAGCAATTCAGTGCTTGTCCTACATCGCCACATGAGGGCCAATAAATGTTGTTGGTATTCTTCTTAAGTACGATCTAACTGGTTCCAATTCATAGCAACCCTGTATAGGGTTTTGAGGGTCAGCTGGAAGGTTTGAACCATCGAACTTGCAGTTAGTAGTCCAGTGCTTATATTACAATGACACAATAGGATTCCAGGGCAATAAATGTTCAAATCTTAATAAGTGTACAAATTTGACTACTTAAAAACTATTTGCCAACTAGTTGATTCTAACCAAATTTGCCATCTAGTTGGTTCTAACTCATGTGACCCCTTATAGGGTTTCTGATGAGCAGTTGGTGAGTTTGAACCGCTGACACTGAAGTTCAAATTGACCTTATGGTCAAGAATTTATCATATAGTGCTACACCAGGTCTCCATTAAGAACTGTAGTACAGGAAAATTACCACAAACTTTAAAATAAATAAAGTTGATAAAGCAAGAGAATACTGTTATGTCCTGCCTAGTCAGTTCCCACTAACAGCAACCTTGTATAGGGAACCCGAAGCTGTAAATCTCTATGGGAACACAAAGCCTCATCTTAATCCCATGGAGTGGCTGGTGGATTCAAACTTCTGACCCTGTAGTTAACAGGTTAACAGCTCATTTTGTAAAAGTACAAGAGAAAAGAAACATAACTTGAATTATTTTTAATTTTTTAAATTGTATTTTAAAATCTTATTCTATCTCATATAGCAATAGAACAATTTTGTTCATCCATGGGAGAAATGGGGTATCTGAAAGCACCTAACAAGATGTCTTTTATTACCCAAAGAATCTAGACATAGAAATATCTAGAAAAAAAAATGAAATTTGTTGTTGGATGAAAATTATCTCATACAATATGTAATTATGATTTACAAGGAGTCTAGGGGTGGCGCTAGGATAAACACTAGATTGCAAGGTCGTTTGAGCAACAAGGTCATTGGTTCAAACTCAGCAGCCGCTCCTCGGAAACCCTATACCGCTTAGATATGATTTACAACTGACTCGACAGCACTTAACAAAACAACAACAAATAGGTCAGACACCCAACAATGATTAGTCTGTTTATTAAATGATATGGAGAGTTGGATATTAGAGTGGCTTCTTATAACATCTTTCACACAAACATCTTATGGAATTAGTTGTATTGTTAAGTATTTCTTTTTTCCGCATTCTGCTTGTTGTTAATCAAATTGGCCACGGACATTTGGGCTCTCTGCCATCCTTCTTTCCCAATATTCCATTTACATGGCAAATTGAACCAATGTGTGTGTGTACCAAACTAAAATCTAAATTCATTAAAACTAATAATCAGTAATTCCATTATTGCAACACTTTGTTATTCATATGCTTTTCTAGTGCTCACAATAATTTAAACGAATTCTTGGCTGATTATCCCACTTAATACAGATGCTATTCATATACATATTTTTAAAGTGTGAGGGGACGAAAAAAAGTTTAAAGAAAATAGGAATTAAAAGATAATGGGAGAAGGACTTCCAGCGCTTCCCTGACCAGGCAGCTCAGGTAGGGCAGTCTCGGGGAAAAGGGGTGGAATCGCACATAAGAAACCTCTGTCTAGCAGACAAGACAGCCTTTGAACAAACATAAGATCTTATACTTCAACATTCTGAACTGGTTTTTTAAAAAAAGATCAAATTACTGAGGAATTACAGGCATTTTGAGCTTTTGCCTGCCTGCATGCGGCTGCCGCTTCCTCACCCACACTGGCGAGTTCCTCTGTCCCCTGCAGACCTTGGAATGCAGGGCTAGAACAACCCCACTTACAAGGCTGCATTTCCAGAGAAAAGGAAGCATAAACTAACAAAGTCGAACAAATAGAGAGGGATATTGGCGTACATATCAGGAAATTCGGGGTACCCACGGTACAGAGAGACTGAGAGAGGCATCTTTTACATCATCAAATACAGACACTACCTCCATGCAGCCATTACCCCCAGCCCTCTACTGCACCGGCCTAGACCAGCCCTCTGCCAAGCCGCCGAGGTCCAGGGCTCCCAAGGCCCAACCCGCTGGGTACCCCGGTTGCCAAGGCCCAGTGCCCCTGAGACCCAACCCACCCTCAGCCCGGTCCCCAAAGCCCAATCCACCCAACCCGCCCACTGAGGCCCAAGCCGCCCGATACCCAGCTGCATAGCCAGGCCCCCGGAGGTCAAAACCGCCCGCCGGAGGACCAACCCTCCTGCAGCCCGGTCGCTGAGGCCGAGTCCCCCAGAGGCCCAAACAGCCTGCCCTAGGCTCAACCCACCCACCCGAGGCCCAAACGGCCTGCAGTCAAGGCCCAGTCCCAACTGAGGCCCAAAAAAGTTACTCTGAGTTAATCAATGAGGAAAGTGAAAAGGGAAGACCACATCTTCCTGGAGGTAATCAGAAAACATAAAAAATTACTAAAACACATATTTAATTATTAGGGACACATATAAACATTAAACATTTATATGAAGGAAAACCAGATGACCATATCGGCACATGTCCAGAAAAAAAATATATCTAAGACAAATGAACCAGAAGTAGACCTTCTCTCTATGCTGGAAGGAGGGCAGGCCTTGGAGATACCTGAGAAAGAATTCAGAAAAATGATTATAAAATGTCTCAAAACACTTTACAATGGAGTTGAGAAAAATAAAGAAGTCAGAAAAGC
>NW_006408698.1:4835135-4840361 GCF_000296735.1 Chrysochloris asiatica | reverse complement strand
CACACACACACCCACACCCAGAGATGGAAAGGGACTGTGGGCCGAAAACTGGGGGGAGGAGGGGGAAGTGTAGGGGGCGGGTTTCTGGGATATACCCTTTGGGTGGTTGATGATGCATGGAGGGGAATGGCAATGAGATGATATAAGATGGAATGAATGTAAACCTAAAGTTCTCCCATGTAAACTATTATATAATTCACAATAAAACATTAAAAAAAAAAGATAATGGAAGTTTTCTACAACTTTTTAAGCTCCCCCCCCCATATTAGACACTACCCACTGAAAACTGTTGTTACTCTTTGCCTCTCTAATCTGCATTCATCATTCAAAATTCAGCTTAAATATCACTTCCGCAGGGAAGCTTACCCTTTCTTCTTAAACTAAGTTCCACTGATCTCCTGAATGTCTCTTTGAAGCATTTAGGATAATTAAATGGAATATTGGTTTTATATGTATCCCTGACTTCATTATTATACAGATTATGCTGTACTTATTTAGTGCTGCCTATGCTAGGAAAATATTCAACAGAGAAATGTATACTCAAAAATGAATACAGAAACTATCATATAATTCACAATAAAAATTTTAAAAAAAGAATACAGAATGAAACATATTCTTTTTTCAGTACTTTTCATACTTGTTTAGAAATCAGAAGATTACATAGATCTTATTCTTATGAACTATGTAATAAACTCATAAACTACATAATAAACCCAATCTTAATTAAAAGGGTATTACTCAAAAAGGTGAGGAAAATTTGAGATGTTATTGCCAAGGATAGAATGTGAACTCTAAGTTCTAATCTGGGTAAAATAAATTCAAATAATGAATTTCAGTATACAATGTTTTGCTTTGTAACTTAAAAAAATCAAAGATGTCACTTTGTAAAACTAAAGAGTACCTGACCTAAGCCATGGTATTTTCAATCACCTCAAATTCATGCAAAATGTAGACAGTAAATGTTTTTGTTGTTATGTGCCGTGGAGTCCGTTCCGACTCATAGCAACCCTGTATAGGGTTTCCAAGGCTGTACATCTTTACAGAAGCAGAAAGCCTCGCCTTTCTCCCGTGGAACAGTTGGTAGTTTCGAACTGCTGACCTTGCGGTTCACAGCCCGTTTTGTAGCCACTATGCTACCAGAGCCCCTAGACAGTGAATAAGGAATACCAAATAATTAATGCCTCTAAAATATTGTGTCAACGAAGAATACTGAATATACCATTGTTGTTGCTGTTGATGTTAAGTGCTGTCGAGCCAGTTTCGACCCATAGTGACCCTGTATAAGGTGTCCTAAGAGCAGCTGGTGAACTTGGACCACCGATCTTGTAGTTTAAACGGCTTTGCAGTCTGCTGCATTAATCCACAGCACCAGACCAGGATTCCATGAACTACCAGAATAATGAATAAGTGTATCTTGACAGAAGTACAGCAAGAATGATCCTTAGACTCATGGAAAGAGAAAGGCGATATGCTGGCTGCCAGGAGGCAGCCTTGAAGAATGTGCCCTTTGGTTTTTTAAATGATTATGTCCTGGTTTGGCGCTGTTGGTTAATGCAAAGCTCTTTGAAGTACAAGGTCGGCAGTTAAAGCTCACCTGTTGCTCCTCAGAAACCGTATACAGGGTCGCTATGGGTCAGAACCGACTCGACGGCACTTAACAACAACATATATATTCCAGAGGGGATTTTTTTTGTACAAGAAAAAGAAAAAAACAGAGGGAATAGAAGCAAATACTGTTGAATGATGATGCATGGAGGGGATTGTAATCATTGCAATGAAATGAAATATGACAGGATAAGTGCAAAACATATGTTCTCCAATGTAAACTGTCACTCAATTCACAATAAAAGCTATTTAAAAAAGAAGAAGAAGGATGCTTCTTAGAAGCAAAGATGACTTTATATCACATACTTTGGGAATATTTTCAGGAGGGACCAGTCCCTATAGAAAGATATCAGGCTTCGTAAAATAGAGGGTCAGTGAAAAAGAGGAAGACCTTGAACTAGATAGATTGACACAGCAGTTGTAACAATGAACTAAAACAGAGTAACAATTGTGAAGATGGTGGAGTACCAGGCACTGTTCTGTTCTGTTGTACATACTATGATATGGAATCATATTAAGAGCACCTAACGAAACAACCAAGACAACAAAGTTTTTTTAACTGAACAAAGAACAAAATAGGAAATTAAAAATGGAGGATGATTAAAATTAGAATGACATTATTAGTATAAGGAAGGCTAGATTTAAAGAAAGGATGTTTTTGTTGTGTATCATCAAAGCAGTTCCTACTCAGGTATACGGTTTTCAAGGGTGGTTGTGGGTGTAAACTGCTGACTTTTCAGTTGCCAGTATAGTGCTTATAGTACAGCACCAAAATAAGACTCTGAAGAAAGGATTTTTGCTTTTCAAGTGTCGTCAAGTTGCTTCTGACCCCACATAGGTTTTCCAAGGATTAACTGGTGAGTTTGAACTGCCAATCTTGTAGGTAGCAATCCAGTGCTTACCCTACCAAGGCACACCAGGACTCCAAAAGAAAAGAAAGCTTCTATAAAATATTCACTCAGTAGCTCAATTCAGATGCACGTGAGATATACTTTTTTTAAAAAGATAATGTTTTAAGCCTGCCACATGGGTATTTGACAATTTTTACTTTATGTTTCTTCAACTAATGTCATTTCATTTCAAAAGATATTCATATAAAACCAGTATTAGAACAAGAATAGGGAAGGAATATCAGGTTTTAATGCTTTATCCCAGCATATCACTCTTTTATATATTTTAGTTTAGATTAAAAAAAAGAAACTGTATATTTGCTAATTTCAGTATAAATTTTTGAGTGAAATTATTAGAATCTCAAATTTTATATAAAGGAAATAACTAGTACTAGTAGAAAGACTTTGCTTTGTTAAAAGGAGTACAAACCAAGGGGGACATAGAATTTTGCCAATACAACAGTACCTAATTTTTTCATGCACCACATAAGGTGTAGGAATACTATAATACAAAGTCAACTACCTACAAAAATGTTTAAAGTAAAATTTTCAGTTTTGAAAATAAATGTAAAGTATATAGCTCTTCATTATTTAGTTGTCAAAAGTAGGTGCTAAACTTTATAGTAGTATAGTATATGCACACTATCATATATACTGGTTGATTTCTTCAATAATCACTTCAAAATATAAATCCACATTCAAGATACAGCATCCATCAAATCCTAGAGTATCGAAGTACAATTAAACCATTTTAAAAGCTATTTCTAATACTGAAATAGCATAATGATAAATGTTTTTAGGTGGGCTTAAAAAAGTTTTCATAATACTGAATAAAGTTTTGCAGTTATTTTTGAAATGTAATATCCTCAAATGGAATAAAAAGACACAAAAGTGAATCTATTTAACAATATTCACATCTTTGAAATGGATATATGTCAATATATTGATGGAAAATGGGAAATTATCTTTAATGTGAAAACCAACTGTATCTACCTTGATCTTTGTGTCCTAAGATAAGTCTCAGTCTTTAAAAAGATACCTAGAATAGAACAAAGAACTAGAAGAAACAAAGGATTAGAATTTAGTATTACCAAATACTATCATTTACAAAAGTAACAGATAATGTAATAATCTTAGCTTGTTTTTTTGTTGTTGTTTTTTTTTACCAATTTATATCTATAAATAAAAGTATTCAAAACTTTTGAAATACGTTCCTAAAAATTAGTTCATAAATTTGATCAGTTTTACCAACTGGCCACTTAAAAAACATGGAAGAATATTAATAATTTCTTAATGGTCTTTGAAACATCCAGTGCCTATCATACTGTAAATATTCAAAAGATGTTTGGCTAAATTAAAATTAATTAAAGAGATATTTCATACCAATTTAAGACAATTAAATTTTAATGAAAATGAATGAACATTTCAGTTTTAAAATATGCAATGGAATAAACAAAGAATGGGTTTTTTTTTTGGATAGGTAATATATTGAACTCATTTGATAATAAATAGAAAACTAAACAGCAGATTTCATGGTAATCAAAAACAAATATAATCATCAACTTGTTGTATTACTCATCCATAGTAGAATTCTTAATGCATACCTAAAATCACCTCACTTCAAAAATCTGAACACTGATTTTCTGAATTGAGTGTTCTAGTAAAATTAAGTTTCACTTTAAGATTTTCATGACAATATTATCTTTCTTTGGTTTTTGTTTAAACCTATGCTAATATAAATACTCCTGAAACTTTTACTTTCCTTCTTTAATAAGTACATTCTTGGGAAAAAAATCTCAATGTCTTCTTGGGATCATTACAAACAGCAATTATCATTGTAACTCACAGCAGAATAAAAAAATAAATAAAAGACAAGATCTAAGCAAAATCTTAAATTGCCTTATAACTTAATCTATAAATTGACATACTGTAATGCAAACATTGTTTGTTTTAAGAAAGTTTGTATTTCAACTGTTATTTAAACTTGCATTTGTAAATGTAGAAAGTGAAATGCTTGAAAGTAATTTCAACTGTTCTGTGCCTCTGAAAATTAAGCAATTACTATAATTACAAATCAGGATGCTAACCTCACAGTCAGCAGTTCAAAACTACCATCAGCTGTTCTGTGGGAGAAAGATAGGGCTTTCGGCTCCTGTAAAGATTTACAGCCTCGGAAACTATGCAGTGTCACTATGAGTCAGAACCAACTCCACGGTACCTAACAACAACAACAACAACAAAATTAAAAACATCAGATATCATAATGGTTATTATTATCTTCATATAGTTCATATACCAAACACTATGGATTGAATCTCTGGAATAAGTAAATAAAATGGAGGAGCTTCCAATTTTCCCTTTCTATGTTTTGCTTTGCTTTTGGAGAATGAAGGGCCATAGAAACAGAAATGTTCAAGTGGTTACAAAGCAAGAAACATAGCAGTAGCTGAAATTATCAAGACGCATTGTATCTATTATAAAATAGACATTGGAGGGGGAGAGAAAGGAATAGCGAAAAGCATCACCATAGAAAGCTTGTAAGTCCGTCTTCTGCCTATAACTGATTGGAAAACCTAAAATGGGGCTACAACCTGCCCAGTGAAGGAGGCTTTCTGTGGAGCCTCTGCAATACATGGTACTATAGGTGGAAGCCTGAACCACATGCAGATCTCCAGAGACGGGAAATTCCCACTTAAAAGGACAAGCAGACCAACCTGGAGTGGCTAGAAGA
>NW_006408698.1:4832081-4833865 GCF_000296735.1 Chrysochloris asiatica | reverse complement strand
AAAAAAAAAAAAAAAAGAAGAAGAAGCATTGTAGCATAAAGGTTAAAGGAATGGGCCCTTGAACAAAATTACATAAATTTGAATTCAATGAAACTGCAATATATTCTTGGAAGTTACTTAATCTATGTCTCTGTTTATAACTCTATAAAATGGAAATGAAAACATCATTTCTTTTATTGTGCTTTGTGACAAGTGACTTATGACATGTTAAGACACCTAGAACAATCTTTGCCACACATTAGAGGAAGATAGAAATTAAGTATTGTTATTATAGTTTTTCATAAGGCAATCTATCCCTGGATTACACCTGTACTTTTAACATAAGGGATCTATTTTATACAAATACATCATATTCCATTGTGGGGGTTGATACTGTAATGATCCGTTTCAGTGGTGATATACTAGTGACTGTTTCAAGAGGATCTTGTTGGTATGATTAGAGCCATTAAACCCTAGAGAAGGAAAATGTCACCATGAATAATTTTTCTAGATTTTATACTGAAAGATTAGAATTAAATTTAAGAAATGGGGAAATGTCATATATATGATTCTTTTTGGTGTGTTGGAGAAATTTTGAATCCTTCTGACACATATCCATATGGGGGTGTTTTGTCTTAGTAGAAGAAATAAAATGTTATTGATGTTTTAAGCAATATAAAGTTTACCACAATCATTGAAGACCTGTATTGTGTAACTTTCAAGTAATTAATAATATTGGCTCATTTTGATAATTCACAGATAATTTTTGTAATCTTTTATTACCATGTAACAGCTTCTAGTTTAAAAGTATACTAAATCTCTTATATACACACAATGGAATATTTTGCTACATTGAAGAATAACAAGGAAGCTGCAAGCCACCACATAACATGGATGAACCTTGAGGACTTTATGTTGAGTGAAACTAGTTACAAAAGGAGAAATACTGCATAGGACTACTACTGTAAAAGACTAAGAAAAACAGCCTATATTAAAGAGGGGATGGGGAATTCTTTGCTGGTTACTGGGATGTGAAGGGTTGGGATGAAGGGACACAGGGTAAGGTGGAACACAGGGTCGGAAAGAGACAAGATAGTTTGAGTGCTGGGGGGGGGCAATATACAAGATGGGAGAGGAGAATGGAAGAACAACGTAGACAAGAAACAATTTAGGAAGGTTTGCATGGGCTAAGTGGAACAGAGGTAAATAATGATGTATGCACAACCTTGGAACAACATGGTTCTGGAAAACAGGGATTGAGACATGGTTGGAAAGGGGAAAAGGGGAGAAATAATGTTAAGAGGCTTACTTGTCTTTTGAATCTTGGTTTCCCTGGCATACCATAATAAAATAGACACTTGAAGGGGAGAGAAAGGAATAGCCAGAAATATCACCATAGAAATATTGTAAATCCACCTTCTGCCTATAAGTGATTGGAATACCTAAAATGGGGCTACAATCTGCCCAGTGAAGGAGGCTTCCTGCGGAGCTTCTGTATTACATAAAACCATAGGTTTAATCCTGAACCGCATCCAGAATCTTCTGAGGTGGAAAATTTCCACTTGAAAGGACAAGTAGACCAGCCTGGAGTAACTAGAAGAACAGCAGATTTTTCTTGAAAGAAAGACCAACAGAAAAAATACAAAACAATAACGGCAGTCCGACAAATTACTAAAAGAATAAGCAAGTTGCTCTTCTAGGAGACATCAAGGCAAGTGGTCAGGTCCCCTCAGTAAAGACCCCCTTCCAAGACTACGACTCACTGGGAATATATGCTCTGATTGGTGACCATGTTCATCACCGAT
>NW_006408698.1:4826938-4831526 GCF_000296735.1 Chrysochloris asiatica | reverse complement strand
AGGAAGGTAGAATCTCCACTGAGTAGTATCCAATCTGTCTGGGCGGGGCTGATGAAAGGAGATGTAGATAGGTCTCTTATGATACAATAGTGAATAATTGTTATCAGGACTGATTGTGAGGGTTGGAAATCGAAAGGTAGACGATTTGTAGCAAAGGAGGGGAGTGCCTGACTTTGCAGTCTAGGAGAGGAGGTCCCTGGGACCATCAAGGGAGAAGAGCAGAGAGCGGGACCCTACCCAGAGAAGCAGTGACACCAGAGATGGAGGCAGAGACGATGACATGGAGAGATGGAGAGGCTGCGGAGTTTAGACCCAGAGAGGGAGAGGCGCTAGTTGCTGATGACCAGGGGCCAGGCTAGGTTGGTTGATAATGCCTAGATGGGATTGTAACCATAGCAATGAAACGATATAAGATAGGATGAATGTAAAGTTAATATTCTCCCATGTAAACTATCAATCACATAATTCACAATAAAACATTTTTAAAAAAGGAAAAAATGTAGTTAAGTGGAAAATATTTTGCTATATACAATTTTAACTCAATAAAATAATTGAAAAAATAAGTATCCTAAATCTCTGAAAAATTTGTCATCCATGAAAAGAATGAAAAGACATATTAATGTTACTAGGTATCTTTTGAATTTTCGATGTGGTACTGTAGAATCACCACTGGACTGCGAATGATAAGGTTGGCAGTTCAAATCCACCAGCCACTCCTCAGAAACCCTATACAAGACAAGGTCGATATGAGTCAAAACCAACTCTATGGCACTTAACACCAACAAAATAGGATTTCCGAAGCGAGTAGGTAACAAAAAATAAGAATATCGTTAATAGCATTCATAAAAAATATAATTATCATTAAGCATTGCCCATAGACAATGGGTACTCTTGGGGAAAAGAAGCACCTCAAGCAATGACACTTTGAAAAAATAATGTCTAAACTTCTCATACTAGTTTCATAGAATCAAACCTATGAAAAAGAATTGAGTAATATGTTACATAAACTCATAAATCCACTATTACAAAGCTATAGTCATTATAGACGATAATTTTCAAGACAATACTTCAGATGGTCAAAGGACAATATTGCTAGCAATCAATAAAGGAAAGATTTAGGATATTATTCTCTGTGACATACCTTGACCCCAAAAATTATAAGGGAAAAAAACACAAAACAACATTGCCTTTTCCATCACTCACTATGCTTTATCATTTATCACTTAAGAATTTTTCATCCAAGATACTCATACCCTTTAAGATTATCTCTTCAATATGGTAGAATAAAAGTAAGTAAACTGCATCATCATTCCCCAAGCAATTTACTACATTTTCTTCAAAACACACACAAAAAATGCAGATATAAATATTACTTTAATAGCTTAATGTGGATTGATATCGAGCACATGTTCAATTAACTGATAGAAGACTGAAAATGAACGAAAGTGCTGAACAGTTCAACCTCTGTGTCCATTTATTCAACAAAAACATTTGTCATTGCATGCTGTGTGGAACATTGTGAAAATAAAGATTTGGAATATGTCTTCAAAATGCTACATGAGCTATGATACTCCAAGTCCAAACACTTAGATTACTAGAGGAAAAAATAAGACTAGTGGTTAGCATAGTCATAATAATAAACTAATTTAAAAAATTCCTATATGATGACTTGCATTTTCCCTTCGCGGCTTACTCATGGACCCACAGCTATTAGGAGATACAGACAAAGTTCCAAAACTCACACATTCTTTCCATAATACTTCACTACCTCTTCAGCACTTCATTCACTACCTTTAAAGGCAGCTGTTCTAATTCTGGGCATCTTGCCTTTTAATTATTTTCTTTGTTGACTCATATAAAATATGCCTCACTGCAACTTACTTCTCTGTTCTGCTTATTCCTTTTGGTCCAATTACATACAACATATCAAATTCTTTTTTTTTTTTTTTTAAGTTTTTATTGTGAATTATGTGGGTTTACATGGGAGAACATTGGTTTTACATTCATCCAATCATATTGTGTTTCATTGCAATGATTACAATCCCCTCCATGCATTATCAAATAACCAAAGGGTACACCCCACAAGCCTGCCCCCTGGCCATCAGCACACAGTCTCCCTCCCTGAGTCCAGTGACCCCAGCTGCTCCATCTATCCACGTCATTGTCTCTATCTCCATTTCTGGTATCACTGCATCTCTGGGTAGGGTCCCAAACTCCGCTCCTCTCACTTGATGGTCCCAGGGACTTTCCACTCCAGGACTGCAGAATCAATCATTCCCCTCCTTTTGTTAAAAAAAATCACAAACATCTACCTGTATATTTCCAATCCTTACATTCAGTCATAATGGCAATTATTCACTATTGTACCACAAGAGACTTATCCCCAACTCCTTTCAATAGCCCTGTCCCAACAGACTGGAAAACATTCAGTGGAGATTCTACATTCCACCACCCAGTCTGTAACTAGGCACCTTCTGGAAAGCTTGAAAGCCAGTCACTTCTTGCCTTTATAGCCTCCGTTCTCCCATTTGGGGTAGCCAATGTCTAGGTTGCCCATCCCTGTCAAGCCTGTGTACCGAAGGGGTGAGGGTGATCCTCGCTGTTAAAGATTTGTTCCTTTTTTTGAGCTACCACATGCATAAGTATAGGTAAAGTTCATCAAATTGCAGCAGGTTACTTCCCCCCGCCGGCCCACCCAGTTTCTTCTTCTAGTCGAGTTCTGCTCATCCAGCCATTGAAGCCAGGTCAAGTGGGTACAATCTGCGAGTATGGGTGTTCTTGTGCACCTCCCCTCACTTCATATCAGCTGGATGCTTCACTCTCCGCTCTAGTCCTCTGTAGACCTCTGGGCCCAGGAGTCCCCAGGTCTTGCCATAGTGCTGGCCAACCAGGTATCCACCTGGGTTCACAGGAGCCTATTGAATGTGGTCAGACTTAGCTCCCAACTTCATTGCTGTGTTTCCACCTCTTCCCCTTATCGGTGACCAACGTGTTCACCAGCCAGACCACATACCTGCTCGTGTATTCAGCTAGTGTCTTAGTCTTGGAAGGGATTTTGCTCTGAGGGAATATGACCACTTGCCTTGATGGCTCCCAGGTGAACAGCTTGCTTCTTCTTGTAGTAAGCAATCAGACTGCCTTTATTGTTTTTGATTTTTCCTGCAGGTCTTTTTTTTCACGAAGTATCTGCTGTTCTTCTAGTCACTCCAGGCTGGTCTACTTGTAATTTCAAAAGGAAATTTCCCACCTCAGAGGATTCTGGATGGGGATGAGGATTCCACACTTGGTCTTACGCAATGTATAGGCTCCACAGGAAGCCTCTTTCATTGGGCACCTTCTAGCCCCCTTTAAATTATTCCAATCAATTACAGGCTGAAGACTTACATACAAGCTTTCTATTGTGATGTGTCTGGCTATTCTTTTCTCTGGCCCTCAAATGTCTATTTTACAATGTAAAGGCTCCACAGGAAGCCTCTTTCATTGGGCACCTTCTAGCCCCCTTTAAGTTATTCCAATCAATTACAGGATGAAGACTGACATACTAGCTTTCTATTGTGATGTGTATGGCTATTTTCTTCTCTGGCCCTCAAGTGTCTATTTTACAATGGTAGGCAAGGGAAACCAAGATTCAAACTACAGCCAAGCATCTTAACATTATTCCCCTCTTTTAACAATTCAAACCTTGCCTCAATTCCTGTATCCTGGAGCCCTGTTGTTCCAAGGTTGTGCATACACCATCATTTATCTCTAGCCCACTTAGCCCAGGCAACTGTTCTCCCAACGCCTTGTTCTTCCATGCACACCCCCACCCCCGGGAGAACCGAAGCTATCCTGTGTCTATTCCCTAACCTGTGCTGTATCTTCCCCTCCCACCCAGCCCTCCCCTCATACCATACATCCTGGTGATCAGGAAATATATATGTAATTTTAATTCCCCCCCCTTTTAAGGTGGGTTCTTTTTCTTACTCTTTTATATAATGGTTCTATGCAGTATTTCTCCTTTTGTAACTGACTAATTTCACTCAGCATAATGTCTTCAAGGTTCATCCATGTTATACGGTGGCTTGCAGCTTCCTTGTTGTTCAAGGTACCATAGTATTCCATT
Source organism: Chrysochloris asiatica (assembly GCF_000296735.1). Classification (NCBI taxonomy): domain Eukaryota; kingdom Metazoa; phylum Chordata; class Mammalia; order Afrosoricida; family Chrysochloridae; genus Chrysochloris; species Chrysochloris asiatica. Next base: position 4,827,421 of record NW_006408698.1, on the reverse strand, counting down.
GTGTGTATGTACCACAGTTACTTTATTCATTCTCCTGCTGATGGGCACTTAGGCTGTCTTCATCTTTTTGCTATTGTACATAGCGTTGCTATGAACATTGGTGTTCATATATCTACTCGTGTTATGGCTCGTATTTCTTGTGGGTAAATACCAAGTAGAGGAATTGCTAGGTCATAAGTTATTTCTATTTCCAACCTTCTGAGGAAGCACCATTTTGCAAACCCACCAACAATGTAGAAGGGTCCCAGGGTCTCTGCATTTTCGCCAGCATTTATTTTCTTCTACTTTTTTGATCTTTGCTGTTATTTCTGGTGTGAGAAGATATCTCATTGTTGTTTTGATTTGCATCTCTCTAATGGCTAGTAAGGAGCTCTGATAACGTAGTGGTTACGAATCGGGCTGCGAACCTTAACGTCAGCGGTTCGAAACTACCAGCCACTCCAAGGGAGAAAGATGAGGCTTTCTACTCCCGTAAGGATTTAC
>NW_006408698.1:4796036-4826838 GCF_000296735.1 Chrysochloris asiatica | reverse complement strand
AACAACAACAATGGCTAGTGATCGTGAGCATTCCTTCATATGTTTGTTGGCTGCCCGGATGTCCTCGGTGAAGTGTCTATTCATGTCCTGTGCCCATTTTTTAATTGGGTTATTTGTCTTTTTCTTGTAGAGGTGTTATAGTTTCCTGTATATTTTAGAAATGAGTCCCTTGTCTGATGTGTTGTTGCAAGAGATTTTTTTCACATTCTTTGGGTTCCCTTTTTACTCTTTTAGTGATGTCTTTTGATGCACATAAGTTTTTGGGATTCACATTTAGGTCTTTAATCCATGAACAACTGGTTTTTGTATAGGGCATGAGGTAAAGGTCTTGTTTCAATTGTTTGCACCTCGCTTTCCAGTTCTGCCAGCACTATTTACTAAACAGACCATCTGCTACCCATGCAATATACCTAGACACTTTGTGAAAAATCAGTTGGCTTTATGTGGATGGGTTAATTTCTGGATTCTAGATTCTTTTCCATTGATCAATGTATCTTTCATTGTACCAGTACCAGGCTGTTTTGACTACTGTACCCATGTAGTAAATTTTAAAATCGGGGAGTGAGAGGCTTCCAACCTTGTTCCTCTTCATAAGCAGTGCTTTGCTTATCCTGGGTCTCCTTCCTTTCCATATAAAGTTTGTAATTCTTTTTTTCATCTCTTTGAAGAATGTCATTGGGATCTGGATTGGGATTGTATTTTATGTGTAAATTGCTTTGGGCAGTACTGACATTTTCATGATGTTGAGTCTTCCTATCCAGAAACATGGTATGTTCTTCCATTTTTGTAAGCATCTTTTGGTTTCTTGTAGTACTGTTTTGTAGTTTTCTTTGTATAGGTCCTTTGTTTCTCTGGTTACATTTATTCCTAAATATTTCATCCTTTGTGCAGCTATTGTAAATGGTATTGCTTTCTTAATGTACTTTTCAGTGCTGTTTTTGTTACTTTAGAGAAACCCCACTGATTTTTGTATGTTGAATGTATACCCTGCCACTTTGCTGAACCTTCTATTGATGTCTAGTAACTTTTTTACTGAGTCTTTTGAGGTTTTCTATGTACAGGATCATATCATTTGCAAACAGAGAGAGTTTTATTTCCTCTTTGCCTATTTGGATGCCTTTAATTTCCCTATCTTGCTGCATACCTCTGACTAAGACTTCAAAAACAATATTGAATAGGAATGGTGAAAAACGGCATCCTTGCCTGGTTCTTGTTTGCAGAGGGAAGGCTTTCAGTTTCTCTCCATTGAGTGATGTAGGCTCTTGGTTTTGTAAATATTCCCTTGATTATGTTGAGGAATTTCCCTTCAATTGCTACTTTGTTGAGTGATTTTATCAGGATTGGATGTTAGATTTTGTCAAATGCCTTTTCTGCATCAATCAATAGGATCATGTTGTTTTCTTACTCTTTCTTATTTATGTGGTGGATTACATTGATTGTTTTTCTAATATTGAACCATCCTTGCATCCCTTTTATGAAACCAACTTGGACATGATGTATTATTTTTGTGATCTGCTGCTGGATTCTGTTGTCTAGGATTTTATTCAGAATTTTTGCATCATGTTCATGAGGGATATAATTTTCTTTCAAAGTGATGTCCTTCCCTGGTTTTGGTATGAGTGTTATGCTTACTTCATAAAAAGTATTAGGGAGTTTTCCGTCCTTTTTTTTTTTTTTTTCAAGTCTTTACCTTTTCTTTGTAAATTAGGAATTCATACAATGTTGACTATTTTTACAATTATGTATTTGTTTGTAATACAGTAATAAAATTGATAATGGTCAAACACATTTATTTACTCAGTAACTTTGTGGTTCCTATAACAGGAGACCCTTTCGACAAAAAAAAAAAATCAAGATTAATCAAAAATTGTAGTATACATGTACTTATCTCTACAAAAAGTCTTATATACAAGTTGAGGAACCAAGGTATGCTTTTCATTAATGTATGGGCTTTAGAACATTATCCTAATAAAGATAAAGATGTATGGGCTTGTGTAACATTATCCTAATAAAGATGGATTTCCTAATAGCTCAAGTATCCAATGAAATATTCAGAAATATCATTTTCTTTTTTTCTTCAATCATATTCAGAAAATCTAATGTGTTTACTTGCTTGCTGAGTCTTTGCCAGTCTAATCTTTTCAGCTTTGGTGATTAACTTTTCAGTGCCTCTTTTCTTTTCTCGAGGCTGATTCAGTTTGGCCTGTCTGTCTACCAAAATCTTCTGCCAATACCTCTGCTCATGATCACCAGAAAGGACCTCGAGTTTCCAGTTGTGTTTCTTTTGAATTTCTGTGCATGCATCTATCAGTGCTTGAGCAGCTTCAGGAGTCTTAAATCTTGCATGGCATTCTGTATCTCCTTCTAGCAAGTCAACATAGACAACTTCTGAGATTGCTGCCAAAGTATCCCGAACTTGTTTCCTGCCTGGTAGGGTGCCAGCACTAATGATCTTCACAATCACTCCACTCACAAACTGTGGTCCCAATGAATTAACCTCCTGGGGGCGACATTCTTCACTGTTGATTTTTTCGTTTTTCATTCCAGACTTATTAGGTTCTCCATGGTCTATTTCCATTTCTGACTCTGATTTTATTTGGGATATTGTTTTTTTTCAAAGAAGCCATGTTGGCTTTTTGTAGAGCTAAATACTCCTTTTTCAAATCCATCCATTCAACTCTTTGATAGTACTCTTAATGGTATAACCTCTTCTCCCATTTTATGTCTCTCTTTATGCTTTTTCTTGTGCTTCCTTTTTGCTTTTAAAAGAGATCCGTCTTTGTCTCCTGTATCCTTTTCCTCTTCTGTGGAGACTTCTTTGTTTTCTTGGGAAAATTCCTTATCTTCCTTTTTAATGTTTTCTTTTTGAGTGGTTTTTTTCACTTTAGATCTGGGAGCTAGGCATTCTGCATCTGTGGAGCTCCTCTTCCTCTTACCGGGTTTTACATCAGGTAAGTTTGATGCTTCAGTCTTTTCCCGTTTTTTTCTTTTTCTTTGTGAGAGGCTTTTGGGTTTCAGTTATTTCTACTTCTGACCCCTCAGATGTTGTCCTAGATCTTTTTAGTGTACAGGCGTTCTCATTATTTGTGTCTATATTTGCCTCTTTGGTGGCTGGGGCACTATCTTCCTTCTTCACGTGACCTTTCTTCTTTTTTTTCTTTTCTTCAGGTACTTTAAGAGCTGGAATAGGTTTATTTTTCACTGTCTTAGGAAATATACCAGGTTTTCTTGGTGCTTCTTCTGGTGGATTGTTAAGGAACTCAATAGCTTTTGCTGCTTGTTCTTTTGTTTCAAATTCTACAAAGGCAAATCCTTTCGGATCTCCAGTAGATTTATAGTGTGGGATGCTTATATAAACGACATTGCCACATTTCCCAAACACCTTTTCAATCCAGCTGTGGTTAACATTTTTGGGAAGTAGTTCCACATACACAGTCCACTCATCTTCATCCTTTGGTCTTTCACCTAGAAGCTTTTTTCTACGGATCCTGGTGCCTTGTAAATCCAATTCTACAACAGCTGAACTTTTCAATGCCCTGGCAATTAATTTTCCATCAGTGGTCAATTTTTTCATTTTGTTAAATGACACAAGAAGTGATATATCAACATATCCATCTCTAGATTTTTCTATCTGTTCTCTCAGAAATCTATCCTTATGTAGATTTGCATCTCCAAACCAGAAATCTACTTGCTTAGCAATGTCAGCTAGCACTTGTTTAACCCGAGACCTTTTCTTTTTTTCATTATCTTTTTTCTTTATGCTTTCCTCTTCCATTAACCTGTCTTGAATTTCATTTTCAATCTCCATTCTCAGTTGAATTCCCCAAACACAGGGTCAAAAACTGCGTCCCTCAGTCCTTGCCGCCTTCTGATCCTTCCGTCCTCTTTTATATTCTGGAATAATTTGGGTAGAATTGGTAACAGCTTTTCCCTGAACTTTTGGTAGAACTCACTAGTGAAGCCATCTGGGCCTGGACTTCTTTTGGTTGGGAGTTTTTGATGAACTGATCAATTTCTTCTTTTATTGTGGGTCTGTTCGTTTTCTACTAAGTTTAGGTAGGTCGTGTTTTTCTAAAAATATATCCATCTCTTCTAAGTTTTCGAATTTTTTGGAATAAAGCTCATCATAGTATTGTTATTATCCTATTGATTTCCTTTGTTTCTGTTGTGACGTCGCCCATGTGGTTTCTAATGTGAGTTATTTGTGTCTTCTCCCTCTTTTCTTTAGTTAGGTTTGCCAATGGTTTGTCAATTTTATTAATCCTTTCAAAAAACCAGCTCCTTGTCCTTGATTCTTTATATATAGTTTTTCTGTTTTCCATCTCATTTATTTGGTGACTATAGGTTCCCTCTGTTGGTCTGTTTCTAATTGTTGCAGATGCTGTGCTAATGTGTTAATTTTGGTTCTTTCTTCTTTTTGGATGTGCACATGTATTGCAATAAATTGTCCTGTCAGCACCGCTTTCGCCGTGTGCCAAAGATTTTTGGTACGTCCTGTTTTCATTCTCGTTTGTTTCTAGGAAATTTGTGAATTCACATTTAATTTTTTCTTTTAACCCAGTCGCTTTTCAGCAGGGTGTTATTAAGTTTCCATGTATTCGGCTTTATTTACTTGGTCTTCTTATTGTTGATTTCTATTTTTATAGCATTGTGGTCTGAAAAAATGCTTTGTAGTATTTTGATGTTTATAAATTTATGGAGCCTTGCTTTCTGACCTAACACATGGTGTATTCTGGAGAATGTTCCATGTGCACTGGAGAAGAATGTATTGTGCTGTTCTTGGGCTGAATGCTCTGTACATGGGTCAAGATCATTGATTGTGCTTTTTAGTTCCTCTGTAACTTTGTGGAGTTTCTTTCTGGTTGTTCTGTCCCTTTTCAAAAGTGGCATATTACAATCTCCCACTATAATTGTAGATTTATCTATTTCTTTCTTCAATTCTAGTAGTGTTTGCTTCATATATCTTGCTGCTCTTTCATGTGAGCGTAGATATTTATTATGATTATGTTGTCTTACTCAATTTGTTCTTTCATCATGAGATAGTGTCCTTTTTTTTTTTATCATTTATGCTGTTTTTTGTTTTAAAGTTTACCTTATGAGAGATTAGTATTGCCACTTCTGCTTGTTTGTTTTTGCAATTAGTTTTGTATGTTTTTTTTCCATCCTTTAACTTTTAGTCTGTTTTTGTCTATGTGTGTAAGGTGTGTCTCTTGCAGGCAGCATATTGAAGGGTCTTGCTTTCTTATCCATTCTGACACTCTCTGTGTCTTCACAGGTGCATTTAATCCATTGATATTAAATGAAATTATTGATAGGTATGAACTAATTGCTGCCATTTCTTAATTTTTTAGTAGTACTCTTCATTCTGTCATTCTGCATGCCTTCTTGTGTTGAGTTTGTGGTTTTTGTGCTATTTCTTGTCAATTTGTTTTAGTGTTCATGTTTCCTTATTCTACTTGGATGTTCATTTCCATGGTAATTTGCGAAGTATTAACTTTCTTTGGGGTTACCCTATAGTCTATTAACTTTTCCCTCCACTTAAGACACTCTATTGTATCCTGTAATCTACCTGACCTCCTCACCACCTGGGTCTCTCTATTCCTATATTTTTCCCTTCTTTGACAGTGTTATTATTTTGAACTCCGATTGACCTCCCACCGCCTTTGAATTCTTTGTAGTAATTTTGTTCTGTTCTGAACTCTGCTATCTGTCGTCTGTGTTGCCACATTTGTCAATCTCTGTTTGCTGTCTATTCTTGTTGGTTTTCAGTCCAATGAACTCCCATTAGGATGTTTTGAAGTGCTGGATTGGCTTTGACAAAATCTCTTAGCTTCTGTTTATCCTGGACTGTTCTGATTGCACCATCTTATTTGATTGATAGTTTTGCTGGATAGACGATTCTTGTTTGGCAGTTTTTTCCTTTTAGGGTTATTATTATTTTTTTTTTAATGTTTTATTGTGCATTATATGATAGTATATATGAGAGAACTTTAGTTTTACATTCATTCCATCGTATATCATTTCATTGCCATGGTTCCAATCCCCTTCATGCATCATCTTCCGACCAAAGGGTATATCCTAGAAACCCGTCCTCTATACTACACCCCCCACCCCCAGTCTTAGGCCCACAGTCCCTCTCCCTCTCTGGATCCAAAGTCCCCAGCCGCTTCATCATTCCACGTCATCTTCTCTGTCTCCATCTCAGGCATCTCTGCTTCTCTGGGTAGGGTCCCGCTCTCGGCTCTTCGTTGATGGTCCCAGAGACCTCCGCTCCTAGACTGGAGAAATAATCACTCCCTTCCTTGCTACAAAACGTCTACCTTTGCATTTCCAACCCTCACAATCAGTCTTCATAACCATTATTTCCTACAGTATCGCAAGCTACCTATCTGCATTTCATTTCATCAGTTCCACCTAGACAGATTGGATAGTACTCACTGGTGATTCTGCCTTCCTCCATGCCCCCTAGCTCTAGGTTCCCTCTTGAAAGTTTGTAAGCCAGTCACTTCTTGCCTTTGTAGTCCCTTGCTCCCCATTTGGGTATCCAATGTCCAAGTTGCCCATCTCTGTCTACTCTGTGTATGGAGGGGGTGGGAATGTTTCTTGCTGTAAGGATTTGTTGCCTCTTTTGAGTCACTGCATTCGTAGGTATAGGTCAAGTTCATCAGATTGTATTAGCTCAATCTTCCCCCCCCCCCTTCTTTCTTCTCCTGGTTGAGCTCTGATCATCCAGTCATCTGGTCCAGGTCACATGGGTACCATCTGCAAGTATGGGTGTTCTTGGGCAACGCGCCCTCTTCCCATCAGCCGGCAGCTCCATTCTACACTCGAGTCCTCCGTGGCCACACCACTGACTCTGGGCCCCTGAATCCCCAGGTCTCCTCACACTGCTTGCCAACCAGGTCCCCAGAAGCCCACTGAATATTGTAAGGCTTAGCTCGCCACTTCATTGCTGCCTTTACCCCACTTCTCCCCATCAGTGATGTGTGTGGTCACCAATTAGAGCGTGCATTTCCACCAAGTCTCAGTCTTGGAAGGGGGCCTGCATTGAGAGGACCCGACCCCATGCCCCAATGTCTCCTAGGGAAGCGACCCATTTGTTCCTGTAGTAACAGTCCGTCTGCCTCCATTGTTTCATACTTTTCCTGTAGGTCTTTCATTCAAGAAGTATCTTTTGTTCTTCTCGCCCATTCCAGGCTGGTCAGCTCGTCCTTTCAAGTAGAGATTTCACATCTCTGTTGATCTGGATGTGGTTCTGGTTTCTACCTACAGTTTTATGTATTGCAAAGGCTCCGCAGGAAGCCTCGTTCACTGGGTATGCTGTAGCCCCATTTTAGGTATTCCAATCCGTTATAGGCAGAAGACGAACTTACAGGCCTTCTAGTGTGATGTTTCTGACTATTCCTTTCTCTGCACCTCCAGTGTCTGCTCTATATTATATAATGCAAGGAAAACCAAGATTCAAAAAACAGCCAAGCATCTTGACGCGACCCCGCCCCCTCCTTTTAGGGTTTTAGACATCTCCCCATTGCCTTCTTGCCTGCATGGTTTCTGCTGAGAAGTCAGAGCTTAATCTGATTTGGTTGCCTTTGTAAATTATACTTCTCTTTTTCTTGTCTGCTTTTAGGATTCTCTCCTTGTCTTTGATTTTGGAGAGCTTGATTATTATATGTCTTGGTGATTTTCTTTTGGGGTCTATCTTTCTTTGGGTATGTTCAGCTTCTTAAATGTTTGTCTTCTCATCTTTCAAGATGTTAGGGAAGTTTTCTGCCAGCAGTTCTTCAACTATCTCCTCTGTGGACTTCTCTGGTTCTTCCTGTTCCGGAAAGCCAATAATTCTTAAAATGTTCCTCTTCATGTTATCCTACATGAATCTTAGACTCTTCATATTATTTTATCCTTTTTTCCGCTTCCTCTTCTATCTTAGCAGTACTGAGAGATTTAACTTATAGCGCACTGTTTCTGGCTTCCATCTTTTCAGTTCTGATAATTTATTACTAATCATCTGAACCTCTTTTTCAGGTTTTGAATTGTTTCCAATGCTGTATTGATCTTGTTTGATTGCTCCTGGAGTACTTTCCTGACTTCTTCCTTATTTTCCTCCACCCCTTTTCGGAGCATTTAAATTTGCTTCCATATCATTCTTCTGAATTCCTTCTCTGGCAAATACAAAGCCTGCTTTTAATCTTCTGGAAATACTTTGTCTCTCTCCAGCTCATTTGTCTCAATTAATCTTTTCTGGTTTTGGACATGTTTTGAGATTTTTGTTGTGTTTGTAGGGTAATTTTCAGTAGTTAGGTGGGTTTTTATTGCTTAAAGAGATGTTTGTTGCTGTTTTGTTAAGCTTACTGAGAGTGTTGCCTGGTGGATATGATCAGGAGATAAGTTTCCCTTTTCTCATATAATTAATGCCTAATAGCTCTTATTGGCTCTTGTCTCAATGGTAAAATATTATGGGGTATTCTTTTAGCTTAGCTATATGGTCATGATTGCTATTTCTCCTTGAGTAACTTTGGGGAAAAAAGCTCCCACTGCCAGGAAAACAGTGTTATCAAAAGGACCAAAACAGAAGCAATATAAAAGGAGAGACAAAATCCAACACTCTAAAAGAAAAATACAACTGTGGCCAACTGGCCAGTAGTGTTCGTTATGCAGGCAGTGTTTGTGTACCATAGAAACCTTAGTGTACCATAGAGTGGGGTTATCCACTCACTCAGGCCCCTCCTCTAGTTACCACCACAAAGGTGTGCAGATACATATATAGAAGTTAATGGGAGAAAGATTGTCTTACTATTTTTGTCTCTGATGGGGTCAGTTAGGTATCTGTGTGTGCACAGCGTAATTCTCGAAATAGTTGAATCCTTTTATGTTGGGATTTTACAGATTGTTCATATGGTTTGTCTGTCATGCTAGCCCTACTTTTCTCTTGCTGGCAGGCAGAAGTAAAGGGGTCCCGCACAAGTTAAATTTAGGGCTGGGACCCGGAGTCAGACGTCATAAGCAGCTACCAATGAATCTGACCGAGGGACCAATGGGGTTCTTTTCTGTGCTGTGGGAAAACTGGGGGCTCAATGCTGGACTCTTTTGGGGGGTGCGCACCCACCCACCTGAAGGCGTCCAGGCTGGGCAGAGAAGATGCAACAGGAAAGAGGAGGAAGAAATGTGTAGAATCCCCCCATACCACCTTTGGCAAATGTACCTACAAGGGTTTTAGCCCGCTGATTCACTGTGTGATGGTCAGGCTGTGGCCTCACCCTCTGAACTCAGTCTGGGCGGGGTGAGGGCAGAGCATGTCCTGTGTCTGGATCAATTCCTAAATCTCAGTATTTTCCTTTATACAGAGATTTTTCCACTGGTGGATGCGGGAAACTGATGCCCTGCACCTTATGCTTGATTCAGAGCTCTGGGGTTGTTCCGTGAAAGCAGCTTCTCTGGGTTTTCAATCCCTCCACCACGGACTCTGTCCTACCTGACTCTGCTTCTGCCATCTCCAAAACCGGAAGTCAACAAGTCTAATTCTTAATCTACAACAGTTTCTTTTAGATTTTTGCAAAAGCTATAATGCCTTTTCGACTACACTGTCTTTACATCTTGTCTTTCTAGGAACTTGAAAAACAAAAGCAATTGAGGTTGCTAAAGTGATTTAAAAATAAAAAAGTTATTTTTCATAAATGGTTATTTTTCATAAATGGTTCATGTAAATGGTTTGTCTATTTTATAGTAGCAAAATAGTAAATAGGCCTGAACTTACTTTGCAAATTATGTGAATCCTGAAACAAGAGAAAAAATATATATATACTCTATTCACTTTAAATATAACTCCTGATTGAGAGAGGGAGGAGCTGAGCTTCCGTATCTCAAAGCAGAACCCCATACAGAATAATGCAGACATGCATTTCAAGAAACTGTCTAACTTGGGCACGGAATCCTGCATGCTAGTTGGTCCAACTGAAAACTCATTTTTGTTATTTCACATTCATCTAAACCATTTACAAGGTATGATTTACAAGTAATGGGTCTTAACAACAAGAAAAATAAAATAATAATATGTACTTCTACATAACTGTTGTCCACAAAAGCAGTCACCAAAGAACACTATAAACTCATTCCAATAATATTGCCAGAACTTTTTTAAGAATCATATATAGAATTAATTCTCAAGCCACATAAAAAGATCAATTTCTTTACTTTGGTGAGAGAACTAATCTTCCATCAAAACAGTTACTTTGGATCATTTACTTAGTTAGCTACACACGACTCTAAATTACTTTGGGTTGGTTCCAAAGAGTAAATAAGCCGTCAGATGACAAAACTTTGGATTTAAATTATTTCAAAGAATTAGCTAGCTCAGTGAAAGGTCGTGTCTAAAGAAGAAACTCAAACATCAATGGCAATGACAAGAGAATGGAACGGTTAGAAAATTATTGCAAGTGACCACTTTGAAGGGAATAAAGATGATGCTAACAAATATAACTCTCATGGAAGCAGCAGTCAAAAACTCAAACAACGTATTGCATATAGGCAAATCTGCTGCACAAGACCTTTAAGTGTTGAAGAGCAAAGAGGTCAGCTTGAGGGCTAAGGTGCGCCTGACCCAAGCCATGGTATTTTCAATAACCACATATGCATGAGAAAGTTGGACAAAGAATAAGGAAGACTGTAGAAGAATTGATGCATTTGAGTTATGATGTTGGAGGAGAGTACTGAAAGTACCATGGCCTGCAAAAAGAACAAACAGATCTTTGTTGTAAGAAGCATAGCCAGAGTGTTTCTTGGAAGCCAAGATGGCAAGACTTCGCCCGTCATACTTCAGATATGTTATCAAGAGGGACCAGTCACTAGAGAAAGATATCATGTTTGGTAAAGTGGAGGATCAGAGAAAAAGAGGAGGACACTTAGAGAGATTAAATGGCACAGTGGTGGAAACAATGGGCACAAGCATAGCAACAATTGCAAGGTTGGCCCAGGTAGTATTAGGTACTGACTTGATAGCACCTAACAACAACAACAAATATGAAGATACGGACATTTACAGATTGATTATACAGTGTTCCAGATACTGTGTGAAGTGTTTTACATGGATTATCTCATTTAAAACAAAAGTAACCCAATTAGGTAAGTACTCTTATACACGATACAAAGTATTATACTCATATATTATTCTCTCACATATTCTCATATATATTATAATCATATTATTCATATATACTCATATATACATAAGAGAAAGTTGGGTTACAGAACTTAACTTTCCAAAAATAGCTAGGCTCCAATATCTATCCGTGCTTTTAATTAATTTATTCTATGCTACGATTTAAAAGAGTATATATTTCAATTGTTCCAAAACATTAAAAAAAAAATGTTACATATTTCAATTTTGTAAAGGAGAGAAGTGAGAAATTTGTGGAATCATCTCAAATCCTATGAGTTAGAATTCCATGTATCTCCCAACCTTGGCAAAAAAAAAAAAAAAGCATTCCACAACTAAGTCTCATTTTTCACATATCAGGAATGAGACATTGGGGTAATTCACAAATACTTTGGATATTCACTGATGCCATCCATGGAGTAGGATTATCCTTCCCTGTTTCATTTGAAATTTAGCATGACCATGTGACAAACAATTATGAACACAATTGAGGTATTTCTTTCTGGTAGAAACTTCAAGAGCTTATCTTAATTCTCTGCTCTTGTCACAATGCTCATGGTAGCACTGACAAGATGGAGTATCCCTCATATGGTTCTCGGATGACTGTGAAGAGTGCAGGTTCCCTGCTGATCGATGGTGGACTATTCCATGAGTGGGAAATAAATTTTGCATTCTGTAAACAACTGAGATTTTGGGGAGTTGTTGGTTACCCCAATAAAACAGACTGAGTCCTGGTGTGGTGCCATAAGATAAGCACTGGACTGATTAATCACAACATTGGCAATTCCAACCCATCAGCTGCTCTTCGGAAACCCTACCCAGGGTCGGAATGAGTTGAGACCAACTGACAGCACTTAACAACAACAACCCAACTGATACAAATTGATACTTAAGAGTTGGAGTGCTGCCATTGCAAATTAAGATATAGTTAAATATATGGCATTAACTTAGAGGCAAGGTGGTAGACATTAGGAAAACTGTTATCAAAGGCTAGAAAATTGGAGACCCATATTAGACAGTGGTACAACACTGAATGAGAGTGTCGCTTGCCAAAATTTGTAAGGCAGATAAGTATGTACTTAATGAATTTATGGTCCTAGAGGAAGAGATTGGAAAACAAACTGTTAGCTGTTGTATTGGTTGCTGCTGTCTGCAATGGGAAAGAAAGAAATGTGCTCAGAAAATAATGGGCCAGTTTATAGGCAAGAATGATAGAGGGCAGAGTTCAGACAATTCAAAAAACTGCAGGGTAGAAAAAGAAGCAGTCAGTAAAAGCTGAAAACTAAAAACTCATTGATAGATTTGTGATAAGTGAATAGACTGAAAAATAAATATTTTTGTTATACATTAAGCCACTGCTATGGTGTGTACATTAAGTCCTGGTGTGGCACTGTGGGTTAAGGCGTCAGACTGCAAAGCCGTTTGAACCACAAGGCTGGCGGTTCAAGCTCACCAGCTTTTCCTTGGAAACACTTACAGGGTCGCTGTGGGTGGGAATCGACTGCAAAGCACTTTACAACAACAACAACATTCAGGGGACTGTATGATACTGCAGCATAATTAAGCCTGTCTTGACAAAAGACACCTAAGAGACACCTCAATGGCCTTTGAGATACACATGTTTGACTGCTCAAAGATTATTTTGTGTAATTATTTAATTATCAGGGGCAGTATTAATAGATTGTTTTAGAATATTAAAATATCTATAAAATGTTAGTAACTATTATATCTGGGGATTACTTATAAGTACTGTTTTCTTTTATTCCTTTTTGTGTTGTCTGAATATTTTACAATGAGAATGTTTTACTTTCATAAAAACTGAAAAAATAATAACATCTAGACAAGAACTGATTTACATTTTTGTACAATGTTATATACACCCGAACAGTTACTATTCTTGCACATAATCCCACCTCATGAATAAGCTGTGCATCAAAAGTTTATTTGCAAATCATGTTGAAATAAAAGGGAGAATCCATCAAGATGTTAATGTTCTTGAATTTATTCCTTTCACTACAATCAGGACATTACACAACAAACTCAAGATCCTAGTACACTCAAAAAGTTGAAGTGTCATGTAGCTGAATCACAATAACGCTATTGTTGTTGTTAAGAGCTGTGAAGTCAGTTGTGACTTGTAGCAGCCTGTATACAGTTTGTGAGTAAAGGCTGGTGGATCTGAACCACTGACCTTGTGGTTAGTAGTCTAGTGCTTATCCACAGTGCCACACCAGGAATCCACAATACTAATGTTGTTCCTGTTAAATGCTACTGAGTCAATCCCAACTCATAGCGACCCTGTATAACGGTGTCCTAAGAATGGCTAGTGGGTTTAAACTGCCAACCTAGAATTTAGCACTCCAGTGTTTATACTACAGCCATCACATCAGTACTCAATTACTAATTGTTGATGCTGTTGTTAAGGGCCGTAGGGTCGGTTTCGACTCATAGGAACCCTGTATAGGGCTTTTGATTAGCTGCTGGTGGGTTTGAATCCCCAATTCTGTGGTTCGCAGCCAAGTGCTGATCATACTGCGCCACACCAAGACTCCAACACTAATAGTGCATTATAATGAATTACAACAGTGGAACTATCATGGTTAAGAAAGAATACAGTTGAAGTCGCAAGATAAATATATGAGAGCCCAGCTTCCGATAAATCTCCCAACCCCTGGTGTGGCACTATAACTTAAGCACTGGACTGCTAACCACAAAACGTTGCAGTTCAAACCCACCAGTCGCTCCTCAGAATCTTTATACAGGGTCTGCTATAAGTCAGAATGGACTCAACAACACTTAATAACAATAACTTTGTAGTAGTAAGAGACCCCTTCCAATATTTCATTCATAGAGACACCAGCAAAGGATAAGGTTCATGGGGATGAGAATGAGGGAGGAGAGGAGTAGTAGAGAGTACAAGGCAATAAGGGAATGTATATATAAGGAAAGTACCTAAGCCAGGAAATTCTCTCAGATCAATAGTCATTCCCCATCTTATAGGAATTGTTATTGATCCCATTGGATCTGAATGTTCAAGCAGTCACAATTCACTATACTACTAAAACAAGTGTGGTGCTAGGGTTAATGCGCTGGACTGCAAGGTCGGTTTGAACCATAATGTTGGCGGTTCAAGCTTGCCAGCCACTCTTTGGAAACCCTATACAGGGTTGCTATGAGTCATAACTGACTTGACAGCACTTAACAACAACAATGCAGAAGTTAAAATTTTGGCATAACAAAACACATTGTAGTTTCAGATAGAACTAATATTATACTTTGAAACTTACTAAGCCTTAATATGTCTTTAAAGTTGCCCCCCCCCAAAATTGCCTTTTAAATAACACTTCAAACTTCACAAAAAACTATTAAGCAACACTAAATACATAATTGGAGTCCTGGTGTGGTGCTGTAGGGTAAATACTAGACTTAAAGATCTGTTTGAACTGCAAGGTCTACAGTTCAACCTCAACAATCGTTCCTCAGAAACTCTAGATAGAAATGCTAAGAATGGGAAATGACTCAACAGCACTTAAAAACATCTACAAATATATAATTAGAAAACATATTTGCACTATTGATTCATTCAGCCAAAAGATTCTGCAGACTTACAAATACAAATTTATAATACAAAAGATGTAGATATATTGTCCACTACTTGACTTTTGAATGTATAAAATAAGAAATTTCAGTAAGTGAATAATAAGAAAACTGAATAAATGTATGCATTTACTTTAGCTGAATGGTCAACTCATTGATACCATAGGTTTCATAATTGAGGGTCCTATAATAAAAATATATAAAGCACAATGCTGTTGTGGAAATCCAAAGAAATGTGCCACTTGAAGTCAATCTCCCTCTTCTTTCAACCATGGTCAGGACTTTCCATACTAACTATAAATGGTGTTTTTGCTTTAATCTACACTTTAAATAAAATGAAGTTCAAAATAGTAAACGTGAAATAGAAAAATATTCTTGCAATTTTCAGATCTGTGTCAAGAAATCTATTGTATGAAATTTATCAAAAAAATAAAGGGCAAATGGAGTTCACCCTGCTAACCTACATGGAATAACTACTTGCTAATCAGGCTTCACACAGAAACAGGGACAAATTATTAATCATCTAATTAAATAAAAGGGCAACATCTTTGTCTATAGAGCATGGAAATGTTGCCTCATCAGTAAGTTGACATTCTATATACTTAAAGGTATTCACCAAGATGTGAATGCTCTTAAGTTTGTTGATAGTTTATTATTTCCACTAGCAGCAGTTAGCCTTGGTTATCACTAGTAGGTTTAATGTTATTTTAATTGTATAGTCAATCTTGTGTAGATGTGAAAAGTAATGAGTATATATTTGGATAGGATTGTCTAACTCCAAAATGACAAGCCATCAACTAGTAAACAATATTTGTCTCATGAACAAGGGCAAATAATGTTTGACAGCTATCATTTAAATTTGCTGCATTTTCTAATTTGAAAATCCTGGAAGAAAACTGAGAAGTTTATGACAGGAAGACAAAAATCTTTAAATAAGGAGGATTTTTTTACTACTAAAAATGTTTAATGATTAACTGCCTCCAGGATAAGTGGGACCAAGCCATATGTAAAGCCAGATTAATGGTAAGAAGAAATGTGTTTTCCTTCCCAAAGTGTTTAAAAATAAATCTTAAAATACTGTTTTTCATATTTCATAACCATAACTGAATTATAAAGAGAAGGCTAACACTTGCTAGCTTCTCAGATTTCTGGGTTTTGTAATGAATGGTGCATTTGGTGTTTTCAATTTATCGGTATATTGATGTGAAATAGTACTTCCTCTGAAATATGCTAAATATCCCTTTAAAAAAATCTGTGACAACATAAATTTTCTACACTCATTCAGGTTTACTGCTATTCACAAAATCATATGTAACCAAAATTTTGCCATCCACTACAGTGAATTAAATGATATGACAATCTGTCAACCAATCAATAAATATTTTGAGCTTTAGATTTTACATATAAATCAATGACATTTTATTATTTTCATTATAATTATAAGATGGAATTTCTCTTTATGGATCTCCTTTAGGTTCCAACTGAATTATACATTTAACTATCCTAAAACTAAAGGAAAAATTATACACCTTAAGGAAGAATATTAATGCCATTTAAAAAGTGTGACAGAGTGACTATGACCTTTAATTTGGGCATTTAAGCAAGTTTGTTTAGTGAAAAATAATCCACTTCACCTATGGATACTTAAGCATAACTGAGAAGGAAAGAGGAATTGATTGATGGCAGTTTAAATGGTTACAATATATTCTCATTTTGCATGTATAGTCAAGAATTATGAATGTGGATTTTGGGTGACTATTGATAGAGCAATTTTGAAATTCATCTTTTCAGTTCTTATGAAATATGTCTGCTAACAAAATTAATGGAGTAGCAAATATTACAGAAAGAATATTACAATTACCTATCTGCATCTTGAAAGGGAATATGCTTTGGAAAAGTCATGGAAACATATACTTGAATCTTATTTCACCAATTACTTACTTTATAATTAAACACATTACTTATACTCTTTAGACTCATTTTATAACTCTCGTAACTTACCTCATAGGATATGTGATTATAAAAATTGTGTTGTTCAATTAATACTAATTTTCTACTCCTTTTTAAATAGTCTCATGTACTTGAAAAGTCCCTTTTTATTGACAAACAATTGACACATTAATTACTGTAAACAGGTTCCCTGAGGTCTTCTATTAGTCAATGCTGTTAACCTACACCTAATCCTGGTATTTCTTTCAAGGAAAAGTCTTGTAATTCAGACTTTTTACTAATGTTAAAGAGTTACCCCTTCAGCACTCTTATGCTAAAACTTTCTGAAAAATTATTCTACTAACTTTTACTGAATACAAAAATTCTACCTATAATAATGTGTTTAATGTTTGTTGTCAGTTCTGACTCATAATGACCCTGCATAGAGTTTCCAAGGAACAGCTAGTGGGTTTAAGCTGCAGACCCTGTGGTTAGCATTCCAGTGTTTATCCTAGGGCTCCACACCAGGACTCCTTCCATTCACTACACAGGAAAAGGAAAATACAACCAACAGGATTAAACTACTGCACTTTGAGGGATGTAAGAGCTGTCAGGTCAAAATGCCTAAAGCATAATATCCATTGTCAAGACTGAATCCATTGATCTGGTTAGGTAAGGCTGTTACCTCTGACCTTCATCAAAGCATTTTTTTCCCTAAGCCTATACTTTTAAATCTAAGAAGGAATTCTTCAGACACAAATGGATTCTGATTTCATCTCTACAATTTGGGTGACTTGGATAAATTAATTACATCACTTGGTTTTAATTTCGTTATCAGTAAAATGAGGATACTCAACCTACTAAATAGTGTTATTGCCAATACTGAATGAAATCTTGAATAAAAAGCACAGATTAGAACTTTCAGGAGCCTTAAGGGAAGAGAGCATTCCTAGAAGGAAGAATTTAAATAATCTTGGAAAGAGGCAAGGGAAAATTATGGATAACAGCTAGGACAGAGTACCAGATCTTCACTTTTGCAGTGAATTGGGGAACAAAGAGGAAGGAATGGCAGAAAAGGTAGGGTTGGGTCTAAGTTTCTAAGGAAGATGTGCATCATGCAGTGTGTTAGACTACTGCCTCAAAAGGAACAACATGATTACATTTGTCTTAAGAACTCCAACTCTGGAAGTATTTTCCAAGGGTGGGATACAATATAAGAGGCTCTTCCAAAACTGCAGGCATAGAAATGCAAGTGGGAAGGGAATGAGAAGATTGACAAGTTTTTTCATGAGATATCTCATATGTAAGAGTTTAAAATACTGATGAACTGAATACAGTGAGCCAGCTTCATTCAACTCCTGAGTTCTGCCTTTTTACCCTCCTATTTTCAATTCTAATTTCTCAGTTCACAATGAGCAATCACATGGTACACTTTGTGTTAAGTGCCCATAAGTTGCTTCTCACCCACAGAAACACTAAGCAGAATAGAACGAAGTAATTCCAGACCTGCACCATTCTCACCATTGTAACTGAGTTTGGTCCATTGTTGCTGACACTATGTCAGTGCATCTTTTT
Source organism: Chrysochloris asiatica (assembly GCF_000296735.1). NCBI lineage: Eukaryota > Metazoa > Chordata > Mammalia > Afrosoricida > Chrysochloridae > Chrysochloris > Chrysochloris asiatica. Next base: position 4,808,588 of record NW_006408698.1, on the reverse strand, counting down.
TAGAGTATTCCTCTTTTTCATTCACGTTACAAGTAACATGCATGATATCCTTCCCTTGGGACTGGTCCCTCCTGACAACATGGCCAAAATACAAATGACAAAGGCTTAGCGGCTTAACTTCCTTACTTCCAAGGTTTCTGGTTATACTTCTTCCAAAACAAATTTGTTTGTTCTTCTGTCAATGCATGGTACTTCCAATAATTTTTCCAAATGCATCAATTCTTCTCCAGCCTTACTGTCAAAATTTCACATGCATATGAGTTGATTGGAATCCTGTGGCACTGTGGGCTAATGCTCTGGACTGCAAAGTCTATTAAAACATAAGGTCGGTGGTTCAAGCTCACCAGCCGCTCCTTGGAAACCCTATATAGGGTCGCTATGGTTCGGAACCAACTCCACAGAACTTAACAACACCATGAGCTGATTTAAATTACTATGGCATAGGTCAGGCACATCACAATACTCAAACTAATATCTGTGCTCTTCAGCACCTTAAATAGGTCTTGTGCGGCAGATTGGCCCAGTACATTAGAAATTGGATTTCTTGACTGCTGCATACATGAGTGTTGATCGTAGAGCCAAGTAAAATTAAATCATTAACAACTACAGTCTTTTCTACCTTTACCATGGTATTATTTATTGGTCTAGTTGTGAGGATCTTTGTTTTCTTAACAGAGAGGTGCAATTTATACTGAAGGCTATAGTCTTTGACCTACATAATTAACTATTTTAAGTCGTCTTGACTTGAAGGTTGTAGCAACTGCGTGTATGGTAGATTGTTAATGAGTCATCTCAAATTATTGGCTCAGCATACAGATTGAAAAAGTACAGTGAAAGGACACACACCTATCAACACTGGTGCACACCTTTACAGATTTTAAACCTTTCAGTATCCCATTGTTTTGTTCGACGGACTGCATCGTGGTCTACATACAGGTCCCTCATAAGCACAATTAAATGTTCTGGAATACCCATTCTTCCCAATGTTACCCATACTTTGTTATGATCCACCCAGTCTAATGCCTTTCCATCATCAATAAAACATAAGTAAACATCTTTAAGGTATTCTCAGTTGTCAACCAAAATGCATATGATATCAGCAATGATATTACTAACTCCATGTCCTTTTCTGAATCAGGCTTAAATTTCAGATAACTCATTATCGATGTACTACTGCTATTGTTAAGGAGCTCTGGGAGCATAGTGGTTACGAGCGGGTTGCTAATATCACGGTCACCTGTTCAAAACTACCAGGCATTCCATGGGAGAAAGATGAAGCTTTCTGCTCCTGTAAAGATTTACAGCCTTGGAAACCCTGTACAAGGTTACTATGAGTCGGAACCAACCCACGGCACACAACAACCACCACCACAACTATTGTTTTTGAATTCTCTTTAGCAAAATTTTACTTGCATGTAATATTAATGATATTGTTCAATGATTTATTTCCATGTTCTGTTTTGTCCATTTTCTTTGAAATGGGTGTAAATATGGATCTCTTCCAATAGGTTGGTCTTCCAGTGCTTTATCAGTTTCTTGAAACATTTCATTAGGTATCCCCATCAATTCCTGGAAGCTTATTTTCCGCCAATGCTTTCAATGCAGCGTAGACTTATTTATTCAATATTATCAGTACTTGATCATACGCTACCTCTTGCAATGGTTTATCATCGACTAATTATTTTTTGGAACAGAGACTCTGTGTATTCCTTCCATCTTCTTTTTTTTTCCTTACGTTTTTATTGTGAATTGAGTGATAGTATACATAGGAGTTCTGGTGTGGCTCTGTGGGCTAATGCGTAGACTGCAAAGTTGTTTGAACTGCAAAGGTCAGTGGTTCAAACTCACCAGCTGCTGCTTGGAAACCTGATATAGGGTCACTATGGTTCGGAATTGACTCGACGGCACTTAATAACAACAACATACATAGGAGAACTCAACGTTTCATTTCAATGATTAACAATCAACTCAGTGCATAATCATTCAACAGTATTTGCTTCCATTCCCTCGGTTTCCTTTGTTTGTTTGTTTTGGGGGTGGAGGGATGGACACAAAAGCACTCAGGAATATATAGTAATTTAAACAACCAAAGGACAAATACTGTAAGCCTGCCTCCTGGCAGCCAGCACTCAGTCTCCATGTCCTCATCTCTGTCTCCATTTCTGGTGTCATTGATTCTCTGGAGAGGGTCCCACAATCCACTCCTGCTCTTCTCCCTTGATGATCTTAGGGTCCTCTGTTCCTGGACTGTAAAATTAACTACTCGCCCTTTTTTGTTACAAAACTTCTACCTTTACAGTTGTGACAGTCACAATTAGTGACGGTAACAATTATTCACTATTGAATCCTAAGAATTTAATCCCAATCTCTTTTCACCAGAACCATCTAGATGAAATAAAAACTATTCAGTGGGAACTCTACCTTTCCCTGCACACTCTTAAACTAACCTCCCTCTTGAAACCTTGAAAGCCAGTCATCTATGCCTTTATACGCCACTCATTTTAGGTAGCTAACGTCTAAGTTGCCCATCCCTATCAACCCTGTATACAAAGGGGATAGGATTGATACTTGATGTGAAGACTCTTCCTTTCAGTTGGTATTTTAAGATACTACGTCCATTAAATATAGTTCAACTTCATCAAATTGTAGCAATTTACATTTGTTTTCTGTACCATTTTTTTTTTTTTTTTTAAATCTTCCTCTAGTCCAGTTCTGATCATCAAGCCATCAAGTATAGGTCAAATGGGTACTTATCTGCAAGTCTGGGTGTTCTTATGCATCTCTTCTCACACTTCCTATCAGATGGATGCTTCACTCTCAGCTCTAGCGCTCCATGGCTATGTTCTTCTTCATGGACTCAGGAGTCCCGAGGTCTCACCATACTTCGGACTAACCAGCCCTTCCTCTTCTCTCTCTCATCTCCAGGTCAATGGGAGTCTATGGAACGTGGTTGAACTCAGCCCGTATTGTCATTGCTGCTTTTCCCCCTCTTCAACTCACCAGTACACCAACGTAGTTGCCAGCAACTTTACATGTCTGCTCATGTGTTTCCTCTGAGTTTCAGTCTTAGAGGGGAGTTTGTCATGAAGGGACTTGATTGCTTGCCTTGATGCCTTCCCAAAGAACAACTTGCTTGTTCTTGTACTAGCTTATCAGAAACCCACTTTTGTTTTGGATTTTTCCTACTGATCGTTTTTTCAAGAAGTATCTTCTGTTACTATAGCTGTTCCAGGCTGGTCTGCTTGTGCTTTCTAGTGGAAATGTCCCACATCACAAGATTCTGGATAAGGCTTATTATTCCATCAAAGGTCCTATACATTACAAAGTCTCCACAAGAAATCTCTTTCACTAAGCAAGTTCAAGAGCCCCTTTTAGGTATTCCAATCAGTTATAGGATGAAGATGGGCTTACAAACTATCTGTAATCATGTTTCCTGATATACCTTTCTATCACACCACATCATTCAATATTTTGCCCATAAAATCCTTCAGTATTTCAACTCGAGGCTTGAAGTTTTTCCTTTACTTCTTTCAGCCTAAGAAATGCTGACCATGTTCTTCCAATCTGGTTTTCTAAATCCAGGTCTTTGCACATTGCCTTATAATACTTGACTTTGTCTTCCTAAGCTGCCCTTTGAATTTTTCTGCTCAACTCTTTAACTTCCTCATTTCTTCTAGTTACTTTAGCTTCTCTTAGCTGCTCAAGAGAAATTTTCAATCTTTTCTGACATCCTTTTTTTTTGTATTTTAATGAACTTTTGCTTTTTCATTTATGATGTTCTTGATGTCCTCCCACAACTCCTGTAGTCATCAGTCATTAGTGTCTAAAGCATCAAATTTGCTTTTCAGGTGGTCTCTTTAGTTCAGATGGGATATATTCAAGGTCCTATTTTGGTTCTCATGGATTGTTTTAATTTTCTTCATCTTCAGCCTGAACTTACATATGAGCAATAGATGGCATTCCACAGCAGGCACCAGGGCCTTGCTTTTATGGCTGATGATACAGAGTTTGTCTATCATCTCTTCCCACAGCTTTTGTCCTTTTGATGCCCATGCATTCCATCAGTTTAATCCACATGTATAGTTGCCTTTTACATTGTTGAAAAAGGATTGTTGTTAGGTGCCTTCGTGTGGGTTCCGAGTCACAGTGACCCTGTATAGTGTTTCCAAGGAGATTCTGGTGGGTTTGAAGTGCCGATCTTGTGGTTTGAAGTCCAGTGCTGATCCTACAGAACCACATCACAAGTCCTGAAAAAAGTTATCTGCAATAAAAATGTTGGTCTTGCAAAATGCTATCCTGTGATCTCCAGTATTGCTTATATAACCAAAGCCATTATTTTCCAACTACTGATGCTTTCTGTTTGTTTCCAACTTTCATATTACAATCACCAGTTATCATCAATGCAGGTTGGTGGCTTGATCAATTTCAGCCTGAAGATGTTGGCAGAAGTCTTTAATTTCATCAACACTTGCTTTAGTGGTTGGTGTGTAAATACAAATGAAAGTGGTATGAACTGGTCTTTCTTGTAGATACATGGATAGTTTCCTATCACAATCAAAAGCAACATTGCACTTAAGGATAGATCTTAAAATGCTCATTTTGACTGGGAACGTGAGCCATTCTTTTTCAATCTGTCATTCCCAGCATAGTAAAAAACATGATTTTGTAATTCAAATTGGCCAATGCCAGTCTATTTCATATCACTAATGCCTAAGATGCTGATCTTTATAGGTTCCATTTTTTTTATGAATTTTAATTTTGCTAGATTTATTCCATGTTCTGATTATTAATGGATGTTAGCAGCTGTTTCTTCCCATTTTTAGTTAAGCCACATTAGTAAAGGAAAAGGTCTAAAAAGTTTTGCTCAAGTCACATCATTATGATAGACTCTATGTTGAGAAAAGAGCTATGGTAGTGTAGTGGGTTACTAAATACAAGGTCAGCAGTTCAAATCTACAAATCACTCCATGTTAGAAATGAGGCTTTCTGCTCCCATAAAGATTTACAGCCTTGGAAACGCAATGCAGGGTTGCTGTGATTTGGAACTGACTTCATGGCTACCACTTACTTTGAGAAAGCACCATTTCCCTAATCATACCATTTCCCACAACCTCTACTACTACCACCTACTTTGAGAAAACACCATTTCCCCAGTCATACTTTGAGTCATACTTTGAGTAGATGAGGGACTCATCTACACTGCTATTCATACAGTTTTCCATGGCTAACCATTCAGAGTGCTCCACACCACCATTCCTTCTTCCTAATAAATCTTAAGTCTGTAAGCTCCATTGACACCTGTCCACCATGGATGACTCTGAAGGTATTTAAAATACCAGTTGCAAACTTCCAACATCACAGTCACACACAAGCCAACACAGTATGGAAAACAAGTGTTATATTACATTATTTAATGATACAATAGGTGTGAAGGTAAAGGAATACTCTAAAAAATGTTTAAAAGAGACCTAACCACCACCATTCTGACTCATAGTGACCCTACATAGGGTTTCTGAGAATGTAAATCTTTATAGGAGCAGCAGATGGTCTCATCTTACTCTTGCAGATCAGCTGGTGGATTTGAACAGGTGATTTTGCAGTTGGCAGCGCACTGCCTAACCCACAACAAGAAGCAGGCAAAGTGCTAACTTGTTTCCCTCTCAAACAGGTGAAAGTGTGGAGTATTATTAAGCAATGTGCTCAGTATAAACCCATGTGTACCTAGATGTCTATCCCTATCACACAGCAAGCAAAGTGAGGGATAAAAATGAAGAGAGAGTGATGATATATACAAGAGGAAGGGTGGCAGAGGAAAGGTGAAGGTAGTAGCGGGAGACACGGGGATGTTGCTGTTGTTGTTGAGTGCCATTGAGTTGGTTCCAACTCATTGCAACCCTATATAGGGTATCCGAGGAGCAGCTGGTAGGTTTGAATTGCTGGCCTTGTGGTTCACAGTCCAAGCTAATCCACAGTGCCACCTCAGAAGTCTTTAGACAGGAATATAAGAGTTAAGGAAAACAGAGGTAAATACTGTTAACTGGGGACTGTAATCATTGTACTGAAGCTAAGTCTATGGTTTGTTGAATGGAAACCAGATGATCTACTCTGTAAACCATCATTCAATGCATAATAAAACATTAAAAAAAAGAAAAAAGAGTGATGGTGATGTGTGGCTCTGGAATATGAATTTCCTAGATCAGAATCTTTGTTTCATCACTCAGTATTTCTGTGAAGTTGAGCAAGTCATTCAAACTCTGAATGTCAGTTTCTTAATTTATAAAACAGTGAAAACAACAAAACCTGCCTCACTTGACAGTTACAAGGATTGCATGAGATATATCAGACAAAGGGCTCAAAAGAACACAGTCAGAGAGAGCTCAGTAATTATTATCTGCTGAAATATATGTTTAGAAATGTATGTTTAAAGGGAACAAAAGGAGCTTACAAATTAATCACCAAGACTACACCAGTTGCTTGAGGATCTATTCTTGTTCATGTCGACTCCATGTATTTCAGAGTGCTTCATAGGGTTATTAAGGCAGTGACTTTTAAGGACAAAATTGCCAGACCTTATGTTTGTGACATTCTAAAAATTAGAAACTTATGTGCATCAAAGGATTCACCAAAAGAGTAAAAAGGGAGCCCACTGAATGGGAAATAATATTTTGCAATGACATATCAAACAAGGGACTAATTTCTAAAACCTACAGAAAACAAACACCTCTACAAGAAAAAGACATTCCTTCTGGTACTGATGTTAAAAATTTTTAGTTAACATGACTCCACTTTTACAAAGGTAAAAGTAAAATATAATGATCTGCTATTGGTCATTTTTAATTGTACAATAATACGGTCTACTGTGCTGGGAATGACAAATTGAACACATATGGCATCTCATTCATTGTTTTAAAAAAATCCTGAAGTACACCACTGTCAGTAATACAATAATATACCTACACCTACAAGAAAGGCAAGTTAATAGGATAATTATTCAAATTTATACACCAACCACTAATACCAAAGAAGACGGAAACTGAACATTGATCAATTTCTGTACTCAAAGTTATGCATATACTCAATATGCATTGATAATTATTGGTGCTTGGGATGTAAATGCTGGCAACAAAGCAAGATCAACAGTTGATAATGCATCTTTAGTGATATAAACAAGGCCAGAGATGGCATGATATATAATTTGGTAGGAAAATAATGTATCCATCCAAGATACCTTTATTCAACAACATAAAGTGACTAGAGTCCTGGTATCGCGTGGTGGTTTAGTGCTCTGGACTGCAAAGTCAGTTTGAACCACAAGGTCGGCAGTTCAAGCTCACCAGCTGCTCCTTGGAAACTCTAAGTCAGAACCCACTCAACAGCATTAAACAACAACAACAACATATTCACCATATAGAATATGCAGTAATCAAATCCACTGCAAAAATGGAAAGACACTATGGAGAAGATCTAGATAATCAGTCACAGCAGGGTGCAGTGCCAAGGACTAAACCCAGCAATTTCTAATTTACAAGTTGGAAATCGTAGTGTGCTGTTGTTGTATAAGCACTAGACTGCTAGCCACATGGTTGGCAGTTCAAACACACCAGCTGCTCTTCAGAAACTGGGTCAACATGAGTCAGAACCAACTGGATTGAACAACAAAAGTTCAAATGGAAGCTTAAGAACATTAAAACAAGTCCATGAAAACCAAAAGTAAGACCATGAACATACCACACTTGAATTTGTTGTTGTTGTTGTAGCTAAGTTGGTTCCGATTCATAGTGACCCTGTATAGTGTTTCCAAGGAGTGCCTGGTGAGCTTGAACCTCCAACCTTGTGGTTCAAATCGACCTTGCAGTCCAATGCTTTAACCCATGAAGCCACACTAGGATTTAAATGCATACTGTCCTATATAAAGGTAAAAGAATCCCTGAGATTAAGCAGGAGCTAGTGAATAGTATGCAAAGTAAAAATTTTCTTAAAATCATAGAAGTAACAATTTACGACTCCTGTATTTAGAGACCATCTAAAGAACAGGTTTGATGCTTAGAAAATTAATGACTGAAGACCTTAAGAGTTGTAGAATGTCATTATATATATAAAGAAAACGTTATTAAAAAGGCAGCACAGAAAGAAAAGTCTATAATGGATGTCAGAAAAGACTGAAACTTATTCTGAATGAGGAGCAGTTAAGGAAAAAGGAAGAAAAGATGAAGTAAAATAGGTGAACAAAAGATCTAAAAGGACAGTTACAAATCACAAAGTAAAATATAATAATGAAATATACAATTTCAGTGTGTTAGAAAACACAAAGACGTTAGAAAACACAGTGTGAAAGAACTAAAAAAAAAATTCAAGGTGTGAGATGCTATACTGAAAGCCTCTATAGGACTCCTGGTGTGGTGCTGTAGCAAAAGCACATGAGTGCTAACTACAAGTCGGCAGTTCAAACTCACCAGTTGCTCCTCAGAAACCCTATATAGGGTCACTATGAGTTGGAACCAACTCAGTGGCACTAGACAACAACAGTGTGATTTCTGTGTTGCACTGTAGGATAAACACTGGACTACTAATCACAAGGTCAGCAGTTCAAACCTTACAAGCATCTCTGTGAGAGACAGATGACACTTTCTGATCCTGTAAAGACTTAGACTCAGAAGACCTATACAGAGTCGCTATGAATCTGAATCAACTCAATGCCATTGAGTTTGAGTGGATCATGAGCACAATATTGAAGGATGAAGGAATCATCAAAAGTGGATGGAAGTATTGGAAACTGGAAAATATGGCCTTGATGACAACATGATAGGATTTTACAAGACCAGAAAAAAAAAAAAAAGAGGATGGAAGGAATACAGAGAATCCTGTACCAAAACGAATTGGTGGACACTCAAACATTTCAGGAGGTAGCATATAATTCATAATGAAGGAATATGTTCAAACTACACTAAAGGTGTTGGCAACATCAAGGCTGCAGGAATTGACAATATATCAACTGAATTGTATAAACTAACTGATGCAGCACGCAGAGCTTATTCACAAAAGTCAAGAAATTTGGAAGACAATTATGAGGTCAACTGATTGGAAGAGATCCAAATTTGTACCTATTCCAAAGAAAAGTGACCCACGAAATGCGGAAATCATTGACTATCATTAATATCACAGGCAAGTAAACTCTGAGAAAAATAATTTAAAAATAGTTGAAACTGAGACAAGAGCTAACTACACCTGCTAAGCATTACATGTGAAAAGGGAAGCCTATCTTCTGATCATATTCACCAGGAGACTCCCAGTAAGCTGAATAACAAACAACAAACATCCAATTAAGCTTTAAAAAAAACAACAAACACAAAACTATCGGAAATGAGGAATAAAAAACAACAAACGATATCGAAACATGTCCACAAACAGAAGAGAGTAGCTGAGACAAATGAGCTGGAGAGAGAAAAGGGCTTTCTAGAAGAGAAACAGCAGGTTTTGAATATGCCTGAGAAAGAATTCTGAAAAATGATATGGAAACAAAGGAAAACAAGGAAGAAGTCAGGAAAGTACTACAAGAGCAGTCAAATAACACAGATACAGCATTGGAAACAATTCAAAACCAGAAAAAAGAGGTCCAGATGATTAATATTAAGATATCAGAAATTGACAATACACCGAAAAGGGACAGGAGCAGAATAGAAGAGATGGAAGCCAGAACTAGTAAGCTGGAAGACATTGTGAAAAAGTCAATACTGCCCAAAGCAATTTACACATATACTTCAATCCCAATCCAGATTCCAACTACATTCTTCAAAGAGATGGAAAAGACAACTACTAAATACATATAGAAAGGAAAGAGACCCAGGATAAGCAAATTTTACTACATGGCCACAGTGGTCAAAACAGCCTGGTACTGATACAATGAAAGATACATTGATCAAGGGAACAGAAGCGAGAATCCAGAAATTAATCCATCCACATACAGCCAAATGATTTTTGACAAAGTGCCTAGGTATATTGCATGGGGAGGAGATAGTCTCTTTAACAAATGGTGCTGGCAGAACTGGAAAGCAATATGCAAAAGAATGAAACAAGACCTTTATCCACAGACCCTATACAAAAATGAACGCAGCATGGATTAAAGATCTAAATGTGAATCCCAAAATTATGAAGGTCATTAATGAAAAAAATAGGGACAAATGTGAGGGCACTAATTCAGCGCATATACAGACTACCAAACATTTTTAAAAGTACACAAACAAAAGTAGACAAAATAGATGAGTGGGACATACTAAAAATTAAAAACATATGTGCCATTGGAGGGATTTTAGTTGATGTTAAAGAGTGGGAAACAACAGAATGAACCACTGACCGGGTGGTGACTTGGGGGATGAACAACTGAACTTGAGAAGGGGTGACAGGAGGTCAGTTAGGAAGACTCTTTAGGGTGCTAAAGAAATGCTTTGTTTCTCCAACCAAAGTATCTTTGCATCCTCAGCATACCTCCTCCCACCCACCACAGAGGTGTCAGAATGTGCTTTATAACAGTCTCCTCTTGGCCTCTCCAGCATCCCCTCCCCTACAGAGGTGTCGCTAGGTGTGATTTGTGACATCACACCCTTCCCAGACTCCCATTGTCTGGGCAGTGCCATGCTGACCGAACCAAGCTTAAGGGTGAGGCTCATTATTGTCTGGGGAAACTACTTACAGGGAGTCAGCAGGCCTGAAGTGAACCTCTGAAAAAGGATTCAACACGGTGAAAATGGCTAAGAAGCCACATGCCTCAACCACAGATGATAAAGAACCAACCACAAGCACTGCAGGGAGGAAGAGGAAGGTTGCTGGGGATCCCAAATCAGGTGAGAATTTTAAGGTGCCAAAGACAACCATAGTAGTGAAGAGTTCCCATCTGCCGAGTATGAAGACCAAAGAACATACCAAAGCTTCATCCCGTTCAAAAATGCCTAAGAAGGCTAAGGGGCAAATCCAATTTGTCCATTATCGAAAATTAATAAGAAAAAGGAAGAAACTAATTTGTGTGCAGACCAAGAGACACCAGACCAAGAGTCCATGGAGGCGTGTACCACCTCAAGCAGTGCCATGGTGGGTTCAATCAAGTCATGTGATGCCCAGGATCAAGAATCCCTCGAGAGTTCCATTGCCTCGAGTAATTCTGACCAAGACAAAGAGTCCCTGGGGAGGTCCACCACCTCATGCGATTCCCTGGGGTCTCACCAAGCAGACGATTAAAAAGTGAATCTTCAAAGAGGTACAACAATAGTGACGATTCAAATAAAACAACTTGTGAAAAGTTAAAAAAAAAACAACAAAAACTTATATGCATCAAACGACTTCACCAGAAGAGTAAAAAGGGAACCAACAGAATGGGAAAAATCTTTTACAATGACATATCCGATAAAGGACTAATTAGTAAAATATACAGGAAACTACAACACCTCTACAAGAAAAAGACAAATAAACCAATAAAAAATGGGCACAGGATATGAACAGACACTTCACCAAGGAGGAGATCCAGGCAGTCAACAAATACATGAAGAAATTTTCACGATAACTAACCATCATAGAAATGCAAATCAAAACAACAATGAGATATCATCTCACACCAGAAATAACAGCAAAAATCAAAAAAGCAGAAGACAACAAATGCTGGCGAGGATGCAGAAAGACTGGGACCCTCCTACATTGTTGTTGGGACTGCAAAATGGTCCAACCACTCTGGAAAGCAGTATAGCACTTCCTCAGAAGGTTGGAAATAGAAATACCTTATGACCCAGCAATTCCTCTACTTGGTATTTACCCACAAGAAATACGAATCATAACACGAGTAGATATATGCACGCCAATGTTCATAGCAGCACTATTTACAAAAGCAAAAAGATGGAGACATCCTAAGTGCCCATCAATTGAAGAATGGATAAACAAACTGTGGTACATACACACAATGGAATAGTATGCTACCTTGAAGAACATCAAGGAAGCAACAAGCCATCGCATAACATGGATAAATCCTGAGGATATTATGCTGAGTGAAATTAGTAAGTCACAAATAAAGAAATACTGCATAAGTCCATTATTTTAAAGTACTGAGAAAAAGAACCCACCCAAAAAGGGGGGAAAAATCACTATATATAATTGCTGAACACCGGGATGTATGGGATGAAAGGAGGGGAGGGAAGGAGGGAGAAAGAGCACAGGGTAGTGAATAGAAATAGGAGACCCTGGGTGCTGGGGGGGGAGGGGGCAATACACAAGAAGGGGGAGGGAAAAAGAAGAACAAGGTGGACGGGAGAACGGTTGGGCAGGTTCACATGGGCTAGATAGGACAGAGGTAAGTGATGATGTATGCACAACACTGGAATAACAGGGCTTCAGGATACAGGGATAGAGGCATGGCCTGAAAGGGGATAAAAGGTGAATAATGTTAGGATGCTTGGCTGTCTTTTGAATCTTGGTTTGCTTGCCTACCATTGTGAAATAGACGCTTGAGGTGGGTTGGGGATAGCCAGAAACATCACAACAGAGAACATGTAAGCCCGTCTTCAGCCTCTAACT
>NW_006408698.1:4794174-4795760 GCF_000296735.1 Chrysochloris asiatica | reverse complement strand
TTTTTTTTTTTTTTTTGCAAAAGGAGGAGATTGATTGATTTTGCAGCCCAGGAGTGGAGGTCCCTGGGACCATTAAGTGAGAGAAGAAGAAAGTGTGACCCTACCCAGAGAAGCAGTGAAGCCAGGCATGGAGACAGAGATGTTGGTGTGGACAAATGGAGTGGTTGGGGACACGGGACTGGAGAGGGTGGGGAAGAGGAGCTGTTTACTGACAGATGGGGGTAACCTGTAGGGTGTATCCTTTGATTATTTGATGATGCATGGAGGAGATTGTAATCATTGCAATGAAATGTAATGTGAAGCTGAAGTGGGACAGAGGCAAATAATGATATATTCACAACACTTGAACAACAACCCTTGAACAACAGGGCTATGGGATATAGAGATTGAGACATGGTTGGAATGGGGAAAAGGGGGGAAATAATGGTAAGATGCTTGGCTGTCTTTTGAATCTTGGTTTTCCTGGCATACCACTATAAAATAGACACTGGAGGGGGAGAGAAAGGAATAGCCAAAGATATCATCACAGAAAGTTTATAAGTACGGCTTCTGCCTGTAGCTGACTGGAATACCTAAAATGGGACTACCATGTGTCCAGTGAATGAGGCTTCCTGCGGAGTCTCTGTATCACACAACACAATAGGTGGATTCCTGAACAGCATCCAGAATCCTCTGAGGGGCATAAGGAGTCCTGGTATGGTACTGAGAATCAGCACTGGACTGCTAATCACAAAGTTGGTGGCTAAAACCCAACAGGCTCTCACGGGATACCCTAATACAGGGACACTGAGTCAGATCTGACTTAACGGCACAACAACATTGACAGAGGAAGAAAAAAATCTGGATCAGATGGATACATTTCCAGAAAAACACGACCTGCCTAAACTTACTCAGACTGAAGTAGAAAATCTGAACAAACCCATAACAAAAGAAGAAATTGACCAGATCATCAAGAAACTCCCGACCAACAAAAGCCCAGGACCAGATGGCTTCATGGGTGAGTTCTAACAAACATTCAGAGAAGCACTGTCAGCAATTCTACTCAAATTATTCCATAAAATAGAACAGGATGGAAAACTCCCTAATACTTTTTATGAAGCAAGAATAACCCTCATACCAAAACCAGGGAAGGACATTACTAAGAAAGAAAATTATAGACCAATATCCCTCATGAACATAGACGCAAAAATCCTCAACAAAATCCTAGCCAACAGAATCCAACAGCACATCAATAAAATAATACATCATGACCAAGTGGGCTTCATAAAAGGGATGCAAAGATGGTTCAACATCAGGAAAACGATCAGCGTAATCCACCAATATAAATAAGAAAAAGGAAAAGAACCACATGATCGTATCGACCGACGCAGAAAAGGCATTTGACAAAATCCAAAATCCATTCCTGATAAAAACACTCAACAAAATAGGAATTGAAGGGAAATTCCTCAACACAATCAAGAGCATATATTCAAAACCAAGAGCCTACATCACACTCAATGGAGAGAAACTGAACAGGAACCAGACAAGGATGCCCTTTATCACCGCTCCTATTCAATATTGTGCTGGAAGTTTTAGCCAGAGCTATA
>NW_006408698.1:4792629-4793778 GCF_000296735.1 Chrysochloris asiatica | reverse complement strand
TACAAAGCACTACTACAAGAAACCAAAAGAGACCTACAGAAGTGGAAGAACATACCATGTTCCTGGATAGGAAGACTCAACATTGTGAAAATGTCAATACTACCCAGAGCAATTTACACTTACGATGCAATCCCAATCGAGGTTCCAAAAACATTCTTCAAAGAGATCGAAAGGACAATTACTAATTTTATATGGAAAGGAAAGAGACCTAGGATAAGCAAAGCACTGCTTAAAAGGAAGAACAAACTTGGAGGTCTCTCACTCCCTGATTTCAAACTTTACTACATGGCTACAGTGGTCAAAACAGCCTGGTACTGGTACAATGAAAGAGACATTGATCAATGGAACAGAATTGAGAATCCAGATATCAACCCAAGCACGTACAGCCAAATGATCTTCGACAAAGTGCCTAGGCACAGTGCATGGGGAAGTGACAGTCTCTTCAATAAATGGTGCTGGGAGAACTGGAAAGCAATATGTAAAAGACTGAAACAAGACCTTTGTCTCACGACCTATACAAAAACGAACTAAACATGGATTAAAGAGCTAAATGTGAATCCCAAAATTATGAAGATCATCAATGAAAAAATAGGGACAAACATGAGAGCACTAATCCAGGGCATATACAGACTGCCATACATTTTTAAAAGTACACAAACATAGACAAAATAGACAAGTGGAACTTACTAAAATTTAAAAACTTGTGCGCATCAAAAGACTTCACCAAGAGAGTAAAAAGGGAACCCACAGACTGGGAAAAAATCTTTTGCAACGACATATCGGATAAGGGACTAATTTATAAAATATATAGGAAAACGCTACACATCTACAAAAATAAGACAAATTAAGACCCAATTAAGAAATGGGCACAGGATATGAACAGACACTTCACCAGGTAGGAGATCCGGGCAGTCAACAAACATATGAAGAAACGTTCAGGATCACTAGCCATTAGAGAGATGCAAATCAAAACAACAATGAGGTACCATCTCACACCAGCAATAACAACAAAGATAAAAAAAAGTTGAGGACAATAAATGCTGGCAAGGATGTGAAGAGACTGGGACACTCCTGCATTGCTAGTGGGACTGCAAAATGGTCCAACCTCTCTGGAAAGCAATATGGCACTTCCTCAGAAGGTTGAAAATA
>NW_006408698.1:4726547-4791359 GCF_000296735.1 Chrysochloris asiatica | reverse complement strand
CCCCCCCCCACACACACACACAAAAACAAAACAAAACAAAACAAAAAAACAGGATTTGGCCAAAGAGAGAGATGTGAGGGCAATGGAGTGTGGGGGCTAGCTAAGCATTTAGGCAAATGAAGCTTTTAAAATCATCTCATAATGAACAAAATCTTCTGTTTTGGTTTAAATCTGATCTGCTGATATCGACTCCCATATTTTTAAGCCATGTCCATGTGTCTTCATGACTGGGTGTTATTTTTAAATGCCAGCGAGTCAGTACTGACTCATAGCGACCATGTATAGGGTTTCCGAGGAGCAGCTGGTGAGTTTGAACTGTTGACCTTGCAGTTCAAACCGACATTGTGGGCAGTGCTTATCCTACAGTGCCATGTTTGTAAATAAACACGCACACAATCTTTACCTCATTTGACCAAATTTCTTGAATAAGTAACTTACAACTTGCCCTTTACCAAGTATTTCTCACACACATTTGCCACGATCTATATAATTTTTATTTTTCTTATATTTTATTTACTTTATAAATCCCTTGTTTATGACTTTTCTAATTTCTTCTGCACTGGTGTATCTTGCAAAATCTGACACTAAAGTTGTAAAAGTAGATGTACTAAGGGGATTTAGGAACCTCTTCCCAATTAACTAATGAGAATTATGCATGGCTATGAAGATTCAGATATATAGCTAAAAATTTGATAATGAACATTAGGATCCAAATTTTCTGGCATGAAAACTATCTTCTCTGATAGCACATTTAAATACTGACTTAGGGAAATTCATTACAATTCTGCATAGGCTTAGCTCCAATATTAGCAACATGCCTCTAGGCTCATTTGTCCAAGAATTTCTTATTCAGCATCTCAGCTGCACGGGTTTCCACACAGAAATGAGCAGGTAAAAATGGCTAGAGCTTCATAATGAGTCAACATTAACATAATTACTTTCCATTTCATCTATTATGGTACACTGTTTGACTCTCTCATTTCTTTTCATTTCAATCATTTCTTTAGAACACCCACAAGGCCCTGTTAAAGAAATGAGACTTTAGAGGCTGCACTACAGAAACTGAGGTGAACTAAATAGTTTGGTAATTTTCCCTTAGAAATGATCAAATGCTCCATACTAACATAAGTGGTGTAATTTGGTACTCGAATACAGTATTTCTGTACATCTCTTAAAACAATGTATATAATTAGATAATGACATCAAAGTGATTTATTTGGCATCATGAAGTGTGACTATACACTAACTAACGTTTGGGTTGTTGTTTTAGATCAAACAGAACTTAATCTTCCAGATGCAACTTGTCTATCACAGTTATCTCAGGGACTACATACTTATTATAATTATGCATCCACTGATGAAAACATTTCTGAGCATCTTTTTTTTTTCATTGTCTTCAGGGACAGTTTACCACATAAATGATAAAACATTGCTTTACATTTCAGGACCAGGGTTTGATCAATTAAGTTATTCATCTGCTGCATCAAATATAAGGCAGGAAAATTTGGCTAATTACAAAGATTATTTCCATTCTTGGAGAATGAAGATTTCCCACCATTAAGTATATCCAAAAGGGACACCCCGCTAGAGTTCATATCTAAGCCCCTGTACTTACACCAAGCAACTCTGTTGTTGATAAGTGCCCTTGAATCATTTCTGACTCATAGCAACCCTGCATAGGGTTTTCGAGGAGCAGCTGGTGAGTTTGAACTGTCAACCTTGCAGTTCAAACCAACCTTGTGGTCTGGTGCATTATCCTTCAGTGTCACACTAGGACTCCACAACAAGTAACTAATTTAGCTTAAATTCTAAGGTACATTATAATATCCATTTCTCTGCACTTGAATAATAGAGATTATAGTATCAGCCTTCGGTATGAATTGCATCTCAATGTAAAGAAAACAAAAATCCTCACCACTGGACCAATAAACAACATTCTTATGAATGGAGAAAAGATTGAAGATGTCAAGGACTTCATTCTTCTTGGATCAACTATCAACACCCATGGAAGCAGCAGTCAAGAAATCAAATGACGTATTGCATTAGGCAAATCTGTTGCAGAAGACCTTTTTAAAGTGGTGAAAGCAAAGATGTCATCTTGAGAACTAAGGTGTGTCTGACCCAAGCCATGGTAAATTTTTTTTTTTTTAATTTAAGGTTTTTATTGTGGATGAGTAAAAGTTTCAGGGCAGATCATCAGTTTTATATTCAACAAATTATACACCTTGTTTCATTACAATACCTCAAGCCATGGTATTTTCAGTAAACTCATATGCATGCGAAAGCCGGACAGTGAATAAGGAAGACCATAGAAGAAGTAAAGCTTTTGAGTTATGGTGTTGGAGGAGAATATTGAAAGCATCATGGGCTGCCAAAAGAAAAACAGGTCTGTGTTGAAAGAAGTGCAGCCAGAGTGGTCCTTGGAGGCCAAGATGGCCAAACTTTGTTTCTCATACTTCGGACACACTATGAGGAGGGACCAGTTGCTAGAGAAGGATATCATGTTTGCTAAGGTGGAGGATCTGAGAAACAGAGGAAGACCCCCAGCGAGGTGGACTGGCAAAGTGGCTGCATCAGTGGGCTCAAGTGTGGCAACAATTATGAGATTGGCCCAGGACCTGGCAGTGTTTTCTCCTATTGTGCATATGGTCGCTATGAGTCAATACCAACTCGATGGCATCTAACAACAACTCTTAGACATACGAGAATGTCTGCCAAAAGAGATATCTGAAAGAGTACCTAGAATGGTAAAGTAAACTGTGAAATTAATAGATAGATCCACTGTATTGACTTGGTGGCAAATACATTCTATAAGCAATACATGAAAAACTAAAGTACTGCAAAATAGTGCTGATGTGCTGCCAATGATACTCTATTATTTCTTAGAGTTATCACAGTACATACGCTCTATTTCCATGTAAGGTCACATTCTGAGGTTCTGGGTGAACAAGATTCAAACTAACTCTTGTTCCATTTTAATGACAGGATTATCTCAACTGATAGAATATATATTTTCCTGTCGTCTTTTGATTTGCAATCATAAAACCAACATGTTTGAACATCTAGTATATCCAGGTTGGTGGTACAAACTTACCAGCCACTCCTTGGAAACCCTATACAGGGTCACTATAAGTAGGAACTGACTCGACGGTACCTAACAACAATACTAAAGTGCACTAAAACCCAGTTTCTGCCCTTGAGGAATTGAATTAACTAAATAGCTGCTGTACTGTAACTTTGATTTGCTCTACTAGGGAGGCTTCACCACCTCACCTTGGCTGCTCCTTCAGCTACACACACACACACACACACACACACACACACTTTGCTCTCTCTCTGTCTGTCTCTCTCTCTCTCTCTGTCTCTCTTTCTCTCTCTGTGTGTAAGCAAATAATAAAATGCAAGCATGTTCATCCATGAAGCTATTTATAAAACTTTTGGGGAACTGGCCAGTACCTAATATAACTTGTACTTCAGAATTTTCATATCCATATTTAATTAAATGATACAGTAATTGATATTTAAAATGTAAGTACCTGTCTTTCTAGTGATGTCATTTTACCTTGAAGTGTATGAAGAAAGGGATATTTACCTACCACTCTTTTGGCTAGAATGTTTCTAAGCCTTGTATTAAATACACCTGTAGTGCTTTAAAATGAAATTAATTAAATGCCTGAAATTGGAAGTTGGGGAAAAATAGAGCCATCATGCAAAACAATAGTTTGCACCTATTTTTTTCTTCTGTTCTATACTGAGTATAAATAATTGGTCTAGGTCATCCTGCTTACTCAGCCTATCAGAGGAAAAAAGAATTGCTAGTCATCAATTATATTCATTAAATTATGCAAAATTCAAGACTGTTTTGCTAATAAACTATAGTATAACTAGCTATATAATTATATGGAAATCAATATGCTTTTGAGAGCAGTCATTTATCAAGAGAAAATTCATTCCATAACCAAATGGCATTCTGTAAATACCTTAAACTCTAGATAACAAAAGTTCTTTATATCACTGTATTAAATAATTTTATAAAACAAGGAGATTGGGCGTAAATTTATGCTTGCTTTCGAGGTCTTTAACACCATTGTTGTTGTGACTCCATCCCTAACAACAATGGTTAAAAATGCAAATTCTAAGTAGATGTGAAGTCTAAGAATGAGACACCATCACAATACTTCCAAGCCCATCTACAGCAGAAATGATTTTATCATAAGGTTAAGCACTCAACTACTACCCCATAAAAGTAGGAGACTCTAATCTGGCCAAAGACACATTGGAAGACAGACCTGGTGATCTGTTTCTGAAAGGTCACAGCCTTGAAAACCATATACTGACATGTGTGCCCATGAGTCAAAACTGAATCAATGGCAAATAACAATAATAAGTACATATTTATATTCATAACTAAATAGTATATTTATGAAAACAAGCATCTACTGTTTTTAAAAATGCATTTAAACATAAAACTAAAGTGAAACCTGATGAGATAATATACTGTTAAGGTAACAAATACTTAACATTTATGAAATACTGAACGATAACCCTTCTAATTTAGCATCAAGCCTGATGGGGTAGAGAGGAAATGAGCAATGATTGGAAAATGTGCCTGACTGCTTCTCGTATAGAAGTTTTATAAAATCACCCAAAATGGATTCTTCATCCAAGGCAAGAATCTTTAGTTGCTTTTAATAATGCTCTCCTAGGATAAACTCAAGGAGCTCTGTTAGAGTAGTGGTTACAAATTGGGCTGCTAACCTCAGGGTCAGCAGTTTGAAAATACCAGCAGTTCCGCGGGAGGAAGAGGAGGCTTTTTGCTCCCATAAAGATTTACAGCCTCGGAAACCCTGTACAGGGTTCTTTAGGAGTCATAACAACAACAACAACAAGGAAAACTCAGAGTCCTGGTGTGGCAGTGTGGATTAATGTGCTGGACTGCATAGTACATTTGAACTGCAAGTTCAACAGTTCAAGCTCACTAGCCACTCCCTGGAAACTCTATACTGGGTCGCTATGGGTTGGAACTGACTCAACAGCACTTACAACAAGGATAAGCTCAGGTGGTCATGGGAATGTGACGGAGCTATAAAGATCCCATTCCCCTTTATTTGGCATGGGTAGTAAGAAATACAAAGTGGGGTCCATGCTCTGGCTATTTATAATAGTAGAAATTGATAAACCTAGCTAGAGTCTGGCCAAGCCCTTGCTCCTAACAGTATAACAAATCAAAGATCCCCATTCATGTTTCCCTCATACACACCATGTAAGCAGTACAACTAGCAACATTCTGGCCATTATTTCTAGAAAACTTACAAAACCACCTCAAGAAATACAATGACTACAATCAACACTATTGAAAATATCAACTTATAAGCACTTAACAACTTGATCTTAGTTCTCTAGTACTGCTATAACAGAAATGCCACAAGTGAATGGCATTAACAACCAGAAATTTATTTTCTTTAGTTTAGGAGGCTAGAAATCCAAATTGAGAGTGCCAGGTCGAGGGAAAGACTTTCTCTTTGTTGGCTCTGTGCCTTGTTGCCTTTTAGCATCTATAAGCCCAGTATGCCTTGGAGAACTCCCTATGTCTAGGCAGTAATCTTCCTCTGGATCTAAGAGTTCCACAGTGCAGGTAACTCCGGGTCCAAAGGACACATTCTACTTCCACTCTTCTATCTTTGTAGTAGTATGTCCCTCTTTCTCTGCTTACTTCTCTTTCATTTCATACCTCGAAATAGATTAACTCAAGACATAATCTAATCCTATAGAATGCCTCCAAGCTCATTATCACAGAAGTGACAATTTAAACCACAAAGGATAATTACATCAGATCTAGACTGATCACATCAGATCCTACCATGGGAGTGATTGCATTATATTAGAATCCACCATGAAAGTGATGATTACATCTTAATTGCAAAACTACTGAGGATGTTCGTCCATCTAAATTGACACAATATCTTCATTATCAAAACATCGAGTGGATTCAAGTGGTTTGGTTTTATCACTCCTTACACTTCTTGTCTATCTATATGGAGTCCTGGTGTGGCACTACAGAATAAGCATAGGACCACGAACCACAAGGTTGGTGGTTTAAACCCACCAGCGGCTCCTCAGAAATCCTATAAAGGGCTGCTATGAGTCAGAGCCACCTTGACAGCACAACAACAACAAAACCTATCTATACAAAGGCAGCAATGGTTACGAGCATTATCTCCAAAGTTAGACTACTGAAGTTCAAACCATGGCTCAACCACTTACTAGATATGGAACAATAGCCTTTCTGCATGTCAGTTTCACCTTTTATAAAATGGCAATGATACTGTCTATTATGATAAGTTACAAGTCGGGTCAGCAGTTTGAAACTACCAGCTGTCCCATGGGAGAATGATAAGGCTGTCTGCTCCCATAAAGATTTACAGCCTTGAATACCCTACGCAGGGTCGCTAAGAGTCAGAACGGACTCCATGGCACACCATTGCTGCCGTCGCCACCCATTACAATAAGCACTGGACTGTGAATCACAAGGTACACAGTTCAAGCCCACCAGCTACTCCTTGGGAAAAGATGAGACTTTCTACTCCCAAGAATATTTAAAGCTTCTGAAACCCTGTAAAGAGTCACTATGAGTTGGAACCAATTCAACAGTATTTAACAACAACAAGGTTTCAAGAGGGAGCTTAGTTAAGAGTGTGGGGGGAAAGAGAGTCCCCACTGAATAGTTATCATCTTGTCTAGATGGGTCTGGTGAAAGGAGATGGGGATACGATTCGTAAGATTCAGTAGTGAATAACTGTTATCATGACTAATCGCGACTGTCACAATTGTAAAGGTAGAAGTTTTGTAACAAAAAAAAGGGGAGTGATTAATCTTACAGTCCAGAAACAAAGGATCATCAAGGGAGAAGAGCACAAGTGGAATGTGAGACCTTATCCAGAGAAGCAGCATAACCAGAGATGGAGGTAGAGATGGGGGCATGGAGGACTCTAGATTCATCAACTAAGAAGAGAAGGACTAAGAACTGGTGGCCAGGAGCAGACTTGCAGAATGTGCCCTTTGGAGATGTAATTTATCATATATGCCTGAGTGGGTTTTTTTGTTTGTGTGTTTTTTTAAAAAAAGCTAAAGTGGATAAAGAGAAATATTTTTAACTGATGGTATATGGAGGGGATTGTAATCAATGTAATGCAACAAGTTATATGAATTGTTGAATGTGAAACTGATGATGTGCCCTGTAAACTTTCACTCAATCCACAATAAAAACCTTAAATTAAAACAAAAAACAAAAAAAAACCAAAAATCCAAAAAAAATAAATAAATAAACCTAATTGTTGCTGTTAAGTGCAGTCGAGTAGGTTCCGACCCATAACGACCCTGTACAGGGTTTCCGAGGGTGTAAATCTTTTTGGGAGTAGAAAGCCTCATCTTTCTCCCGCGGAGTGGCTGGTTGTTTCGAACCGCTAACCTTAAGGTTCTCAGTCCGATTCGTAATCACTACGCTACCAGACCTAATAATAGTAATCCTAAAATTTAAATCAAGCCTTACTGGTAGCCCTAGTTCAGCCTTTACCCTTATCACTAATCCTACTCCTAATCATAACACTAACACTAAAAGAGGTCATATGCAGCATAGCCTGTGTGGGAATCCTAACCTTTACTTTTCACTCCTATCTACCCTCCTCCCCCAAACCACAAAACAGAACAGTACCCTGCTCAGAATAAGTATTCATGTTAGCTGCTAGTATTGTTGCTGTTTTATTATATCATTACTTTCTAATACACACCTTCTATTTGGCTTGGACCCGTTTTCCTAATTTCCCTTTGAAAACCTAACTTCTTTAAATCCAGTTTTGTTGTTCCTCTCCGAATACCAGCCTTTAAATTTCATCTCATCTGCTACATAAAGTATTTACTTATAGATTGAAGAGACAGTATAACATTTCAAAGCAACAACAAAATCAATCCCACTGCCATTGAGCCAATTCGGACTCACAGTGACCCCATATAGGGTTTCTGTGACTATAAACCTTTATTATGAGAACACGCAATCTCATCTTTCTCTTATGTAGTTGCTGGTGGACTTGAACCACGCGCCTTGCAGTCAGTTGTCCAGTGCTTATCTGGCAGTGCCACCAGAAAATATGTTGTTGTTGTTGTTAAGTGTTGTGAAGTCAGCCCTGACTCATAGCGACCCTATATAGGGTTTCCAAACAGTAGCTAGTGGATTTGAATGACCAATCTAAAGGTTAGCAGTTCAGTGCTTATCCTACAGTGCTAGCCACGACTCTACCAGAGTTGTAGTTAAAAATGCCTATGGAATTTTCTAGAGTCATTGAGGCTAGATGAGACCAGAAAAATAATGGCCTGACGTCTGTATAAACCATAAATCAAAATAATTCCTTAAAGACTTCTTTGAATCAAACAACAGTTCAGCTTAATTAGTAAAATATGCCGGCCTTCAGCATTGTACTCCTTTAAAGAATTATCTATATTGGAACCAACTGACAACAGCAACTTTAAAGTTTCTATGAAATGCTGGTAGAAAATTTGGAAAAGGATGCCAAGAAAGGTTGCACAACTTGA
This sequence comes from Chrysochloris asiatica, assembly GCF_000296735.1. Taxonomy (NCBI): domain Eukaryota; kingdom Metazoa; phylum Chordata; class Mammalia; order Afrosoricida; family Chrysochloridae; genus Chrysochloris; species Chrysochloris asiatica. The sequence continues at coordinate 4,782,773 of NW_006408698.1, read as the reverse complement.
AGAATACAATCAATGTAACCGATTGGTACGTGTATAAATAGTTGAAATAGTGTCTTTCTTTCACACACACACACACACACACACACACACACACACACATTTTAAGTTACTCTGGAGTCAGAAGAATCCCTCTCAAATCTGCCAAGTATTAGTTATATGCCCTTAGACAAATTGCTTAATCTCTCTAGGTAGATCCAACAGTAAAAATTTAACTTCTTGTAATCAAAATGTTTTATTCCTTGTCTGTATTCTGCACACCTTACTGTAGTGTTGAATTAATATTTGGAACTCAATAAATAACTGTTTTTTGACTACTAAGTAACCTTGTCTTTGTTTCTTCAAAGCATGTTTTAATAGAGTATAATATAAATGCTGACTAATCATCTAACATTTTCAAATTTCGTTTCTACTAAGATTTGTGTTGCAAATATAATAAAAATGGTAAGTTTACTGATTATGTCTTTCTTCTTAAGTTAGCCTACTACTAAAAATTAATCTATATTAAGTATGGAAAGAATCTGTATACCTATTTATTACACATTTTTATTTACCACCATAGTTTTATAGAGGTGTACCATACCTCGTAATTTTCTTAAACTCATTAATCATATACAGACAGCTATTCAATGGCAAAACTTAGAACTACTGAAAATTGAATGCAATTTTTTTTTCACATAATATGAACATATAATACCTGCTTCAAAATTCTTCATGTGTATCTCAATTGTTTGGAAGAATTGCAAAAACTGTTGACTTGAAGTCACCTTACAGACTGCTCTCATGTATAGTGATGCATATTAATGAACCGCCCCTTGAAAAGTTATCAAGTTGAAAATGCGAAAAAGGCATGTACATATATCTGATTTTTCTGAATTTACCTTTACATGATGATATACTGATTAATTAAAAAAGCTGAATCTAATCCTTTAACAAGTATGACCAGATTTGAATTAGGACAGTTTACCTTTCTATGCAAAATTACAGGGTTTCTCTGAGGTAGGACATTCCCACTAGAAAAGACAAGCAGACCTGGAACAACTAAAGCTACAGAAGATATATCTTCAAAGAAAGATCATCAGAAACAACCCAAAACAAAAATTGCAGTATGACTGGCTACTACAATAATAAGCAAACTGTTAGCTGGGAAGCCATCAAGGCAAGCAATCAAGTTCCTTCAAGAGAACACATGAGCAGGCATGTAAGTTTGCTAGTGCACATGTTGTACTGCTAGTGATTGGAAGAGGGGGAAAGGCAGAAATGAAGAAATGGGCTGAGTTCAAACACGTTCTACAGACTCCCAAGGACCTGGAGATGACAGAGAGAAGAAGAAGGGCTGGTTGGTCAAAAATACAGTAAGACCTGGGGACACCTAAGCCTATGGACAAGGAAATAGCCACAGAGGTTTAGAGCTGAGAGAGAAGCATCCAGCTGATATGGATGGGGATGGGAAACTTAGACATTGGCTACCTAAAATAAGGGGACGATAAAGGCACGAAGTGACTGGCTAATAAGGTTTCAAGGGGTAGCTTAGTTTAATAGTGTGTTGGGAAAGAATGAGACCCCACTGAATAGTTTTCATCTTGTCTAGATGTGTCTGGTTAAAAGAGATGAGGGTAAGATTATTATGATTCGAGTCTGGTTAAAAAAGATGGGGATAAGATTCTTATGATTCAATAATGAGTAACTGTTATCATGACTAATTGTGACTCACAATTGCAAAGGTAAAAGTTCTGTAACAAAAAACGGGAGAGTGGTTAACCTTACAGTCCAGAAACAAAGGATCATTCAGGGAGAAGAGCACAAGTGCAATGAGAGACCTTATCCAGAGAAGCAGGGACACCAGAGATTGAGGCAGAGATGGGGACATGGAGACAGGGGGCAGCTAAGAACTCTAGATTCATGGGAAATGAGGGACTAAGAGATGGCAGCCAGGAGGCAGACTTGCAGAATGTGCCCTTTGCTCATATAAATTACTATATATGCCTGAGTATTAGAAAAAAAGCTAAAGTGAATAGAAACAAACACTGGTAACTGATGGTACAAGGAGGGGATTATAGTCATTGTAATGAAACAAGATGTATGATTTGTTGAATGTAAAACTGATGATCTGTCCTGTAACCTTTTACTCAGTCCACAATAAAAAACTTTAAAAAAAAAAATTACAGGGTTTGATTTTAACAGAAAGTTATGAAGAGGAAGGTAAAACGCACTAAATCATAATTTCTTGCCTTAATATAGGATACATAAAAATAAACACTTAAAAGCAAATACAGTTACGAAGACGAATTAGGGATAACAGAAAAAGCTTCAAATTCTGAGTATTCTCTGCATACAAATTTCTTTTGCCACAATGCAGGGCATTCAGTATAGCTTCAAATATCCTTCAACCTACCACTACACATACTTCATACCTAATCCTATTTTTAAAGGTACATAGTACCTATAGGCAATATTATTTTCTGAGCCAATCTGTTATTTAAGCACAAGATGACCTCAGGGATTAGTTTCAGTTCATAGTTTGAAGAGTATGTCCAGGGAAATATTCTGTGGGAGTTCTCTAGTCTCAGCCAGTTCAATATATCTTTTTTTGTTTGTTTTCCCTTGGTGGTGCTGTAGGATAAACACCGGACTGCTAATCACAAGGTTAAGTAGTTCAAACCTATCAGCAGCTCCGAGGAAGAAAAACGAGGAAGTCTGCCATAAAGATGTACAATCTGAGAAACTATACAGGGTTGCTATGAGTCATAATTGACTTAATGCTGGTACATTTGGTTTTTAAATTTTTGAGGTTCGGTCCCACATTTTTCTCCCATTCTACCAGTATCCAACAAACATTGTCCTGATAACAAAAGTCGGTAGTGGCAGCCAGACAATATGTAATATTTCTGGTCTCACGGTAAATGAGACCATGGTCCATGTAGACTATTTTCACTGTAGACCATATTCTTTTGTCTTTGGTTTCCACCCTTGTTTTGCTCCATAAAAACAAAGAGCAATAGCTGTATAATAGAAGGTACTTCTCAAGTTTTAAAGACCCCAGACACTACTAAGATGTACAACATAAACTTTATGAATTATATTATACAAGCTGACTAAAATAATCCATGAGACTATGGTACTGATACTTTAAAACAAAAGGAAAAAACACCCAAAGATTATAAAAAAAATTTAAAATATACTATTGCCAATGGTCCTTGAGAAACTCTATTTTATACATGTCTATCCAAAAAAAATCTATGTATTCCCACCCTATATGAAGGAGTACTTGGGAGATTTTTTTTAAGTTCTTAAAGTATTACATGTGCACACTGAAAATTCAAGTAGTAGATAAAGGTGCCATGTGAAAAGTAAACATCCTACTTCCCAGAGCTAATCACTGCTAAGAATTTCTTGTAAGAATCATTCCATATATTTGTTTGCTTCAAATATTGTTTATAAATTGCAGTTCTTTTAAATATTTGGCACTGCAAGCATAAATGTTATATGAAAGATGGCTTCAAAACCTTTGTGGAAAAATTCCATTAGCTTTTTTTTTCTTGCAGGCTTCTATTCCCTCTTTTTTTTCATCTACACAAAAGCACGCAGGAATATATAATAATTTAAACCATAGGGCACATTTTCCAGGCTAGCCTCCTGGCCGCCAGCACATAGCCTTTCTCTTTCCATGAGTCCACAGCTGCTCTATGTCTCCAGGCCATCTCCTCTGCCTCCATCTCTGGTGTCGCTCCTTCCCTGGTTGGGTCCCATCTGCTGCCCATACTCATCTACCGTGATGGTCCCAGGGTCCTCTGTTCCTGGAATGTAAGATTAACTACTCTCTCCTTTATGTTACACAACTTCTACCTTTATAGTTGTGACAATCGCCAGTAGTCGTGATAACAATTCCTCACTATTGAATCAAAAGTAAACTATCCCTATCTCTCTCTTTTTTTTTTTTTATGTTTTATTATGAATTATATGATAGTTTACATGGGAGAATTTTAGTTTTACATTCATTCCATAGTATATCATCTCATTGCCATGGTTCCAATCCCCTCCATGTATCATCAACCACCCAAAGGGTATATCCCAGAAACCTGCTCCCTACACTCCAGCACACAGCCCCTCCCCCCCCCCGGGTCCAAAGTCCCCAGCCACTTCATCACATCATGTCATCATCTCTGTCTCTATCTCAGGCATCTCTGTTTCTCTGTGTAAAGTCGCGCTCTCGGCTCTTCTCCGTTGATGGTCCCAGAGACCTCCGCTCCTATCCTGGAGATTTAATCACTCCCCTCCCTGTAACAAAACGTCTACCTTTTCATTTCCAACCCTCATAATCCGTCCTGATAAGCACTATTTACTACAGTATCACGAGTTACCCATCTGTATTTCCTTTCATCAGCTCCGCCCAGACAGATTGAATAGTACCTACTGGGGATTCTGCCTTCCGCCATGCTCCCTAGCACTAGGTCCATCTTGAAAGCTTGTAAGCCAGTCACTTCTTGCCTTTGTAGTACCCCCCCCCATTTGAATATCCAATGTCAAAGTTGCCCATCTCCGTCCACTCTGTGAGTGGGTGTGTGTGTGAATGTTTCTTGCTGTAAGGATTTGTTCCCTCCCCTGAGCTGCTGCTCCATAGGTACAGGTCAAGACTGCCCTCCCAGAGTCTCTGAGTTTGTTCTTATAGTTTCGTTTTGTTAACATTTCTTCTTTCTGTTGACTTAATTCAGGGAGGTGATGCCACATACGTCAATCTCTGGTTGCTGTCTGTTCTTGTTGGTTCTCATTCCACAGAACTCCCTTTAGGATGTTTTGTAGTGCAGGGTTGGCTTTGGTGAAGTCCCATAGCTTCTGTTTATCTTGGAATATTTTGATTACACCCTCATATTTGACTGATAGCTTTGCTGGATAAAGGATTCTTGGTTGGCAATTTTTTTCTTGCAGGGTTTTATATATGTCTCGCTTGCATGGTTCCTGCTGAGAGATCTGAGCTTAGTATGACTTGTTTACCTTTGTATGTGACCCTTCTGTTTTCTGTTGCTGCTTTCAGGAGTGTCTCCTTGTCTTTGAGTTTGGAGAGCTTGACTATGATATGTCTTGGTGATTTTCTTTTGGGGTCCACCCTTCCTGGACTTCGTTGGGCTTCCTGTATGTCTATCTTTTCACCCTTGAGCATGTTAGAGAAATTTTCTTTCAGTAGTTCTTCGACTATTTCCTCTATGGACTTGTGTGACTCGTTTTGTTCTGGAATGCCAATAATTCTTAGGTTATTCCTCTTCATGTTGTCCAACATGAATCTTAGACCTTCCTCTGAATTTTTCACCCTTTTTTGGGTTTGTTCTTCTATCTTAGTGGTATTGAGAGACTTGTCTTCCAATTCACTGATTCTTCCTTCCATCTCATCTATTCTACTCCTCTGCCCTTTCAGGGAGTTTTCTATTTCTGCCATTTTGTTGTTGATTGTTGGGACCTCTTTCTGTAGGTTTTGGATTATTACCAATGCCGTATCTATCTAGTTTGATTGCTCCTCTAGCGCTTTTCTGACTTCTTCCTTATTTTTCTCAACTCCATTGTACAGTGTTTTGAGACATTTTATAATCATTTTTCTGAATTCTTTCTCAGGTATCTCCAAGGCCTGCTCTCCTTCCAGCATGGAGAGAAGGTCTACTTCTGGTTCATTTGTCTTAGATATTTTATCTTTTTTCTGGACATGTGCTGATATGGTCATCTGCTTTTGCTTCTTGGACATGTTTAATGTTTATCTGTGACCCTAATAATCAATTAAGTATGTATTTTGGTAATTTTTTATGTTTTCTGATTACCTCCAGGAAGATGTGATCAGGATGTGTTCTTCCCATTTCCCTCTTCTTATTGCTTAACTCAGAGTAACTTTTTTGGGCCTCAGTTGGGCCTGGGCCTTGACTGCGGGCTGTTTGTGCCTCGGGCGGGTGGGTTGAGCCTAGGGCCGGCGGTTTGGGCCTCTGGACGCCTGGGCGTCAGCAACTGGGCTGCAGGAGAGTTGGGCCTCAGGCGGGCGGTTGGGGCCTCAGGGTGCCTGGGTATCAGCAGCTGGGCAACAGGCGGCTTGAGCCTCAGCGGCCGTGTTGGGTGGATTGGGCCTCAGGGGGTCTGTGCCTCTGGGACCTGGCTGAGGGCGGGTTGGGTCTCAGGGGTACTGACCTTTGGTGACCGGGCTGTTGGGCCTCAGGGGCCCTGGGTCTCAGCGGCGCCCGGGCTGTGGGCCACCTGTGCCTCACAGCGGGTAGGCGATTTGGGCCTTGGTTGGGCCTGGTCCTTTGTGACCAGTCTGTGGGCGGGTTGGGCCTCGGGGCAGGCCTTGGCCTCAGTGGGCATGTATCTGATGACGTAAAAAATGCCTCTCTCAGTCTCTCTGTACCGTGGGTACCCCAAATTTCCTGATATCCGCACCGATATCCCTCTCTATTTGTTCGGCTTTGCCAGTTTATGCTTCCTTTTCTCTGGAAATGCAGCCTGCTAAATGGGGTTGCTCTAGCCCTGCACTCCAAGGTCCACAGGGGGCCGAGGCACTCGATGGCAGGGGTGCAGGGAGCAGGAGCCGCGTGCAGGCAGGCAAAAGCTCAAAATGCCTGTATTTCCTCAGCAATTTGATTTTTCAAAAAAATGAGTTCAGAATGTTGAAATACAAGATCTTATGTTTGCTCAAAAGCTGTTTGTCTGCTAGACAGAGGTTTCCTATGTGCGATTCCACCCCTTTTCCCCGGAGCCCTACTTGAGCTGCCTGGTCTGGGAAGCACCGCTATCCTTATCTCTTTTGACCGGACCCATCTAGACAAGATGAACACTATTCAGTAGCGATTCTACCTCATATATTCTCATAATGAAAATGCAAGTACTTTTAAATGCATCTTTGAAAAATAAGCACTTACAATACCTATCAATTTATATATTTTTTCTTTTGTCATTTCTATATTCTCACATAATAATTTCTGCTCACCAATACATCATCTGGTTCTCTTCCTTTTAGGGACATGGTAGGATTGTATTTCTCCACCTATAAAAGTTAAGTGTGGTTATGGGATTTATTTTGGCCAGTGCAATCTGAATAAAATGAAGAACAAAAGATAACAATTCAAGATGGAAGCATCTAAGAGCCAGTATGCATTCTGCTCCCTTGTGTCATGTAGTGAAGCCCAGGACTCTAGGTAAGGGGATCATGGGACAAAGCCCCTGAGTGGTGTGTGATAGACATGTAGCATGAGAAAGAAATAAGCCTTTGTTGTTTAAAGACACTAAGATTCTTAAGTTATCATGGAGTCTTGTTGTGGCACTGTGGGTTAATACACTGGACTGCAAAGTTGGTTTGAACCACACGGTCGGTGATTCAAATTTACCAGATGATCCTCAGAAACCCTATGCAGGGTTCCTATGGGTTGGAACCAACTCGATGGCACATAGTAACAAAAACCACGCCCAATTGGAGTTCTGATGTGGCACTGCAGGATAATGCTAGGAACTATAAGGTCAGTTTGAACTACAAGGTTGGTAGTTCAAACCCACCAATTGCTCCTTGGAAACCCTATACAGGGTCTCTTTGGGTTGGAATCGACTTAAAGGCACTTAGCAACAATTATCTGGGTGCTAACTCAGCTGGTAATCCAAAGGTTGGAGGTTCAAGTATACCTAGAAAGGCCTAGTGATGTACAGGCAGTCCCTGAGTTATGAAAGTGTGGCTTATGAACAATTCCTACTTACCTTTTCAGCAGGGCTTTGAACTGGATTTCTCAGGTTCTATCATGGCCTACAAGTCAAACCAGAACAGACCTGAATTTTTATGATTTTGGTGACTACTTATGGAAACCAGGATGAGGAAAATTACAGGTCATAGCACTGAAATGGAAGACTTGGAAGAGGTGTGTTGTTATTTTAATTACCATCGAGTCAGTTCCTACTCATAGTGACACTGTATAGGTTTCAGAGGATCAGTTGGTGGGTTTGAACTGCTGACCTTGTGGTCCCCAAGTCCAGTGCTGATTATCAAGTATTGCATCAGGAGTCCTGAAAGATGCGCTGCTGTTGTTCTTAAGTGCCATTAAGTCAGCTCACTCATAGCAACCCTGTATAGTTTCTGAGGAGGGCCTAGTGTGTTTGAACTTCTAAATCTGCAGTTCAAACTGACCTTGATATCTAGTTCGTTATCCTGCAGGGCCACACCAGGACTATGGAAGAGGTGTTGTTGTTGTTGTTGTTAAGTTCTGGCGAGTCAGTTCCAACCCATAGCAAACCTGTATAGGGTTTCCAAGGAGCGGCTGGTGAGCTTGGGTCAGCGACTGTGTGGTTCAAACGACTTTGCAGTCCAGTGCATTAGCCCACAGTGCCATACCAGGACTCCAAGGAAGGGGTGTAGTCAGCCTTTTATGCAGCCTCATGTGTAAGATTGGATTATTAGATGGATGAAGAGCCACACACATTCAAAAGGGCACATCTATCTTTGAGTAGGGCACCATCATGTTTGAAGAGGGTAGTGCAGTTTCAGCACAAATTCCATTTCATGCATATGTAAATATGTCCTACTCACAACAAATTCTTCATCACAACCACTTTCAATTGCTTACATGCAGCTTTGAAATCACTGAAAAAGCTTCGAGTCTTTTCTTGCACTAAGCAAGGCTAAGTAAGAACTTTTGAGGGGTATTGACGGACAATACACCTCAAAAGTGAAGGAAAAAAGGTTAAAAACTAATAATGATTGTGAAAATCCTACCACTCTTCCTCAATTTAATGAGAATTCTTCCAGTATTTTACCATTAACCATAACAGTTGCATTTGGTCTGAGATACACATAAACTTTCTAGTAGGTTTTGTGAGGTTTCCTGTTTTAAATCAGGAAGTATGCTGGCTTTTATCAAAGGCTTTGTCTGTATATATTGAGAAAATTTCTTTTGAAAAAAAAGTTGGGGGGTTAAGAGGAACATATTTTAATATTAAGTAGAATAATACATTGACCAAATTCCTTTTGCCTACTTATCAGAAATGTAAAAAATTTTAAACATTATAGTTAGGCACAATGTACTTGGGCTTGGGCAGAGGAGTTCCACCTTTTCACCAAATAATGGTTAATTCAATAAAATTTTGTGATTGGCTTCTTTAACATGATGAACCACACTTATTTCGCTAGTATGGAAAATTGAATAGAAAATTCTACAGTACAAAGTGGAAATGAAATTTTACATCATCCAAATCAAGATTTCCCAAGATCGTTTGTGCAATGCTAGTTTACTATGAGTGAGCCCTGATAGCATCATGGATTAAGAGCTGGGCTGTTAACCTCAAGGTCAGTAGTTCAAGCCTTCCAGCCACTCCGAGGAAGAAAGATGAGGCTTTCTGCTCCCATAAAGATTTATAGCCTCAGTGACCCTATACAGAGTTGTTATGCATAGGAACCGACTTGGTAGCACACAACCACAATGACCAGTATACCATGAGATAAAATACATGCCCTGAAATAACAAGTTAAGTTAATTAGTGTTTTGCACAACATACAATATTTTCAAAATTTATTTAACCAAGATACCTCCCACATTCATATAAAGTACCATCACACTGAGTATTGGCAAACAACTGAAACACAACAACACTGGGAGAAGTGTCCGGCCTAGCTATAGCTTTTATTACTTTTACTGCTGATGATTTGAAATATCTCTAAAACAATTTCTAAAATTAGAAAAATTATTTTGCCTTAACTCTTCTTCTATTTCTGGCATATTTCATTGTCACAAATACACCAGTGGCAACAGGTGTTGAGTATTAGCCATTGATCAGTTTGATTAAAATTTTGCAGTACATGCTTGAGGCCATCAAAACCACCCTGAGTTAGCACAGTCCTTTTCATTCAGTCAATACTGAGACATCACTTATGTATTCAAGCTCTCTTTAATGTCATGGAAAATCCAACAGCAAGGAAGTGGGTTTGGGGAAGTTAAGGGAAAGAAGAACACAGTACTTAGAAAATGAAATCCAATATCCCTTTGTTCTATCTAGTTTGTAACATTGTATAGAGACTGTTTTGATATTACTGAGATAAATTGACAATACAGAGAAGCAGAGTTTAAAGTGAATTTAAGTTTCTTATATTTAGAAAGGCTATAAGAGCTATGTCTTTCACAGAATTTATATGTAATCTAAGAATGAGTAGCATAAAAACTTTCAAAGAGTCAAGGCAAAAGAATCATAACCTCACAGGTAAATCTTTGATGTTTTAAAAGCAGCCAAAACAATGTATCCTACAGGAAAATCTAAAGCAGGCATTTAAAAAAGTTTGCCTGTTGTGAGCATTGTATGTGGGAGACTTGTGACACTATGTCTTATGTATAAAGATTATAGAGTTTTAAAGAAAAAATTCAATGCATCTATAAAATATTTCCAAAGTGAGAAGAACTTAAAAGCTAAAAGTAAAAACCAACACCAGTGTTGGCGAGAACAAACAAACCAAATTATTTTCAGTCTATCACTTTTACAAGTAATAAAAACAAAGAAATATTCCACTCTTAAGTTATGTAAGGCTTATAGATGCTAGATTTGACACAGAAAAATTGCATTATAGACAAAGGTAACTTAAAATAATAATCAATAAAGTAATGGACCACGTAACATCCCCTTGGACAACATAAGACTGCATATATATCTCCCTGGTCCCATAAGGGTATAATTTTGTTGTTGTTAAGAGCTGTCGAGTCAGTTCCTACCCATAGCGATCCTGTATAGGGCTTTACAAGGAGCAGCTGTTGAGCCTGAACCGATAACCTTGTGGTTCGAACCCACCTTGCATTCCAGAACATTAGCACACAGTGCCATACCAAAAATTCCAATCAGAGAATGGAATCTACCGTACTCAACAGCTTACCATATACAGCATGTATACCTCATGACTCTCGTACACAAAGCAACTGTATTGCCAAATATATAATGGCACAGTACATAAATAACCTAGGATACATATGAGTCTGTCTTGATAATCATGTTATTGGCTTATGTGTGTACTACTGTACTCTGTGCATAGGAAGGGTCTTTAAAAATTTCATGGAAAAAAATATTAAAATGGAATTAAAAGATAATGGACCCACACACACACACACACAAAAAAAGCTAAAGAGTATAGAGAGAAACACTGTTAACTGATGATATATGGAGGGGATAATAATCAATGTAATGAAACAAGCTATATGAATGGTTGAATGTGAAGCTGATGATGTGCCCTGTAAACTTTCACTCACTCCAAAATAAACACATTAAAAAAAAAAAAAGATAATGGACAGAACTCAACTAGAGGAAGATAAAAAACAACAACAACAAAACACTTCTTAATAAAGGAAACGAGAGTAAATTGCTACAATTTGATCAACTTGACCTATACTCATGGAGGTAAGTAGCTCAAAATACCAACTTAGAGGGAAGGAGTCTTCACATCAATACCATCCCCTCTGCACACAGGGTAGATAGGGACAGGCAACTGAAGACACTGTCTACCTAAAATGAGGGAGCGATAAAGGTACGAAATGACTGGCTTACAAGTTTTCAAGAGGGAGTTTAGTTTAAGAGTGTGGGGGGAAGATAGAGTCCCCACTGAATAGTTTTCATCTTGTTTAGATGGGTCTGATTAAAAGAGATGGGGATAAGATTCTTATGATTCAATAGTGAATAATTGTTATCATGACTAATTGAGACTGGCACAATTATAAAGGTAGAAGTTTCGTAACAAAAATGGGGGAGTAGTTAATATTACAGACTGGGAACAGAGGACCCTAGGACCATCAAGGGAGAAGTGCACAAGCAGAATGTGGGACCCTATCCAAAGAAGAAGCAGCACCAGAGATGGAGACATGGAGAGGAGGAGTAGCTAAGGACTGTAGATTCATGGGAAGAGAGGGACTGAGAGCTGGTGGTCGGGAGGCAGATTTGCAGAATGTGCCCTTTGGTGGTGTAAATTATTATATATGCCTGAGTGCTTAAAAAAAAAAAAGGAGCTAAAATGAATAGAGAGAAATACTGTTAACTGATGGTACATGGAGGGAATTATAACCATTGTAATGAAATAAGCTGTATGATTTGTTGAATGTAAAACTGATGATCTGCCCTGCCCCGTAAACTTTCACTCAATTCACAATAAAAACATTAAAAAAAAAAAGACAATGGACTTTTTACATTAAAAAAAAGATAATGGAATTGTTCCATGAATTTTCTGAAGCATGCACAACTTTCTAACTACAAAGTTTACCATATACCATTCCAAGTATACTTCAACTCGTAGGCAACAGCCTCTAATCTTGTGTATCGTGTGTCTCATAAGTGATCTAACATTTTATCTTTATTTAATTCTCTGGTAGCATAGTGGTTCCGAATCAGGCTGCGAGCCGCAAGGTCAGCAGTTCGAAACTACCAGCTGTTCCACGGGAGAAAGATGAGGCTTTCTGCTCCCGTAAAGATTTACAGCCTCAGAAACACTGTACAGGGTCGCTATGAGTCGGAACCGACTCCAAGGCACATAATAACAACAACCATTTTCTTTAAAAGGTATTACTGAGAAGTGCATCAAGGCACTGAAATGCAGCAAAATCACTGCTAATGATAGTAGCAGCAAGAGGTTAAGGAAAAGTACTGATTTGCAAATGAAGCAAGATATTATTAAACAACATTAAGGTGGGAAATTGGTAATGCTACTGCTTGAGATTTAGGCATATCACACTTTACTAATCAAGACGCTCCTCAAAAGCAAAGAAAACATTCGCCAAGATGTTAAAGGCTACAAGGCTAACAAATATGCAAGAACAACCTCTAGGAGACATGGAGAAATTGCAAGTGAGGACCAAACACAAAAGTGAATCCCTCTTAGCGCGCTGAAAATCACTACGAAGGCATAAATCTGGCTTGAGATGCTTACAGAAAAAAACAAAACTAGACTATGCTATGGTGTTTGCACAATGTCCAAATCATTGTTGTTGCTGTTAGGTGCCATCAAGTCTGTACCAACTCATAGCGACATTATTATGCACAACAGAACAAAACACAGCCAGGTCTTATGCCAACCTGACAACCATTAACGCTTGAGTCTATTTCTGCTGCCACTGTGCCAATTCATGTTGTTGGGGGGTGGGGGAATGAGGAGTCTTCCTCTTTTTTGCTGACCCTCCACCTTACAAAGCATGATGTCCTTCTCAAGGGACAGGTCCTTCCTGATAATATGTCCAAAGTATGAGACAAAGTACCTATCCTTGCTTCCAAAGAGCATTCTGGCTGGTTTTTTTCCAATACATATTGGTTTTGTCTTTTGACGGCCAATGGTACTTTTAATATTCTCCTCCAACACCATAACCCAAATGCATCAATTCTTCTACACTTCTTTATTCATTGTCCAACATTCACATGCATATGAGGTTACTGTAAATACCATGACTTGCGTCAGGCGCACCTTAGTCCTCAAACTGACATTTTTTCTTTTGAAGGCGTTGAAGAGGTCTTGTCACCAGAGATGGAGGCCGAGACGTATGGCGAGGAGAGACGGAGCGGCTGGGGACTCTAGACTCAAGGAGGGAGTGGGGCTGTGTGCTAAAGCTGAGGGGCTGGTATGCAAGGTATACACTTTTGGTTGGTTATATAATCCTGAGTGCTTCAGTGTACATTAAAAAAAAAAAAAATCCAGAGGGATTGGAAGCAAATGCAATTGCTGTTGAATGATAAAGCATGGAGGGGATTGAAATCATTGCAATGAAATGAATTATGATAGGATGAATGTAAAGCTGATACTCTCTCATGTAAACTAACACTCAATTCACAATAGAACTCATAAAAATTGTTTTTAAATAAAAATAAATTAGTCTTGTGCAGCAGATTCGTCTAATACAATGCATCATTTGATTTCTTGACTGCTGCTTCCATTGAGTGTTGATGGTTGAGCCGAGCAAAATGAAGTCTCTGACAACTTCAATCTTTTCTCAATTTATGTTGATGGTATGTATTGGCCAAACTCACAATGGTTGCTACGTTTGAGCCCATTGATGCTGCCACTGTACCAATCCATCTTGTTTGGGGTCTTCCTCTTTTTCTCTGACACTCCATTTTCCCAAGCATGGATGGATCCTTCTCCAGAGACCGGTCTCTCCTAACAACATGTCCAAATTATGATGGACGAAGTCTGGCCATCTTATCTTCCAAGGAACACCCTGGCTGTACTTCTTCCAACACAGATCTGTTTGTATTTTGGCAGTCCATGGTACTTTCAGTAATCTCCAATACAATAACTCAAATGCATCAATGGTTCTAAGGTCTTCCTTATTCACTGTCCAATTTGGACATGCATATGAGGTTACTGAAAATACCATGACTTGCATAAGGTGTACCTTAGTCCTCAAACTGACATCTTTGCTCCTCAACACTTTAAAGAGGTCTTATGCAGCAGATTTGCCCAATGCAATAAGTCGTTTAATTTCTGGACTGCTGCTTCCATGAGTGTTGATGGCTGATCCAAGCAAAATGAAGTCTTTTGACAACTTCAATCTTTTCTCCATTTATATGGATGTTATTTATTGGTCTCGTGGTGAGGATTTTTGTTTTCTTTACATTGAGGTGCAACCCATACTTAAGGCTGTAGGTCTTGGGTCTTCATCAGTAAGTATTTTAATTCCTCTTGGCTTTCAGCAAGCAAGGTTGTAACACTCGTCTGTCAGTTTGTCGTACTGTGGTGTGTTACTGTGATTCTTGAAGCTATGCCACCAGCATTTGAAATACCAGCAGGGTCATCCACAGTGGACAGATTTCAGATGAGTTTCCAAAGACCGACTAAGAAGAAGGAGAGATGAACTACTTCCAATTATTTCGCTACTAAAACCTTATGAATAGCAGTGGAACACATATAAATATATATACATATGTGTGTGCATGTGTGTATCCTGGTGTGGCATTGTGGGTTAATGCACCAGACCGCAAAGCCGTTTGAGCTGCAAGGTTGGTGGTTGAAGCTCACCAGCTGCTCCTCAGAAACCCTATACTGGGTCACGATGGGTCGGAACTGACCCGACGGCGCTCAACAACAATAACAACACACACACACATATATATGTTGAGTCTGTTCCCACCCATAGCGACCCTATATAGGGTTTCCAAGGAGAATCTGGATATAGGCACACACACATATGAATAAACACATATATACACATAATCATGTATATCTGAAGACAGATAAGGCTTTCTGCTCCCGTAAAGATCTACAGCCTCCGAAACCCTATACAAGGGTGCTAAGACTAAGAACCAACTTGATGGCACATAACCACCACCACACACATTAATTAATTAATTTCACCTTACATGCCAATCAGATGTCTGCCACGGTAAATTGCCTATAGTGCTGTGTTTAAAATAAAGGATAATAATAATAATTTGGGGCCTAGTAGGCAATACAGTATCCGTAGAAAGTATTCAACTGTTACTATGTGTGATAGCATACACAGACAATACATAAAAAAACGAAAATGGCTCTGTCTCAATTAAATTTTATTTACAAAAACATGGCAGGTCAGATTTGTCCCATAGGCTGTAATTTTCTGGTTCTTAATCAAGAATGCTGGCTATAACAGCATAAGAATAAACATGTTGTGAATTTTAAAAGATGCTTTGAATAAAATTTATTTTAATTAAAAAAAAAAAAAAGGAATGCAGGATGGACTACTATTACTTCAAGTAGTTCCCCATAAATGTAATTTTTCTTCATAAGGCTTTTGATGAAATTTGAATACCATGCAGATTGAGATCACATTCTCTTTCCAGTGCCTGTAGATATTTTGTAGGCTGCTGATTAACAACAATTCCTAATTTAAAGGATAAAAAAGCAGATATTATAACTGACATCCTTTTAAACTACTAGTAAGTATTGAAGTTGAAAAGGGGACCTGGTCGCATAATGGTTAGGAGTTAGGCTACTAACCACAAGGTCAGCAGTTTGAATCCTCCAGCCGCTCCATGGCAGAAACATGAGGCTTTCTGTTCTCATAAATATTTACAACCTCGGGAATACTATATAGGGTCAGAAAGTGTTAGAACCAACTCAACTCAGTGGTACACCACCATCACCACCACCACCACCACCATTGAGATTAAATAAGATTGATTTATATCAGTACTGCCCAATAAAATTTTCCGTAATGATACAACTGTTCCATTCTATAATATGTGCAGTGCAATAAAGAGCACTGGTAGTGTAGTTGGTTAAGCGTTCTGCTTTTAATTGAAAAGTCAGCAGTTTGGAGCCATGCAGTTATGTGGAAGATAGATGTGGCAGTCTACTTCTGTACAAGTTGTTGCTTTTTTTTTTTTTTTTTTTAAGGCCATTGAATCGGTTCCCAATCATAGTAACATTATATAAGGTTTCCGAGAAGTAGCTGGTACATTTGAAGCACCAACCTTGTGGTTAGCAGTTCAGTGCTTATCCTAGAGTGCCACAGTTACATTCTTAGAAACCTATGGGGCAGTTCTGTGTCTTATATGGTCGCTGTAAGTTATGTTGGCTTGAAAGCTTCAAAAGTCCCTGGTTTAATGTTCTTTAAACTAGAATTTCCCAAACTTGTGTTATTAAAGGACCCAATTTAGCTTGAGACATTAGTTTTCTACTGCTTATTGTTGTTGTATGTTGAAGGTAGCAGGAGTATTTTTCTTTGGTTGGTGCATTAACAGTAGCCATTAGTCACTTGTTGCTACTAAACACTAGAAATATAACTAATGAACCTGAGCAGGTGTATATTTGTGTTTAATTTTATATAAATTAAATAAAAATATGTACATGTGCCTCATACTTATTCAATCTGCAAACTGAGCAAATAATCCATGAAGAAGAACATGGCATCAGGATTGATGGAAGACTAATTAACCACCTGCAATATGCAGATGATGCAACTTTGCTTGCTAAAAGCAAAAAGGAATTAAAATAATGATGAAAATCAAAGACTACTATACTAGCGTCACCTCAGAAACCCATTCTACTAAATAGGTGCCACTCAGTCTGTCAATTTGTGGAACTGTGGTGGCTTACGTATTGCTAGGATGTTAGAAGCTATGCCACCAGTATTTTAAATAGTGTAGTGGTCACGAGTTGAGCTGCTAAGCTCAAGGTCAGCAGTTCAAATCTACCAGCCACTACACAAGAGAAAGATGAGGCTTTCTACTCCCATAAAGATTTACAGCCTCGGAAACCCTACATGGGGGGGGAGAGGGGGTTATGAGTCGGAATCGACTCAACGGCACACAATCAAATGACTCAACAACACAAAACAACAGGCAGTAAAAACTAGTGTCTCAAGCTATAATGGGTCCTTTGATGACATATGTTTGGGAAATTCTAATTTAAAGAAAATTAAACCAGGGACTTTTTAAGCTTTCAGGCTAACATACTTAGTAACATTCCAGAGAGGGCAGTACAGTATGTAAAGTTTGTTTGTTTCATTTTTGTTGTTGTTGTTTATTTGTTACAAAAATAGCCCCAATAGATCAAAAGTGAATGCGCATCTTTGCTTGCATTTAAATATGGTGATTTCAAATTTTACAATAAGGAATCTTAATGCAATCATCTTTCTCAGTCTTCAATCGTCTACCATTTCACAACTTGATGCAAAAGATAGCCATATATAACGCAAACATAAGGATTTATTACTATTTTGAAAGAGGGAAATAATGATAATTATTACTACTGTTATTATTTTGGACTTCTCTTCCGCTACTACAGGATTACAGAGAAAACACAGATCATATGTAAGTCGTTTCAAAAGATGTAATGAAGAGACAGAATGGAGAGACACAGAGTGACAGAGATTTATCTTGCATTTTGTTTGCATCAAATATTTAATGAAGCAATGTGAAAATTTGAACACCTAAAAACAAAATTTGTAGCTGAATATCCAGAAATTGGATTTACTATGCTAATTTATAAATAACCATAAAAAAGCAACCATGACTTCATTACCAAATGCTGCTATAACAGAAACATAACTGGGTGGCTGTAACAAATTTTTTTTCTCACAATCTAGGAGACTAGAAGTCTGAATTCAGGGTCCCAGCTCGAGGGGAAAGCTTTCTCTCTCTATCAGTTCTGGGAGGAAGATCCTTGTTTCTTCAGAGCTTCTGCTCCTTGTTGATCTTCACTTCTATCTTCCCATCTCTGATGCTTTGGCTTACTTGTTTAATCTTTTATTATCTCAAAAGAGATTAACCCAAGCCACACCCTACACTAGCCTTATCTCACTAACAGCAAAGATGGCCCATTCCCAAATGGGATTATAACTACTAGCATGTGGTGGTTGGTGGTGGTTAAGTGCCACGGAGTCATATAAACCCAATTTCCCTAGAAGAGGTTGGTGTAATGGTATGCTGTGGAGATGGTTCTGACTCATAGTGACCCTGTATAGGGTTTCTGAGGTTATAAATCTTTATGGGAACAGAAAACCTCATCTTTCTCTGATGGAACGGCTGGTAGTTTCAAACTGCTGGCCCTTGAAGTTATCAACCTGACTCGTAATTACTACGCTACCATAGCTCCATAGAAGAGGCTGGTAGTTGTCAGAATTTATAACATATTTTGGGGAGACACAATCTATTCCATAATAAAAATCATTATCATAAAGGTATCTATGCACCTTTCAAATATTTGGTACTATTCAAAGCAGTCTAAGAAATCAGTTTTGAGTGGAAAAAGAGGATAATAGTAAGATCCTCACTTATATGAAATATTGAGAAGAGGTAGAAGTATAGAGACCAAAGTTTATTTGTTGCTGTTATTGTCAAGTGCCATCAAGTTGGTTCCAACTCACAGCAACCCTGTATAGGGTCGGCTGGTAACTTTGAACCACCAACCTTACAGTTAGCAGCCCAGTGTTTGTTCTACAGCATCCTACCAGGAATCCATAAATCTTTGCAGACACAGAAAGCCTCATCTTTCTGCTAGAGAGGCTGGTGGTCTTGAATCACAGACCTTGTTGTTCACAGTCTAATGCTTACTCTGTGGAGCCACCCCACTTCCTGTGGTGATAATCAATTCAACTTCTTACCAAGTATGCAAGTTGTTGTGTGTCAGCTGAGTCAGATGCAATTCATAAGGACCCCATATAGGATTTCCAAGGAGTATCTGGTTGGTTTGAGCCACCAACCTTACCTTTAGCAGTACTTATTCTGAAAGTGTCACACCAGGACTGAAAGCTTCTTAGTAATCACTTGTTGTTGTTGTTGTTATGTGCCGTGGAGTCGGAACCGACTCATAGCGACCCTGTACAGGGTTTCCGAGGGTGTAAATCTTTACGGGAGTAGAAAGCCTCATCTTTCTCCCGCAGAGCAGCTGGTAGTTTCGAACTGCTGACCTTGCGGTTCACAGCCCGAGTCGTAACCACTACGCTACCAGAGCTAGTTAGTAGGAAATGGGGTAAAGAGGAAGCCAGGGCTTATGGGATACTGAGTTTCTGATAAAGGTTATAGAAAAATGTAGAAACAATATGATGCGGTGAATATAATTAATGGCAATGGATTGAACATGTAAAAAATGTTGAAATGGCAAATATTTTGTGATATATATGTGTGGAGTACTAGAGTGGCCTTGTAGAATAAGCACTAGTTGGTTAGCAGTTCAAATCCACCAGCAGCTCCTTGGAAACCCTATACAGAGTCCCTACTCAAACCAACTCAAAGCACTTAAAACACACACACACACAGACATATATATGTACACAGAAAGAGAGAGTACTGGTGTGGCGCTGTGGGTTAATGTGCTGGACTACAAAGTCAGTTTGAACCGCAAGGTCAGCGGTTCAAGCTCACCAGCAGCTCCTTGGAAACGCTATACAGAATCCCTATGGGTGGGAACCGACACTGTAGGAGTCATGGTGTTGAGCCGTAAAATCAACACTGGAAGCAAGGTTGGTTAGAACCATAAGGTCAGCAGTTCAAACTTGCCAGTCACTCTTCAGAAACCCTATACGACGGAACTGACTCATTGGCACTTATCAACAACTTAACATACACCCTAATAAAAAATACACAACCATGATGCTTGGAGATTGTAACTATGGCAATGAAAAACTCAATAGGTGATATGAACTCAATAGGTGATACAATTGATACAATTGAAATGAACTCAATAGGTGATACAATTTAAAAGTCCTAAAATAAAACTCTAGACAAAGTTTACAGTCCAACGGCAATGATCACTTTTGATGTAAGCTTGATTTTCATTGGAGATTTTATTTTTCTTCAACGTGATTTTTTAAATGTAATTGTTACCAAAGTTCCTGACAGAGGACTAGTTAAAAAACATCTTCACTATTGCTTGCTGTGCATGCCTTCCATTGTTGAATAAATGGCTTAATAAAAATGTTTAGAATAAGAAACCATTCATGTTGAAAATGTGAAATGTCTTCTGCAATGGATAATTAAGCATCACCACACCTTTGTGTATTGCATACATTTTTTTTTTTATGGAAAATTTTAAGCAAGATTTAAACTAGCTTTGCAGATATATTCAAAATAGAAGGTAGAAAGGGGAAAGAATCCAGAAAAATTTTATTTCTGCCTAGCAGAAAACCTTTAACTACTATAACTTTAGAATAATAATTCATGCTTTGAATAATACAGGTGCTGGTGATATTGATGACATTCTGCTAAATTTTAGCATTATAATCTGTTAGTTAACATTTATTCTACATATTTACCTTATTTCAATTTACAATTAATGCTAGGTGGTTTTGCTTCTTTGTTTAAAGATTTCTTTAGTATTTGTAAGTCAGCACCATTATTGAAATTTGAGGGAATGGGAAGGATGGCATATTTATTAAAGCACATAAATCAATATTGTACATTGATATACATACTGATATGTATATCAGTATACAGTATAAAAGGATCGTGAAACTATATTTTTGCATTTAAGAATGGGCTAAATAAGCAACAATTATTAATTAAATGTGAAATGCTTCAATTTTTAAAAAAATTTTTTTACTACAAATTGAGTAAAATTTTACAAACTAAATCATTAGTTTTATATTCAACAAATAATACACTTTCAGCATATGTCTCTGTTCAAGTATCTACCCACACAACACTGTTGTTCCAAGACTACATATAGCTCACTATTTACCTCTACCCCCTTTAGCCCTTGCATACCTCCCAATGTCTTCACTTTCCTTCACCATTCTTCTGTCAACCTCGCTCTTCTTGTATATTGACCTCCCATCACCAGAGTTAACATGTGTCTACCCTCTAGCCCTTTCCTCCCACCCCTGGAAAACATAAAAAAAAGTTTCTTTTTTTCCCTCTTTCAAAATCTTAAATATTTGTGGGACATGTAAATATATGTATTTCATTCTTCCTCCTTTACACATTCAGCCTATGTCTCAATCCATGTATCTACATATACAACACTGTTGTTCCTAGGTTGTATATGTACCACTGTGTACATCTATCCTTTTTAGCCCATGCATATCTATCTCCCTGTGTCTTCACATAGAGTCATTATCTATCGGCCACCCTCCTTTTTCTTGTGTATTGCCCTCCCTGTCACTCGAGCTCACATATGTCTATCTTCAAGCCAGTGAATTACTCTCCCCTCCCTTCCGCTCCAAGTAACCATCAAAGTAAACAATTGTTCTTTAAGATTAAAAAATTTTTAATTTATTTTTATAAAATTGACTTCAAAAAGAGCTCAAATATTTTTTAGGGCCACAAAGAGATTTATTTATAGTATTACTACAACTCCAAATCTTACTTGTGGTGGACACTAAATATTGTAGGTATCCCTTCCCTTATATAGGAGCCTCCATTGCCTCATGGACTAGATGCCCTCAAAGTATCCTTCACACGTTAATATGTTCCTCAATATGAAAGCCCTTGGTCTGTAAAACCTTTGATTCCCTATCAATTCTTATGAATTCCATATAAATGCATATCCATTTTCCTCTGCTAGCATATATAACCTCTGTTTAGAACCTTTTCCTTAGCCCAGAGCATCTTCTTGGGTTCTAGATTCTGCTTTCCAAGTTATTAAGTATATTACCTATTCTTCTTCAACACTGAAGCCTGTGTATCTGAGCCTATGACATTTACTTATAGTTCTCTCTTACTGACAGTTGTTCAATGACCAAGCTGGATTATTATTGACCATTATTATTATGAGTCTAGGATGTCTGCACTTATCCTTCCCTTGCTGCAAAAGTAAACTTATACAACTAGCTAATCAAAAATCTGTATGAGTTTCATATTAAAGTAGTATGTGCAGTTTGAAGAGTTAAGCAGATATTAGAAGTCAGAAAACTAAATAAAAGTATGTTAGATAATACAGAGCTAGAACTTATAAAATGCAATTCCCATTCTTTATTTTTTGAAATTACAAGCCATAGGTATTTCTACTTGAATATA
The DNA here is from genome assembly GCF_000296735.1 of Chrysochloris asiatica. NCBI lineage: Eukaryota > Metazoa > Chordata > Mammalia > Afrosoricida > Chrysochloridae > Chrysochloris > Chrysochloris asiatica. Next base: position 4,760,381 of record NW_006408698.1, on the reverse strand, counting down.
GATAGCACACTGCCATACTGGCAAACTGAGGAATGAACGGTAAAATCCAAAAAAGTGAAAGGAAAACTTCCAAAATGTATTTTAGAATTCAGAATATCCAGGTGGAAATTGGTGGTACCAGTATTAGGTTTCTGTACAGTATAATCACTAAACATCTGTAATCCCACACCTGTATTTATTCCAACGGGAACACGGTGATTCCATAGGTTAAGTACTGGACTGAGAAACACAAGGTCCAAGGTTGGAGCCTTCCAGCTGCTCTGTGGGAGAAAGATTAGACTTTCTGCTCCCTAGAGATGTAAAGCCTCAGAAACCCTATGCAGAGTTCCTATGAGTCAGAACCAACTTGATGGCACTTAACAACAATTTATTCCAATGGTACTTAGCAGAAACATAAAATGTAAGAACTCTCTATCTATATTTCACTAAAAAGCTTTCATGCTTCCCCAATTAGCATAATGGTGAATAATGGGAAAAGTCAGCAACAGGGATAGAGAATACATAATTGGAATAAGTAATTTCCTTTATTTTGTGGTTTAAGGGGTGTGGCACTGTGAGTTAATGTGCCAGACTGCAAAGTTGTTTGAACTGCAAGATCAGTAGTTCAAGCACACCAGCTGCTCCTCAGAAATCCTATACAGGGTCACTACGAGTCAGAATAGACTTGATGACACCTAACAACAACAACAAAAGGTCTTACTTGCTTAACTCTTTAACTGGTTAGAAATATTCAACAGTAGTCCATAATGATATCTAAAGAGATAGCATGGCAGGATAATGCACTGGACAACAGTGTCAGTTATAAGCCACTGATTCGTGGTCCAAACCCACCAGCTGCTCCTCGGAAACCCCATGCAAGGTTGCTATGAGTCGGAAACGACTCAACAGCACTGAACAACAACTGTTACAATGGTTGTACATTACATTCTCCAGTAAACCTTCTCATATTCCCTCTCACTTGATTTTTAGATTAAAACAAGATTCACTCTTTGAAGTGGTGTGATAATTTCAATCTAAGTCAATTTTCATAAGATGTGAAAGCAATGTTCTCCCCAAGCGACTGTGGACAGCAACGTACCCTGTTGTTGCTGTTAAGTGCTCTTGACTTGGTTCCGACTCATAGCAACCCTGTATAGGGTTTCCGAGGAGCTGCTGGTGAGCTTGAACTGCCGACCTTGCAGTTCAAACGGCTTTGCATTAACCCAAACGGTTTTGCATTAACCCACAGCACCACAACCAGGACTCCCTAGTGAGGACCAAATAAAAAAACACAATGCCATCTAATTGATTAGACTCATAGTGACCCTGTAAGACAAGTAGAACTACCCCATAAGGTTTCTAAGGTTGCAAATCTTTGTAGAGGCAAACTGCCACATCTTTCTCCCATGGAGTGGCAGGTAAAATCAAACCTTCTGGTTAGCAGCCAGGCACTTTAGCCACTATGCCACTGGTAGTAAAACAAAAGTAGAGGCAAAATATTTCCCCAGATTGAACTAGCTTTCCCTATCATCTCATATTATCAAAAACAGAAGATGTCAACATTCCAAGTTTTTCTTTAGTTATAACCTAAATCATTAAAATTCCTTTAATTTAGGTATAAAACCCTTGAGAAATGAGATGACACATATATAAACGTTTACGAAATAAACATCATAGCAGATAACCCCTTGGTTCACTCTCTTACCTTATCCATGTCTCTGTTCAAATATCATTTTCTATAAATCCATGTCTCTGTTCAAATATCACTTTCTATAAGTTCTACTGTGATCAACTAGACAGCAGGTAACAATAATCACAATATGTATATGTATGAGGGGACTTCAAAAAGTTGATGGAAAAATGCCTTTCTCTTTGAAAATCATTTATCTGTAAACTTTTTGAAGCCCTCTTGTTTATGTGTGTATGGAAACACACACATGTGTATGTATATATGCATGTATACATGTATATATATTTGTGTATATATATACTTCTGGTGTGGCGCTGTGGATTAATGTGCTGGACTGCAAAGTCGGTTTGATCTGCAAGGTCAGTGGTTCAAGCTTACTAGTCATCACTCTAAAACCCTATACAGGGTCACTATAGGTCATAACTGACTCAATGGCACTTCACACACACACACACATATGTATATATATATCTTCACTACCCCCACTTGAATGCATTTCCTAAGCTGATAGCACAATACCTGGAACAAAGTATGCACTAAAATATTTATTTGTTGAATATATATTTATTGGTTGAAATATAATATACCCTAATAGACTGATAAAGTATCATTCAGGGAATTCATGTGAGTGCTACCCAACTTCTTAATCGTATGTCAAAGAATATTTGAATTTTTCAGCTATTCTCTTCATTCACTATGAGACTAAGGGCTTCCACATTTGAGAATGACACTCTGATAAATTATATGCTTTTCTCAAAAGGTTCTAAAGTAACTCCATTTAGATTCAGAGAATAATAGTGGCTCACTGGAAAGACACGTTTCTTCTTATTACCCAAAAGCAATTACTTTTTCAAGATGATAGTTATCACTTATTTATGGTGAATAAATTATTTTTAAGATTTAGTGTGTACTTATAACTGTATATTTTTGGAACACTAAAAAGCATTGAACTATGATCATTCATTGTTCAATTAAAATGATGTAGCACTACTTGTACATTATTTTCCAAAACTAACTTGCCTGACTACCCCGAAATACGACTGAGAACAAATATTAAAATTAACATTTTAAATTATTTAGACTATGGCTACAAATTTCTATCCTAATAGGACTTTTATAAAATGTGTCATTTCTTCTGTCCTCTTATCTTTCATTTAACAGAAGAAACTATTTTATACCTTGCTATTTATTAAAGCATAAGAAAACACTTATTTGTTAAATGGAGCAAAGAAGAAGTTGACATTTTTTTTATAAGATAGAAAACAACAAGAAAGTGAGAGAGCAAGAGAGTGATGAATAGAGAATGAATTTTTACTTTAACTCAGGAATAGAGAATAAAGTTTTACTTTAACTCAGGGCTCTTGCGTCAATTTCAACACAGAGACCCTGTGTTATTGTTGTTGTAAAGTGCCGTGGAGTTGGTTCTGACCCATAGTGACTCTGGATAGGGTTTCCAAGGAGCAGCTGGTGAGCTTGAACCGCCGACCTTGCAGTTCAAACGGCTTTGCAGTCTGGCGCATTAACCCACAGCGCCATGCCAGGCTGGATTTTTTAAGATGTACTCTTTATAGGATCAGATCTCCAGGTCTTTCTCCTAGGGAGACACTGGGTTATTTAGTTTTACTTTAGATATTTAAATTTCAGAAGATGAGATGAAATGCCAGTACCTTCTAGGCATCAGAAATATAAAACCAGAAGGCAGGAGAGAACTCTGGATCAAAGATGCAAACAACTCAGAAGTATCATGTAAGGCTGATTATATGAACTCATCACAGCAGGCAAATTATACCACGAGAAGAACTAAGAGCCTTGTACAACAACAGAAAAATTCAGGATAAAGCACAATTTACTGGTATAAGAAGTTTGAAAATAGAACATGTACAGATAGGTTGAAATCACAGGAGTTTCCAGATAGATGGGCAGTCAAATTTGAAGAAGACGACATTTGAGAAATGGACTTTGAAGTTTTACTTTAAAATAAAGGTCACAGACAGTCTTGGAAAAGGCTATTATTGGAGTACATGCGCTGAAACTATGTTATCTAGTATTTAAGTATTCTCCATTGTTTTACAAGGATATATTAGTACCACTATTAGACATCTGTTGAAAATAAAATTCTGTTCGACACATAAAATATATCAACTTCATACACACACACACACACACACACACACTGTTAAGTGCTGTCGAGTTGATTGCGACCCTGCACAGGGTTTCCAAGGAGCAGTTGGCAGTTGGTGAACTTGAACCATCGACCTTGCACAGTTCAAACGACTTTGCAGTCTGATGCATTAGCCCACAGCGCCACACCAGGACTCATCTATATATCAACTTTCAGCCAGAAGGCAGACTAGGCAACATACTACACAGAACATCTCCAACGAAGATATGAGGGACCAAAGGAAACAGACAGATGAAAATCCTGCAACCCTGAACTTCAGAAGAAAGGTTACAGAAGTGGATTGAGTGTTTCCTGGGAGGAAAAGCCTAGCAGAGACAGCAAGAGAGGTGGACTGACTGGTAATAGGCTTAACAGACATTGCACAATTATCTTAACTTTTGTGAGCAGCTTTTGGTGCCAGAAGGTGACCTGGCAGGACAGATTAATACAGACTATGGGAAAGGTGTGGCTCCTTCTTTTTCCCAACAATCCTCAAGTGACAAGAAGTATAGCCAGTTCCCGCCCTCATCCATACCCAATACAACCCTATTCACGAGGAATTAGGAGCTGCTTGGTTGTGAGCCATGCTAGTGTGAGGCGAGAGCTGACTGCAAGAATTTGTTGTCTAGATTAAGGCAGGCTCAACAATGAACCTACAGAACCCACTGAGCCACCAGACCAGGATTAGTCTAGCAGAAATCCTCATAACCAGCCACCCTGCCCCCATCTACCCTGTGGATCGTAACAGACACTGAAAGGTATCATGAACTTACTTCTAGATTGGGTGCCCTGAATATAAACAACACCTAGGACTATAGGAACAATATCCAGGACAAGGAACTCTGCTGTCACATTCCTCCCACACCCACCTCCTGAGCTCCTTTGCAGGCAAGAGCCCACAAGAGTTTTCCCCTCTCTGGGATGAACAGCTGCACTGTTTTTTGGGGGGTTTTTTTGGTTTTGCTTTTGTTTGGGGTTTTTGTTTTTTTCCTTGTGTTACTTCATTGTTTAGTTTGTCTATTCTTTCTCCTCCTTCATCTCTTCCAATTCCCTTGAATTGTATCCTTTCTTCTGCGCTTTTGTTTTTCCTTTCTTCTTCTGTTTCCCACTTTCCTTATTCTTATTTTTTTTTTTGGTCCTTTTGATCCTTCTTTACTACTCCACATTCTCTTTTCATCTTCCCTCTCCATAGTTTTCCAACTTTATTATTATTTTTTCTTCCTTTCATTTTCTCTTATTTTTCTCTTTCACAGCTGCAATTTCTTGTCCCTTTTTCTCTTTTAGTTATTATATTCTTTTTTAATAGTTGCTGTCTGTTTTTATTTCTTTATTTGCCTTTATTATTTTCCCTTCTCATGGTTGGTTAACTTGCTTTTTTTTTTTTTCTATTTTTTTTTTTTGTGCATGTGTAATGGAAGAGGGGTTCCTCCTTTTTCCCACTCAACAGGAGACAGCAATCATGTCCATACAACCCAGTCACAACTGTGTCTTCTGCAGCTCCACCCACTGGGAAAGAGCCAATACCAGCTCCTATATCACCTGATCAACAACAGACATCAGCTAACACCAGCCAAACCCACCGCAAACTGTGGAGACGGGACATTGAAAATGGTGCATATGCTTCCATTCTCTAAGTACGTCCACAGGAGATAGTTGGGGAAAGCCTAAGAAAACATCAACATGCAATCATCGATTAAGTACAACTATGACCACACCACAACATTCCAGAGACAAAAGATAATCTTTGCTCACACTAATAAATGAGAGAATGACTCAAATACAAAACCAGAAAATGTTTCTGGGGAAAAAATGGCAATGGAAGTAAGTGAAATTTAATTCAAAAGAATGATAGTTAGGTACCTTCAAAGGATTGACAGAGAGATCAAGGAAACCAAGGAGAACACAAGAAAAAAAAAAAAAACTTTACAGAAGAATTCAGGGAAATAATACAAGAACAAACTAACAAAATAAATGTAAATTTTAAAACAATATAAAACATGCATTTAGAAATCCAGAAAATATTAAATATTCAGAAGTGGACAACATATTGAAAGTGCAAAGGAATAGATTTGAAGCATCAGAACCCCAAATTAGTGAGCTTGAGGATAAATCTCTCATTATTAGTATTCTAGAAGAACAATATATTTTAAAATATAAGGAAGAAGAAAAATCAGGAAACAGCCTAAAAGTCTGTGAGATACCATGAAAAGGAATTAACTTATGAGTGACTGGAATTCAGAATAGGAAGAGACAATAAAAAGCACAGAGAAAATTGTCAAACAGCTGTTGAAAGAAACTTTCTTAACATCATGGAAAGACATAAAAGATGTAGACGTATGAACTCCAAACAGGATGGAACCCAAAAGAAGATAACTAAGTCATATCATAATTAAACTTTCTAAAATCAAAGAATCCTGAGAGAAGCTTGGGAAAAGCTAAGTTATCTAAAAAGGAGAACCAATAAAACCAAGTTCTGGTTTCTCAGCAGAAACCATGCAGGCAAGGGTATGAGATGATGTATTAAAAAAAAAACCTCTGAAAGAAAAAAATTGCCAATCAATCATATACCCGGGAAAGCTTCCCCTCAAATACAACAGTGAAATTAGGACATTTACAGATAATAGAAATGAAAGGAATTTTCAATAACCAGTCTAAATTTACAAAAAATACTAATGGTGTTCTTTGGACTGATGGAGAAACAACAACAGCAGACAATCAATCATTTGAGATTAACATACATACCCAATACTCAATCCAGATATGCTGTTGTTATTGTTAAGTGCCGTCGAGTTGGTTCCAACTCAGTGACCCTATAAAGGTTTTCCTAGGAGCTACTAATGAGCTTGAAACTCAAAGCTTGCAATTCAAACCAACTTTGCAGTTTAGCGCATTAACATGCAATGCCATATCAGGGCTCCAGATACAGAAGTATTTAAAGTAAAACAAGTCTACAAGACTGAAAATAGAGCATCAGAAATATCTATATATAATGAAGTCAACTATAAACTGAAAAGAGGGAATAGTGTAGATACAGAACTTACAAATAGCGAGGATGTCAAGTAGATTTAAAGATAAAACAGACTGAGGTGGAGCTTGATGGTGGATTAGGGAGAAGTGTGGTGACCTCCAACAGTAATAACACAGAAAACTGTAAAAAGCAGGTTCAGGGGACAGTCCCAGAACTCTGAACTACATATAAAGGAATATTTAGAAGGATTAGAAGGCATAACTGCTAGTGGGATTTGTATAAAGAAGCAAGAAAGGTGGCATTTTCTGATCTGCAGCTGCCAGAACAGTCATCCTGGGCATGACAGAGTAGGTGAAGAATCAGAGAAGTGCTCCTACCACAGAGGTCTGTCTGACTAATAGTTGCAGATAAAGGTGTGAATATATTTGCCTATTCATTGGTCTCTCACTTTCTATGTATCTCCACTCTGGTGATTAGAGGGGATGCCTGAGAGTGGACATCCCACCCCATCCCCAGAGGGTTCTACTATGCATGTGCATGGATCTGCTCTTCAAAGACCACAGCGCACATAAACTAAGAAGGGGGAGGCGTCAACAGGAACTGCTTTAAATGTAAAAGTCTCTCAGAATGGCTCCAGCAGGCTGAGCAAGGGGCATTAAAGTCATACTCACATTTTGCGACAGGTTTTTGTTGTTGTTTGTGATTATAGACTACAGTATCCAATCTGATTTTTTTTTTTCCCTGTTGTGGTTTTATTTTTTGTTTTTTGGGTGTTTTTTTTTTATGTTTCCCCTTTTACCTAGTGGGGGTGGGGGGAATCTTTCTATCCCTACATTACCCAAGAAGAGACAGCAATTGTGGTCATATAGCCAAGTGACAATCATACCTACAAAATCTCACCATACAGGCAAGAGTCAATACCAGCTGCTATACATCAGATAGACAGCCAATACCTGCTACAGTTACTCTGAGTTGAGTAATAAGAAAAGTGAAAAGGGAAACCCATCTCCTGATAATATCTACCTGGAGGCAATCAGAAAGCTTAACAATACATCAAAATATATTCATCTAACCACTGAAAACACATGTAATTATTGAAGATGCCCAAGAAACATGCGGAGATTTTGGCAAATGTTCAAGATAGAGTAACTGAAACAAATGAGCTGTGGTATACCTAGACTTCCCATTTGAAGGAGGGCAGGCTTTGGACCTTCCTGAGAAGGATTTCAGGAGAAACCCAAAGAGGGTTTGAGAAAAATTAGGAAGAAGTTAAGAAAGCACTACAGGAACAGTCAAATACGATAGAAATAGCATTGGAAACAATCCAAAACTGCAAATAGAGGTTCAAATATTAATAATAAAATATCACAAATGGACAATACACTGAAAGGGCAAAGGAGTAGAACTGAAGAGATGGGAGCCAGAACCAGCAAGCTGAAAGACAAATATCTCAATACTGTTAAGATAGAAGAACAAGCAGATAAAAGGATTAAAAAAATATGAAGACAGCCTAAGATTTGTGTGAGACAACATGAAGAGGAATAACTTGAGAATTATTGGGATTCCAGAACAGGAAGAATCCCAGAAGATCACTGAGGAGATAGTTAAAGAACTGCTGGAAGAAAATTTCCCTAACATCCTGAAAAATGAAAATATAAGCATTCAAAAAGCTGAACGAATCCTAGGAAGGATAGACCCCCCCCCCCAAAAAAAAAAAAAAAAAAAAAAATCACCATGACATATTATACTCAAGCTCTCCAAGATAAAACAGACTGTTTTAAATATGGGGGAAAATTAATAAATAACAGAGTAATCTCAAAGAAAACGAACATACCTTCACATCAAAATTTTAAAAAGAGGAAAATCAGAAAGATTTAGTAAACAGTAACACAACAGAAATGAGAACAAAAAGAAAACCCACAAACAAAATGAACTCAGCACAGAAAATTATGCGGAACAAAAAATCAGCAGATAAACCTAGAGAAAAATCATGCTGAGTGAAATTATTCAATCACAAAAGGACCACCGTTGCAAAACTTAAAAGGTTTTTCTGAAGAAAAAACATTCTATGATGGCTACAGGGGCCAGGAATTATTCACAGGCTAGAGGGTAGACACATGTTAAACATGGGTGACAGGGCAGGCAATATACAATAAGAGGGAAGTCGGCAGAGGAAAGATGAAGGTAGAGGGAGACACAGGGAAGAATGCAAGAGTTAAATTGAATATGGGTAAATACTGTTAGCTGATGGTACACAGAGGGGATTTCAATCATTGTAATGAAGCAAAGTATATGATTTGTTGAGTGAAAAACTGATGGTCTGCTCTGTAAATCCTCACTCAGTTCACAATAAAAAGTTTGTTGTTGTTAAGTGCTGTCGAATTGGTTCCGACCCATAGCGACCCTGTATAGGGTTTCCAAGGCGCAACTGGTAAGCTTGAGCCACCATCCTTGTAGTTCAAACAGCTTTGCGGTCTGGCGCATTAACCCACAGCGCCACACCAGCACACGTAAAATATATATAGCTTGTACTGTGAGCTCCTTTACTATATGAGGGGCTTAAAAACTTAGATGGAAAATTTCCATGATCTATTAGTTGTGTTTTTCTATGAACTATTTGAAGCCCAGAGTCCTGGTGTGGCGATGTGGGCTAATGCGCTGGGTTTGCACTGCAGCTGCTCCTTGAAAAAACCCTCTACAGGGTTGCTATGGGTCGGAGGCGACTCTACAGCACTTAACAACAACAACAAAAAAAAAAAACAGTATTAAGATTAAGAAAAATTGGTTAAACTGGAAGTTAACATATATCATCAGATTTTTCTATAAGGAATTTTGTGGTTAGATAAATACATTGATGTGTTGAGTGCTTATCAGAAAGCGTCACAGTAGGAGTGTAAATTAGTATTTCACTATTAGTCATTACTACTGACTATGAACCTACATGTACTTTCTGACGCAGCAATTCCATCCCTAGGAATATACCAGGCAGAAATATGTGCATATGTATACAAAAACACATGTACGAGAGTTTTCCTAGCAAACATACAAATGTTTGTCAATATTTCAGAAGGTAAGCAAACCTTTATTTATTCATACAACTAAATACTATAGAGCAGGGATTAACAAAACATAGTCCACAGTCCAAATTTAGCACAAAACCTGTTTGGAGCATCTGTGGGTGAGTCCATAGGATCCACAAAGCATAAAATATTTACTGTCTGGCCAGTTGCAGTAAAAGGTAGCTAACCTCTGCTGTAGAACAATAAAAGGACAAACTACAGTTATAAGTTATATTCAAGTGTAAATAATTCTCATAAGCACAGGGTTGTGTTAAGGAAGCCACATACAGAAAGGCATGTACTCTACGAATAATTCAATGTATATAAAGTTCAAAACATACATTAACCATAGTGTTCCAGCGCCAGTGGTTTCTTTCTGGATGAAAAAGGCAATAAGAATTGTGAAGAGCTGGTGGTGTTCAATTTCTTGACTTGGGTGTTAATTACATACACACATTCACTGAGCTATATGTTTATAATTTACAGATGTATACTTCCTATATTCACTTTCCTGTATGTGTATTCCTTCAATAAATGGGTTTTTAATAATATTTAGAAGGCTTATACATCAGATTATTAAGGGTGATTACATCTAAGAGAGCAGGATAGAGAAAATGAGGGGAGATTTTATGTTTATTTTACAAGAGGACTTCAAAAAGTGGAATTGAATTATACAAAGGGGCTTTAAAATGTGGAAAAATAGAATTTTTCCAGGAACTTTTTGACATTCTTACATATATATATATATATATATATATGAGTTTTATAAGTAAGAGCAAGCTTATTATTTTACAGCTGTAGAAATAAAACTATGAAACAATATAAGCCATTAACTATATGAATCTTCATAATGAAATAACTCTATACTTCAGTCAACAGGACATCATACACTTTGGGTACTCAAATAATAACAGGAAGTCAGAAGATCAGTCGACATCTCTAAGCTTTGTGAGTCAGCAATACAAAATATAGTTTATACTGTTTCTTTATGCTTTACCTAAAAGCTTTATAATCTGATGAAACCTCACACATTTTTAAACTAGGATCTTAATTATCTTTGTCAGATTTTAGCTGTTATACATTCCCTATCTTTAGTAATACTATGCATTAACATGATGGTCTTAACAGTCCCCTTAAGGTAATTCTCTTCCTTCTCAAAGAGATAAAAGATTTCAGGAATTGAAAGTGACATTTTAAAAAATGGGGCTGGCAACTACCAATTGTTGCTTAAAGTAAAGATTTAAGAAAGAAATATTTCTGCATGATTTAATGATTGCTTGCTGTAGCAAAGTTCTTTTGTCTGGTCTCTAATACAACTCCCAAGAGTGTCTTGTTCAAAATGCAACAAAACAATGATGTAGAGGTTTTGACAAAGAGCCCATCTCCCTATTGAGGTGTTATTACAGGATAATAGCTGCCTAAGCTATATAATTCAAGGAGATATATTTTAGTATTAAAATATCTGTTAATCAGTTTTTTAAAGCTGTGATGTTCAAAACTCAGAACAATATGTAAAACATTCCTTTACCAAAGGGAATGACTAATCTTCTGTACAGCTTTGATAAGTTACAAGAAATAGGTTTATCTCAGAAGACTGGTTATGATTAATATGCAGTTCGTAAAGCTCCTTAGCTCTGTATGGTCTCTCTCTAACTGAATCTAATAAAGATAGGTCACGCATTTTTCATATTCCTTTTTTACCCATGACAGATCTCTAATAGGATTTATATGCATTTGATATTAATTGTATCGGGGACTGCACCAACTGCAATAATCCTTCATTTCTTTGCCTTTTTAAAGCTATACATAAATTATAAAGTTTCCATTTTTGTTTGACTGCAGCTCTCACTGACAATCAACCATGTTAACAATAGAGAGGTAGAAAAAGATTAAGAACTACCTCACCTAGTTCACGGAAACAGGGAATAATACCAAAGGTTATAAACCCAGTTTTGAGAGCTGTTTTAGCCCTGTTTTCCCTGGTGTCAGAAGAGCTCAAGTATATAACCCTCAGTGAAAACCTTGCACTCTGAATTGGAGAGAAAGGACAAGCTTTTAATAACCATCTCACAGAGGGGCGCTGGCAGTAACCCATCGTTCTGATGAAGTATTGCTTTTCTAACCATCTACAGAGACAACACAGGAAATGTAAAAATGAGATAGTGCTACCTAGAATGAAAAACTGAATGTCCTGGGAACTCGATCTAAAATGGTCCTTAATTTCAGCACTGAACTCAAAACAGGCTTCACTTATGTCTGGGGGAAAAGAAACACATCTTTTGAGGCTATTCAAATTATAATTGCAGTTAAGAGAAGTGGACAATTATATTTTCATATTCTATATTCTGTACTGTGACATAAATAGTGAAAAATTTCATTCTGCGAAAGAGCATAGCAAGGGATTTAAGAAACTAATGAAATTTTGCTTTACACTCTATCAAAACACTAGGCTGAATAAAATCCAATGAATAAAAGTAGGTCACAATTTTAATGATTTTCTCTTAGTTGAAACATACTACATACAAATTCAGCATGTAAATGCCTCTCATACATAAGGGGAATGAAAAAAAGAGCGAAAACAAAATCAAGGAAGTCTATATGACTGATTAAACTTTGTAGATTAACTCACAGTTATATAGCTGGTTTCTGTCTTGCATTAAGAAAGGTTATTTTTAAAATGCAACACCTAAGAAAAGAATGAACACATCTCTGAAATCTATTAGCTAGAGAAAAGCAACCAAACACACTGCTTCTGGCCATAAAGGAGTAACTGGTATTAGACTAGCCTTCCATCTATTAGCAAGTAGAAACAACAACAACAAAAATACATGAAACAACTGTTTTCAGACATTGAACAACAGTCACGACAAGACTGTTATCCCTGAGAGAAAGGAAGCAAATGAAATGAGCTTTGTGGTCATCCCAACTTGGTGAGGGAAGGTATTTTACATATCATGGTGCAGGAAGGAGAAAACACAACCAAATCAATTCGAATTTGTGAGGTATAGAAGCAGAGAAGAGGAAGTAACATAGAAAAATAGCTCCAACCATCCACAGTGGAGTATCCTTGAATCATTGTCTTAATATACATCTATATATGTGTAGGAAGACACCATAAAGATACACCATGAGGATGTGCAAAAGAAACTACTAAATAAAGAATGACAACTAGAGAAGAATAATTAGAGATCATGCAGAGCTGGGAGACATTTGAATTCTGACCTCTAGAGGAGAGACATCATGAGACTCTAGAGATCGGCTAATAGCTACAGATTATGAATAGGACTAAATTTTTAAAATGAAGTTTTTAAATGATCAAGTTGATCTACATACACTGCGCTTCAAAAAGTTCATGGAAACATTCTCTTTTAATTCCATCTTCCACAAACTTCCTGAAGCCCCCTCATACTATCTGCCAGAACAAAGCCTAACTCGCTAGAAGTAAGACAATCAGATATAAAATTCAACAATGTCACATAGTATCTAGCATCCAGAAAAAAAATTACTGGATAATAAGAAAATGTCTCATAGCCAGGGTAGGGGAAAAAATAAGTCAATAGAAACATATCTGGAAATAGAAGCAAATATTCTTAAAAGCTTATATTAGTATATTGAAGATTTCAAGAAAAAAACTAAACACAACAAAAAGGAGAACTGAAAAACTATAACAAAGAACCAAATGGAACTTCTAGAGCTCAAAAGTACTATATCTGAAATGAAAATTTCACTGTATATATGTGATATACTTGAGTAGAGATTAGACAAACCAACAGAAAGGATTAGTGAACTTGAAATAAAACAGTAGACATTACCAATCTGAAACACAGAGAGGGGGAAAAAAAGTCCACCCCCCCCCAAAAAAAAAGACCGATGATACACTATTATGTGATTTAGAATAGAACAGAGTTTCCAAAAAGAAAAGAGGAGTCATAAGAAATATTTGAAGAGATAATGGTCCACAATTTCCCGTATTTGTTGGAAAATAACACCCAAATATTAGAACCTCAATGAAAACTAAACAGGGTAAATATACAGATAAATCCTTTGAGGCACATCATAATCATACTGTTGAAAATCAATGATTTAAAAAAAATTAGTAGTAGTACAATTGAAAACAAAACAAACACATGTTAGATACAAAACAGCAGGGTTGACAATGATGGTTGACTTTTCATCATAAATAATGCAAACCCGAAGGAAAAAAAGTTGCCACCTTAGAATTTTGTATCCTGTGAAAACATACTTCAAAAGGAAGATGAAACATTTATAGGCTGCAGAAAAATGGTATCATAAAGGAATGAAGAGTTTCTGAAATAGTATAAAATATACAAAAAACATGTATGGCATTTTAGAATTTATTTTTAAATTATAATTGCTTAATCAAAACAAAAAAACTACCATGTATTGCCAGACCTATAATATACAAAGGGGTTTCAAAAGCTTGTAGAAAAATTCCTTTTAATCTTTTAATTCCATATTCAAATAAACTTTTTGAAACCTCCTTCTACATAGGAGCAAAATGTACAGAAATAATCTGAGGAAGGATGGGAGAGAGGATTATAAGTATGCTATCATCAGGTTCTTACATTATACAAGAAATGATATAATATTATTTAAGGTAACTTATCATAAATTAAAGGTACATATACTAAATCTTGGACTCTTGGTGTGGCGCTGTAGAATCAGCACTGGCCTACAAGCCACAAGGTCAGCAATTCAAACCCACTAGCTGCTCCTCGGAAACCCTACACAGATCTCTGTGAGCCTTAACTGATTTATTGGCACAGAACAACAACATATTGAATCTTATAGCAACCATTGAATACTAAAATAAAGAAGTATAAGCACCAGTTGCTCCCTGGGAGAAAGATGAGGCTTTCAGCTTCTGTAAAGTTTTACAGTCTAGAAAACACTAGGAGGCAGTTCTACTCTGTCTTACAGGGTGTCTCTAGGAGTCAGAATTGACTTGAAGGCTGTGGGTTTGGTTTTGGTGTGGTGCTTTAGGATCAGCACTGGATTGTGAACCACAAGATTGGCAGTTCAGACCCAACAAGAGATCCTCAGAAACCCTATACTGGGTTCCTATGAGTCAAAACCAACTCAACAGCACTTTAACAACAAGAAGCCAAAACCATAAGAATAACAACAACACACCAAAAAAAAAAAAAAAAAAAAAAAAGCCCAAATCCACCATCATAAAGTCAATTAAGACTCATAGAGACCCTGTAAGACAAAGTAGACCTGCTCTCTAGGGTTTCAACCTTTTGATTAGCAGCACATAACCTACTACCAGGAATATTAATTATAGATACACTCGATCCACAAGATGGCAGGAAAAGATAAAAGGAACAAAGGATAGATAGAGCAGATAAGTTAACAAATAAGTCGGTAGATATAAACACAGCCACATTAATAATTACATTAAATATAATTATTTTAACAAGCCTATTAAAACACAGAGATTTATGGACTAGATTTTTTAAATCAAGACCTAAATATATACTATCTACTAGAAACTAACTTTTAAGGTACAGATAGTTAAAAGGGAAAGTATACAAAAATATATGTCATACAAATATTAACCATAAAGAAGTTAGAGTGGCTAAATAAGTATCATGCAACAGACTTAGGACAAGTTATATTACTAAATATAACAAAACAAAAATGGAATTAAAAGAGCAATGTTGTTGTTGTGTGCCGGGGAGTAGGTTCCGACTCATAGTGACCCTACACAGGGTTTCCAAGGCTGTAAATCTTTACAGGAGCAGACTGCCTCATCTTTCTCCCACGGAACCGCTGGTAGTTTCGAACTGCTGACCTTGAGGCTCACAGCCCGATTCGTAACCACTATGCTACCAGAGCTCCTTAAAGAGCAATATAAACGTATAATT
The DNA here is from genome assembly GCF_000296735.1 of Chrysochloris asiatica. Classification (NCBI taxonomy): domain Eukaryota; kingdom Metazoa; phylum Chordata; class Mammalia; order Afrosoricida; family Chrysochloridae; genus Chrysochloris; species Chrysochloris asiatica. The sequence goes on along the minus strand of NW_006408698.1, from coordinate 4,744,633 downwards.
TTAGTGATCTAAACATGCATCTCTTAATTGATAGAAAAAATAGACAAAATCATTAAGATAGAATACTTGCACATTATCAACTAACTTGATCTAATAGACAGCAGATATAATTCATATAGTAGAAGAGTTATAAAATATCATATACACCTACTATTCATCTGTCAACTATCTCTTTATCAGATATTTCTTACTCAAAACAATAGTAAAAAATCTGTACGACCATTTTGCTCATTAACAACTTCCATCTGGCACATCAGAGCACCAAGGTGTGTGGTGAGAGTAACACTGGGTGTAATAGTCACGGTTACATGACAACTTGGTTGGGTCGTGATTCTCGGTGGTTGTGCAGATATATAATAACTTCTGGTATGGTGCTGCAGGATCAGCACTGAATTGTAAACTACAAGTTTGGCAGCTCAAACCCACAAACTGCTCCTCAGATACACTATAGAGGGTCGCTATGAGTCAGAAGCGACTCCATGGCACTTAACAACAACAAAAACAATGTGATTTGGCAGCTGTGTAATGATGTAATTTGGCATTATGTAATGATGCAGTAATGCTCCACATAGTGATCTGATATGATCAACCTCCATTTTCACATAATGCCAATTTTTGCATAATTTTGGAACCTAACCTAACATGAGAAGAGGATGTCCTTTTATTTTTCAAGTGCATACGGCACAGTCAACACGATTAATTATATGTTGTTGTTGTTGTTATTGTTAAGTGCCATTGAGTTGGTTCTGACTCATAGCGTCCCTGTATAGGATTTTCAAGAAATGGCCGGTAGATTTGAATTGCCGACCTTGTAGTTCAAACTGACCTTGCAGTCCAGTGTTTATCCTACAGCACCACAAAAGGACTACAAAACTACCTTCAATAAAATTAAAGTAAAATAAAGCTACAGTCACTCTTCCCTCAAATTATCAATGTTGGGTGGTGATAAAATAACCTACCACCAACCAGAAACTTTAAAAAGACCAAAGCAAACAACATGGAGGTCAGGGTCGATTTAGGCATTACAAACTGTTGGTTAATGCGCTAGACTGGAAGCTTGGTTTGAATTGTAAAGTCAGTGGCTCAAGCTCATCAGCGCTCTTCAGAAATCCTGTACAGAGTCCTATGAGTCAGAACCAATTCAACGGCACTTAACAACAACAATATACATTTGTTGAACATTGTAGTGGATTGAATGCTGGGCCCCAAGAAAGATTATGTCAACATCCTAACTAACTGAGCCTGTGAATGTGACCTTATTTGTAAAAAAGTAGACAACCTATGCAAGTCCTAAATCCAATGGCAGGTGCCCTTATAATAGAGGAGCAGACAGAAATTACATACAGACAGAAGAGGCAGGGATGGAAGCTTTCCTACAACAAGCCAAGTGATGCCTGATGCCACCATAAGCAAGAAAGAATTCCCTTCTAGATCTCATAGGAAGGAAACACAGCCCTGCCAATACCTTGATTTTGAACTGCTGGTCTCCAAAACTTTGAAAAACTAACTTTTAGTTGTTTGAAATGACCAAATTTGTGGTAAACTGCTACTGCAGTGCTCTAGCAAATGAATAAAAACAATTAGGCAAGAATTTCTCTATATTAAAAGATTTGTTTGAATTTATGCTGCCAACTTGTTTCATTCCATTGACTGCAATCCATACAATTTAACAACACTCTTCCCATTCTTCCCTTTGTTCGCCATTTCCATGAGTCCTTCTTTCCTCTCTTTTCCCTTCCTATCTCCTGAGTTTTATTCCTGGGATGCCCTTGTGATCTCTTATGATCGACTGTTCTAAGGAATATCTCCCTGGTATTATTGTTCACCTTGAAAATCTGTCTAGCTGAAAGCTAAGCCAAGGTGGCAAGTTAAGTTCCAGGCTTGAAGTGTGACCAAGGGTCATGGACTCAGGGGTTCCACCAATCTCTATCCAACCAGTAAGCCTGGTCTTTTTTTAATGATTTTTTTAATTCCACATTTTTCTCCTACTTTATCCAATTCCTTTCAGAGCAGTCAGCAACGGTAGTTGGGTACCATCTATTTCTGGTGGCAGAGTAATGGAGACCAAGGTTCACTTGGTCCATTAATCCTTTGGAATAAAAGTTTGATTTTTTTTTCATGCTTCTTTGCAGCAGACACGGAGAGACCAATAGTCTCCTTAGATGGCTGCTCACAAGCTTTTAATACATCAGTTGTTACTCACCAAAGTAGGATGTAGAACACTGTCCTTGTGGACTATGTTATGTCACTATGTTACGCCAATTGGCTTTGCTATCCCGGGTGACTACTGTCCTGAGTCGGAGGAAGGCTGTAATCATTGTGGAAACAGATTGCTACATCTTTCTCCTGCAAATTGGTTGGTATGTTCAAAGAACCCACATTTTGGTTATCAAATGAGCACTTAACCACTGTGCCAACAGGGCTACTTTTTCTAATATGGCAGAACTCTGAAATCCAATGACCCAACAAACAGATTTGAAGATCCTATGTAAAATCCTGTTATTCCTGAATAATGGGATATTTTGTAATATCATGATTTACTGTAAAGTAAAATCATGATATTACAAAATTAGTCCTCATATTAGGTAGTGTGCCCCATAACAGTAGTGTTACGAAAAGAATCTACTACTGTTCCCCTTAATGTTTATTCATTGATAAGTACACTTTTTTAAAAGCATACAAACTCATTACTAATAATTTAACACCACCTTTGAGCCCATTTTAAAGTAACTTGCATTTAAAAATGTAATGATATTGAAATAAAAAATATTACTAGATCTACAACAAACAAATCCATGTAAAATATTTCAACTTTAAATTAAAAAATTAACATTGAAATAAACAAACCAACTCAAAGTCTCTAAAGTTACATTAAAATTTACATATTATTGAAGTTACGCTTTTATAGCAAGGAAGTATTAATACTGTCACACACAAAATTTCATATATATCACAGGATTCAATTTAATAGGAATATTCCACCTAATCAGATGGAAAAAGTATTCCAAAATCTAAACATGTTATACAAGCAACTCCCAGTGTACAAGGAGATTTTATTCTAAAGTCTATTTGCAAATCACTTGGCAAGAAAACTCTGGGACATATTTAACTGTTTTGAAAGGGATTACATTAGATGGTGCTGGATAGAGGGAAAGAAAACGTGGAACAAGACTAAAAATCATTAACAAAGAAAAAAAGACAGGTTTACTTGCCCGAGAGAGATGAGTGCACCCCCTGAGACTGGCACTTTATGTCTGGAAATGAACTCATTGTTCAATTTTCAGACAAACAATAGAAATAGATAAGTCTCTGAAACCCTATACTGGGCTGCTATGAGTCAGAACCAACTCAATGAACAGCAATAAGGGGAACAATAACACTGGGGAGGTATGCACACCTTAGAACAATCATCCATTTGACATCAAAAGGACAGCATTTACCCATGGACAGACTTTAGAAGGGTTAGGAAAGAAGAAAGAATGGAAACAAAATACAGGGAGGAGGTGGGATAAGTGATGTTACACTGTGGGAGTTGCAATTATATGAAGCGAAATATGTGCATGAATTATTGAATGGAAAACTGATGTGCTCTGTAAATCTTTACTCAATTCACAATAAAAAGTTTTATAAAAAGAAAAAGAATAAATAAAACGTGTATATGCTAAAGCTATCCTGCGAAAACACGTTTAATCCATAAAACAGTCCTGGTGTGGCACTGTCGGCTAATGCGCTGGACTGCAAAGTCGGTTTGAACCACAAGGTCGACCATTCAAGCTCACCAGTTGCTCCTTGGAAGCCCTAAACAGGGTTGCTATGGGTTGGAACCCACTCAACGGCACTTAACGACAACATGGTAACAACAGAAGTCCTAAACCCTGAAGGCCCTTGCAACTGGTGACAGGGTAGAATCAGGAGGGAGCTCTAACAGCCGAGCTGCTTGTTGAAGAAGGATCAAGATTAGTAAATATCATGACACAAAGTATTGCTTCATAGATATGAATATGAAATGAAGGAATGATAGGTTTTCATCTCATCACTATAGGCAGATTTGTTGTTGTTGCTGTTAAGTGCCATCGAGCTGGTTCCGACTCATAGCAACCCTGAACAGGGTTTCCATGGAGCAGCTGGTGAGTTTAAACTGCTACCTTGAAGTTCAAGAGGAACCTGTGGTCCAGCACACTATCCTACAGTGCCACATCAGGACTCCGTAGGTAGATTACCCTATTAGAAAGTCCTAGAAGACTAAGGAGCTTTTACGTATTTTTTTTGCATTTTTTATATCTATAGTTATCCCTAAGGAGCTCTGGTAGCATAGTGGTTACGAACTGGGCTACGAACCTTAAGGTCAGCAGTTCGAAACTACCAGCTGTTCCACGGGAGAAAGATGAGGCTTTCTGCTCCCGTAAAGATTTACAGCCTCGGAAATCCTGTACAGGGTTGCTATGAGTCGGAACCGACTCCACGGCACATAACCACCACCACCACCACAGTTATCCCTGCTTCCCAATAGTAACTGAGAAAACCTGCATTATGGCACACAGGTTGTGCATTTGGGTAGGAAGCAGACCAACATGGAAATTAAGAAATCAAGATTTAATATCAGTCACAACTAAGCTTGGACAAATACAGTAACTTCTCTAATCTCAGCTTCCTCTTAAACTAGAGAAAATACTACTTGTAATAGCCACCTCCTAGGGTTATATTAAGGAGCTCTGGTAGCGTAGTGGTTAACGAATCAGGCTGTGAGCCGCAAGGTCAGCAGTTCGAAACTACCAGCTGTTCCGCAGGAGAAAGATGAGGCTTTCTGCTCCCATAAAGATTTACAGCCTCAGAAACACTGTACAGGGTTGCTATGAGTCGGAACCGACTCCACGGCACATAACAAAAACAACAAAGGTTATACTGGAGTCCTGGTGTGGCGCTGTGGGTTCACCAGACTGCAAAGCCGTTTGAACTGCAAGGTTGGTGGTTCAAGATCACCACCTGCTTCTCTGACACCCTAGACAGGGTCGCTATGGGTCGGCACCGACTCCACGGCAGTTCACGACTACACAGCAATGATTATATTGAGACTATTAAATGAAGTCATCCATAAATGAACATTTATCAGTTTTACCTAGCATATATAGTGAGCAGTCAGTAATTGTTGTTAATGGATAGCTATCTAGCAGAGCTGCTGGAACAGGAGTGGGCCTTTCTTTACATACCAAAAACTCGCATATATGATCTCCAACTTGATGAGTAAAACTGCCTGTTTGTCAAAGAGCTACATTCCTGAAAGGGATGGCACCAGGATTCAAGAACCCTTTATGCTATTTCTATGCTTAATGGCCTTCTTTCTCACTACAAAGTATTAAGACTTTTATGTTATCCAGAACAGGAAGCATTTGAAATACACAATATATTTTATTTGTGACCAAATGTTTGCTTTGGAAAGTAATTTCAAATATTAATGTGAGGCCATGGGGGGTGGGAAAGTGGGAAGGAGACTCTGGGTGGTGCAAACAGTTAAGCACTCAACTACTAACCAAACGGTTAGTGGTTTGAACTAACCCAGAGACTTCTTGGTAAGCAAGCCTACCCTACCAATCTGCTTCCAAGGTGATAGCCTTGAAAACCCTATGGAGCAGATCTGCTCTGAATACACTGGGTCACCATGACTCTGAATAGACTCGCAACCCACTAACAACAACAATAATCAAATAATACAGAGATGCCCTCCAATGCCACTGAAGAGTGGAGAGCTGTTTTGCTCTCTGTGAAACAACCCAAGACTACCACATTTTGTCAGGTCCTCCTTCTGCTGGTAGCTGTCACATCTCACTGTCAATAGCACCTCTCTTCTTCTTTTTCTTTTTCCTTCTCAAAATACAAGATTAACTGGGTGAGATCCTGAGTTGACACCCAGGATTCTATAAGACAGGCAAGAGTCTTTTTTCCCCTTAATTTGCAAAAGCGTGGGCAATACTACAAATTGTTGAAATCAGTCAGAATACTGAGTTACTGATAAGGGAGGGGGCTGCTACTGAATACAAAACTGCCATCATTTTGTTCTAAAATGCATGATGGTAAAACTCAATATATAGAAACCTTTAGAATTCTGCGTTAGCACAGAAAATGGCATAAAGCAGTAATCAAAGGTGATTTTCTATCAATCACTATAGAGATAGATGCCATCTATCAGGGATTCTTCCAAATTGCTCCAAAATGAAACTTTGAACATTTTAGAACATGTGATACTACAATAATCTGTCCAGATTTTCTGGAATCTCCACTTTTTTCTTTGCTTTATTGCTTTCTTAGATACTGCCTTATGAATAGTCCCAAGCCATTAAACAAAGTGAAAAATAAAAAAAGAGAAAGCCAATAAAATATTACATGAGTCCATAACAACTATCTGTAACTAGGAATTTTCACATAGTATGCCTTGTTCACCTTATTTCCAGAACAAGAATTATAAGAAACTGTATTATAGCAAGCTTTTAATCAAAGTTGTGGAGGTGAGGAGCAGGTGTGTTTTCTATATTCATAAAACTCAACAAGATAGTTAAACAACAATGCAAGTTGACAAACAGGCACTTAAATTACCAAGATATTAAAGGAACCCATAATAAAGACAAAAGTGTGCCTGACCCAAACCATGGTATTTTCAATCACAAAAGCTGGACAATGAGTAAGGAAGACCAAAGAAGAATTAATGCCTTTGAAATTATGGTGTTAAAAAAGAACAATGAATATACTATGAACTGCCAGATGAATGTGTTGGAAGAAATACATTCAGAATGTTCCGTAAAAGAAGTAATGATGAAACTTCGTCTTACATACTTTGGATATGTCATGAGAAGAGATCAGTCCCTGGAGAAAGGAGGACTTATTTGCTTGGTAAAATGGCAGATTAGAAAAAAGAGCAAGACTGTCGAGGAGTTGAATTGATACAGTGGCTGCAATAATGCCTTGCAAAACCAGGCAGTATTTCATTCTGTTATACATAGGGTCGCTATGAGTCAAAACTGACTCAATGGCACCTGCAGTGCAGAGAATTATTTACTATGTGTCTTTATAACTCCCACCAAATGATCTTTTCCTGATTGGAGAAAGAGGGGAATAATGCTGGTAGGATTATGATTCAGTTTTGAGTGACGAGTAACACAGTTGTGATTATGAATACTTGCAACTCTAACACAGGTACAAAATGAAATCATTTCAGAAACAGAAATGGGAATCTCACTACCAACAAGAAAGAAGAGCCATGAATGAAGCACATTCTTTGGACCCCAAGATTCCTGAGCATTGAACTTCATCAACTAGAAGACAGAACTGTGATACAAGAAGAGTGGCAAATGACAGCAGCAGCACCCAACAGCCAGAGCATAAAACAGAGTGGTGGGTTTCCCAGCCCACAGAGCAAGTAAAGTTGAGTGCCTTCAGGTAGGAGGCACACTTATGGAATGTGATGCCTCTAGACACTTAATTGAAGAAAGTAGGTTTGCTCAATCAGTGAGTTAGAGCCCAGCACCTTTGGGCTGAGGCTTATGGTGGAAAACATGTGCCCTCTGGGCATTTTTCAGCAACACTAGGAGTTTTAAGGAGCCCTGGTAGTATAGTGGGTTAGGTGTTGGGCTGGTAACCACAAGCTCAGCAGTTCTCATCTCCCAGTCACTCTGCATGAGAAAGACGGAGCTTTCAGCTCCTGTAAAGATTTACTGCCTCAGAAACCATAGGGTTGTTATGAGTTGGAACCAATTTGACAGCAGTCAACCACAACCACCACCACCATCACCACCAAAAAAGGAGCTTTGTAATACTGCCATAGCAGAGCAGAAGCCAGGTCAAGGGCAAGAAGATCAAAGAGTGGCCTGCCTGCGAACATGGCTCTGAGAAGAGGCTGTCCTAATCAAATAACTGTGTCCTAAGTATTTGTGACAATGTAAAGAAAACAAAAATCCTCACCACTGGACCAATAAACAACATTATCATCAACATAGAAAAGATTGAAGTTGTCAAAGACTTCATTCTTCTTGGATCAACTATCAACACTCACGGAAGCAGCAGTCAAGAAATCGAACTATTACATTAGGCAATCTGCTGCTGCAGAAGACCTTTTTAAAGCATTGACGGGCAAAGATGTCAGCTTGAGAACTAAGGTGTGCTTGACCCAAGCCATGGTATTGTTAATAACTTCATATGCATGCGAAAGCTGGACAGTGAATAAGGAAGACCGTAGAATAATTGATGCTTTTGAGTTATGGTGTTGGAGAAGAATATTGAAAGTATCATGGGCGGCCAAAAGAACCAATAGATCCGTTTGGGAAGAAGTGCAGCCAGAGTGCTCCTTGGAGGACAGGATGGCCAAACTTTCTCTCTCATACTTCGGACATATTGTCAGGAGGAACTAGTCGCTGGAGAAGGCTATCATGTTTGGTAAGGTGGAGGGTCAGAGAAGAAGATGAAGACCCCCGGCGAGACAGATTCGCCAAGTGGCAGCATTGATGGACTCAAGTGTGGCAACAGTAGTGAGGTTGGCCCAGGATCGGGTAGTGTTTCGTTCTGCTGTGCATAAGGTCGCTATGAGTCGGTACCGACTCGATAGCACCTAACAACAACAACAAATAATTTGTGATCCTGAATTGTAACCTGTTAACTTTTCTAATCAACCCCACAATCATAAGTATCGTCTCTGAATTCTGTGTGGCCATTGCTGGTATGGCAATATGGGTTAATGAGCTGACTGCAAAGTCAATGTGAACTGCAAGGTCAGCAGTTCAAGTTCACCAGCTGCTCCTCGGAAACCCTATACAGGATCACTACGGATTGGAAACAACTCGATGGCACTTAACAACAATTGCAATGAATGATCAAATCCAGCAGAGAGCGCTGTGGATGATGGTTGGTGTCAGAACTGATAAGGAAGGTTGGAGGGTGGAAGCATGTCTGACTTTTGGTTCATAGGAAAGAGACTTGGGTTGATTTTTAGTTTGATTCTCTTTCCATCTGATGAAGTTAGAGGAGGTCTGATACTAATAACGGCTAACAACAATAACATAATAAAGAACAGAAACCCTAATATTCCTGTCAAATACATTAATTATAAGCCAGTTTGAAATATTAAAAGAAATTCCTATACATTTCTCCTATCAAAATTGGTATTCATACAAAGCTATGCTGTGCAGAAAATATTTAACATAGTATGTCTAAGATTACTCTGCTTAGAAAAGTCAGCTCACCAGGTTGGCCCTTGCCTCCGTGTATGGGAACTTGAATTCCAGAAGTGTTTTCAGAGCTCTCTAATGGCTAAGACTCTTGGTGTGGTGTTGTAGGATAAGCACTGTACTGAGAACCACAAAGTTGGCAGTTCAAACACACCATCTGCTCCTCAGAAACCCTGTATAGGGTCCCTATGAGTCGGAACTGACTCGACAATAACAATGACAACTAACTGACATGATTTACTACTGTGCATTGCTGTTGTTAAGTGCCGTCAAGTCGGTTCCAATCCATAGTGGCCCTGTATAGGGTTTCCAAGGATCAGCTGGCAAGCTTGAACCACTGACCTTGTACTTCAACCTGACTTTACAAGCCAACGCATTAACCCACAGCACCACACCAAGACATACAAAAAATTGTGGTTTATATAGAATTCCGGCTTTCTTTCTGGGAACCTGAAATTTTGTTATATGCTCTGCAGAGCATACCCACATGACCAGTCTCCAATAAAATCCTTGGACTCTGAGTCTCTTATGGGCTTCCATGAGCAGAAAAGTCCCAAAAGTGTTACTGCGTTGCCAGTGCTGAGGTAAGAGACCTCTATGGGACCCCTCAGGTGAAGGAGAGTGCATTAAAGAAGCTGGCCTAAAAATTCCTCCAAACTCCAGCCGTGTCTTTCTGCCTTATGATTCAGCTGTGCATCCTAATGATGTTGCAGTAAGAAATCTTAGCTGTAAGTAAAACTGTATTCTGAGCCTCATGAGTCCTTCTGACAAATCTCCCAATGTGGGAGTGCTCTTGGGAATCCCTGGTGTGTATACATGCGTACTATAGATGAGGCACTGTGCTGAATGTGAAAAAGAATTTTAAAAGGACTCATACTACTTGAGTCCTATCCTCAAATTAAGGAGCGCTGGTGGTTCATTGGTTAAGCATTCACTGGCTAATGTAAACATGGGTTGTTAGACCCTACACCAAGTGGCTCCATAGGAAAAAGACATGGCAATGTCCCTCCTTTGATTACTGTATAGGATATCTTAAAGGCCAGTTCTACTGTATGGGTTCACTATGAGTCAACGTATAGGTATTGTATGGATTCACTATGAGTGAACCATATGGGTTCACTATGAATCACCGATTGACTAGGCAACATACAACAACAACTCCGAAACTACTTATGTCTAGAGGGAGAATTGGAAGCGTGTTCTGGCAAAAGATCAGTAAATACTCATCAATCATTCAAATTTTTAATGAACATCTATTATATTCCTGGCAACATTAGGTAGTTAGCATAATTATTGTTGTTGTTATGTGCCCTGGAGTTGGTTCTGACTCATAGCGACCCTGTACAGGGTTTCCAAGGTTGTAAATCTTTACGGAAGCAGAAAGCCTCATCTTTCTCCCGCAGAACAGCTGGTAGTTTCGAACTGTTGACCTTGCGGTTCGCAGCCCAATTCATAACCACTACGCTACCAGAGCATAATAGGAAAGCCAAAAGTAAATGCGGCCTTTGTATAAAAGAGTTTACAGTACTTATAGAATTTGCACCCTGTAGTAACTTAATCCTCAAGCTGACATCTTTGCTCTCCAACACTTTAAAAAGTTCTTGTGCAGCAGATTTGCCTAATGCAATACGTCCTTTGATTTCTTGACTGTTGCTTCCGTGAGTGTTGATAGTACCCTGTAATAATAAACAGTCCTCTTGGAAATGGCACTGCCTGAAACATTAGAAGCAAAAATCTTTTAATTATTCCATCATGGACATTCCAATTGTCCCTGATCTATAATTTGATTTTGACAGTTTATATTCTTTCTTAAGTAATAAGAGGAGTGTTAATTTTCCTAAAAATATTTTTAAAAGTGAGGGTTTCAAGTCCTAAGTCTTACCCAGACCTTTTAGATGTAGCAAGCACTGTGAAAGATTTGCTTGGAACAGAAACACAAACCCCATCCCAGTCTACAAAGACCTCACACTCCAAAAAAAAAAAAAAAAAGTAAATAAATTATCATTTCAGACTACAGGTGTGAGAAGTTTGCAGGGGGTGACATGGCAATGCAGATGAGGAGCAAGTAACTGATGAGCTCTACCATTAGACACCACTGTAGTTGGAAAACATGGTGTGAGAAGATGTCAAATAATTTTAACACCTAAGTGACAGAGTGTTGAAATTATCTGTAAGATGATCACTACTACTAATACTTTAAAATAGGCATACCTTTAAGTTCTAAACTTTGAAAGATATTGAGACATAATTTTATCTGATATAAGAGGTAGACTAAAATATCCCTAAAATTTGTATTCCTTCCTTTAGACAAAGTTTCCAACACTGGAAGATATGTTTAGTTCTATTTGGCAGTATGGTGAAAAGGAGCCTAATCTTTTAACCAATTCCCTTTAAACCAACAAAAACATTTTTTATAGTGGGAAATAAATCTTGAAATTACTTTTAATCACTTCATTACATTTAAACCTTTTTACCTTAAAAGAAGAAAAATCTTTTTTTTTTTCTATACACACTATATTATCATCTCCTATCTTTGAAGACTTCAAATATATATTAGTTCAAAATCCACTTCTTGGTTCCCACTGAGACTTAAATTACCTGAAACTAATAGCCTCACTGCACGAGTTCTATTCCATGGCTTGTAAGTTGAATTCACCAGCATGAAATCTATGTTTTATATATGTAAATTCCACAGGTTTCAGTAAATTCATGACATCAACAAACACTGGCTGCCTAAAAGATTGGTACTACTACTGAAACAAATATACAAAATGAGACAGGAAGTAGCCACAATTTTCCCTCCTTGCTTATTTTATTGCAGTAATCATGGGAAAAATGGAGATCGTCTAGAGCACAAAACTAAGACAGCAGCTGAAAGCAGAGTAAACTAGAAGAAAAAGAACTATTTGCATATAAATCAAAGCAAGGAATAAGGTTTACATCATGGTAAATAATATAAAATTATTTTATTACAGAAGCTACAGCTTGCATACTAGCTTCAATTATTATATTGTCTAAAATTTGGCAGAGACTGTATTAAAAGGAAATTTACTAGCAATAACATATACGGCACTGACCAGAGTTCTCCCTTTACCATTTTTATGCTTCCTAATGCTGTAAGGAGCCTGATCCTCAAAATAAAATATTAAATTTGTACTGGAGCAAAGTAAAAAGATTAGTGTTGTCATCTGTGTAAGAAAAGCACAATGAGGTGTTTAAATTTGGGACGCTCTCACCTTGCTTCTATAAGTATTTATTTCCTCTGTTAAGTAACTATGTAAATACCATTGCTGGTGCTCATCAAATGAGAATCAATAGTTGAAGTGCTTTTTTTAACACAAACAGAAGCTGCTCTAAATACATCTGTTATCTTTTCAGGACTAAGAAAGACAGTTAAAATAACTAAAGTATATTTGTTACCAGTTTTAATGATCTAGCAAAATCTGCTTACAATCACAATTATTCAAAACAGACATGACTAATTCTAACTTCTAATTACCTGAAGCCCCATTCATCACTGTACTTTAATTATTCCCTGATAATCAGGTGAACACTTACAGTAGGATACTAACTTCTTCAAAGGTTATCAAGGGGCCATTGAGTTCATTTCAGCTGCCAAATTCTTGATTACTGCTGCACTACAGTGAAGAACTTTAATACTGTGTATAAAATTCCACTGATGGCAACAGGGGACATTTAGTCATTTTCTGTGGAAAACGGCCTGCAGGTACAATCATATTTTGGATTAAATCCCTTAATTTCGTCCACTCATCTTCAAACATAAGCAGGTTTCTGCAACCTTGGAAAAGTCTTCACTTGGCTCTGTCACCTCCCAGAGGACATTTTCCTCTGTCCTTGTATTTGCTTCATTAGCTCCAGTTCATCCTCTGCTCTCTACACATGAGCACTTCTTTATATACAATCTTTGGCCCAATATTCTTCTCTGTCTACAAGCTCTCCCTCAAGGATCCTAAATTCTTCTAAGGCTTAGACTCTGGTTCCTATATGAGGAATCCTGAAATAACATCTCTAGCTTTCAACTTTTATGTAATTTCAATTCAGCTTCTCCAATACTTTATCAGATTATTTCAACTCATAATTGATGACTTTCATAAACGAAATCCTTTTTTCTGTCCACAACCAAATCCATTTCATTCCCTAAATAACAACAGTTAGCAGCGGCTGAAAATTCTCCAAAAATTCCTTTAAAGTAGGTACTATTTTTGTCATCCCATTTTACAGATAAAGAAACCACAAGATTACACAACTTGCCAGGATTCGAACTCAAACAGTCAGACTTCAGAGGTTGTTGCCCTATTAACCACTGCTGTTCATCTTATTTGAGATTATCTGGGTATGATTTAGCTACACTTAAATGAAGTGTATTTTAATTGAATACATTCCCATTTTAATCGAAGTTCAGCCAGCAATTCCAAGGTCTCCATTCTGCACTGATGATTTCTTCCACAGTAATTCAATACCCAGAGAGTTAGATAGAATCCAATGAAGTCCAGCTTTATCATTGATGTCCCTCACTGTTCTCCAAAATCACAGACCAATCTGTCACATCTCCCTCTTTCTAATTAAGTAAGGCTCAGTTGGAATTGACTGAATGGCAATGTGTTTGTTTTTTTTATATAGCGGGGAGAATTCAAAAAGTTCATAGAAACATGGAATTCAACGATAATGGAGGGGGAAAAAAAGATAATGGAATTTTTACATGAACATTTTTAAGCCCCCTACAGTGTGGTCCTTGGTGGTGGGAAAGAATTGATGCATTTGAGTAATGGTGTTGGCAAAGAATATTGAAATTATTCTAAGAAGAACAAACAAATCTGTCTTAGAAGAAGTACTTCAAGAACATTCCTGAGACGTGAGGATGGTGATATTTCTGTCTCAATTACTTTAAACATATTTTCAGGAGGAGCCAGCTGATGGAAAAGGACATCATGCTTGGTAGAGGGTCAGCAAAAAACAAACAAACCAGGAAGACCCTCAATGAGATGGATTGGCATAGTGGCTGCAACAATGTACTCAAACATTCATAACAATTATAAGGATGGCACAAGATGGTAGTATTTTGTTCTGTTGTACATAGGGTCACTATGAGTCAGAATCATGACTTAACTACACCTCTAACCTAAAGAATAACAGGTGGGAACCACCCAGGGGCACCACAAAACAAAGGCCCAGTGATGTATTTCCATAGAGATTACAACCAAGAAAACTCTTCGGAACAGTTCTACTCTGTAACATAAGGGGACTTGGGGGGTTCACAATCAACAGCAAAGGGTTTCGTTTGGTATTTTATACAGTACATGAATCTCTGGGTGGTACAAATGGTTAAAGTGTTTTAATGCTAACAAAGGGGCTGAAAGTTGGGAGTCTATACAGAGGTACCTCAGATGAAAGGTCTGGCAATCTACTTCCAAAAACATCAATCATTGAAAACTCTATGGAACACAATTCTACTCTGACACACATGAATCTACTTGATAGCAATTTGTTGGTAGAGTGGGTAAATGAACTTGTTGTTAAGTGCCATCCAGTTGCTTGAGACTCATAGTGACCCTGCTGAGGGGCGGCTGGTACATTTGAATTGCCAACCTTGTGGTTCAACCTGACCTTGCAGTTCAATGCTTTATCCTACAGCGTCACACCAGGACTCTGGTTATATATATTGTTAAGTGCTGTCGAGTTGGTTCCGACCCACAGCAACCCTGTATAAAGTTTCTGAGGAGCGACCAGTAGGTTTGAATTGTTGAACTTGTAACCTATCTGTTCAAACCACCCTTGCAGTTAAAACCAACCTTGCAGTCCAATGCTTTATCCTACAGCGCCATACCAGGACTCCAGTTACACATATAATGCAGGGAAATTAGGAAGGAGAGACAAGCTGTTTTTAAATTATTTGGTCACATGACTAACTCCACATTAACTTTTTCATATGATATATCTTTTAAAAATTATTAAAGCCAAACAAATTAATTCCATGTCACTTATTTAATTGTGGCCGCTTATAATTTACACAAAATATATAAAGGAATCTCCTTCTAAAGTGCCCCAAGCTTCAAAGAACCAAGGTATATGTTAAAAAATATTGGCTACCAATCCCGTATCTCTAAAGAAGGGGCTTCAAAAGGTTCACAGAAAAATTCCATTATCTCTTCATTGCATTTTTCCATGAACTTTTTAAAGCCTCCTCATATGACAAGAAATCAAAATGTTTCCTCAGGTAAACCAATGAGGACTTAATAAATTTAAATGAGGTTCTGATACAGATTTTAACAACATTAAAAGAATAATGGCTTATTCTTAAAGATAATGCACGCACTCGTCCTGTTACAGTGTTATTTTTAGCAACATCTGAAAATTTTATAACTAGAATTATGTAATTTGGCTGTGTCATTTTTCACAAAGATAACTGTCTTAACTTATGTGGAATATTAAAATCCCAAACAGCCTGAATACAGAGCAATAAAGCAAAATATTTCCTTACCTGAAATCACTAGGGAATGAGACAGTCTAGGGGAAAAGATTTTCAGGGAAATTAAAGTATCCATTCCATCCTGTCTGTTTTATGGATTTTGGCTGAAACATGTCTCTGTCTGTTTACAATGTACCATTACACTCCCCAATGATGTAAACATGTTACAATATACAACAGATTTAATTGACATATATTCCAATGCAGACGATTGGCACACAGGGTCAAATGACTCACCTGTGCTACAGGTTCTTTATTCACACAATATCCTCAGAATTTCTTAAGGTACCAGCATTTTTTTTCTTTGTACAGACATGAAACACATAGTTAGGGGGATCACTCCCATAGGAGAGCAAGGAAAGGCAGCAGTTCCAGTTACAAATGTCTGACACAGAATTAAATGAAGGATAGGAAGAGGGGGTGTCAAATCTACTTCCACTGCCATTGAATCCAATCCAACTCATCATGACCCTCTCTACAAGCGAGTAGGACTACTCGCTAGGGCTTCTGAGACTGTAAATCTTTGTGGGAGCAGACAGTATCATCTTTTTCCAGTGGAGCCACTGGTGGGTTTCAACCACCAACCGTGCATTTAGCAGCACAATGCTTAGCCCACTGCACCATCAGGTCTCCTTTGAAAGAGGGTGTAGGCTTCTCAATTTAGAACAACTACGAAGGAGAAAAACTGTGACTTTACCTCAGGGTTTCCAACGAGTTCATTCAGGTTCAACTCCTTTCTGAGAATTTGCTTTACCACCCCACATATACTAAATCAGAATCTACACTTTAACAAGAGTCTTTCGAACACATATATCTATCAAAATCACCTGGGGCTGTTGTAAAAATATAGATTTTGATATAGCATATCTGGGGTACTAATGCAAAATCTCAACAGGGGGTCAAACAAGAATGAATGAGACTTCTGGAAAAAGATGGCTAATCGGGTGGAAGTGTAGTGAAGAGCTCTGCCAAGAACAACACGCAATACAGGACCAAGAAGGCTCAGAGAATGGTCCCAGTACTCTGAACCACATATAAAGGAATATTTAGAAGGTTGGAAGACTTACAGGTGGGGAGTTTGTGGCAGAAGCAAGAAATCCATTACTTCCTGGTTCGGGACGTTCAGCTACTCCAGGAGCCGCCATTTTGTGTGGGGCCAAGCGGGGAAAGGATCAGAGAAGCCACGGATGCCTGACAGAGCCGCTGAGATAGAGGTATGGACATTCTATTTTTTTTTTCTTTTTTGGTATCTTTTTGTAGGTCCCTTGATGTCTGCATACCTCCATTCTGGTAACTATAGGGGTGCCTGAGCTAGTGGACACTCCAGCCCAACCCTCGGAGGGTTCTACTACGCATGTGCATAGATCTCCTCAAAATTTAAAGAGACAGTATCCACTTAAAACCAAACAGTCGACAGATACTCAGCCCAAGAGCAGGCCTTTAACTTTTCTTGTTTGCTTTTTGTTTTGTTTTTTAACACGGGAGAGAGACTTCATATAGGCTACAGATTTTTTTTCCGTTCTTTTATTTTCTTCCTTCTTCTTATTCTTCTCTTCCTACTCTGTCTTTTCTGTGAATAGAGACTGCAGTAACAGTCTTGTTTTTGTTGTTGCTGTTTTTTAGTCTTTTTTTTTTTTTGCTGGTATTGTTTTGCTGTTATATGCTCCCCCTTCTGCCTTTGGAGGACTCTTTGTCTCCCTATATTATACAAGAAGAGTCAGCAACTGCTACCATACAGCCAACCTACAATCACAGCCTATAAAACACCAAAACCCAGGCAAGAACCAATACCAACTGCCATATAGCAGGGAAACACCTGTGAAAGTTACTCTGAGTTAAACAATAAGAAGAGTGAAAAGGGAATCCCATATCCTGATCACACCTTCGTGGAAGCAATAAAAAAGCATAAACAATACCAAAACACACACTCAATTAAGTATTAAGGCTACAGATAAACATTCAACATGTCCAAGAAGCAAAAGCAGATGACCATATCAGCACATGTCCAGAAAAAAGATAAACTGTATGAGACAAATGACCGAGAAGTAGACCTGGACTCCATTCTGGAAGGAGGGCAGGCCTTGGAAATGCCTGAGATGGAATTCAGAATAATGATCATAAAATGTTTCAAAACACTGTACAATGGAGTTGAGAAAAATAAGGAAGAAGCCAGGAAAGTGCTACAGGAACAATCAAATAAGATAGATACAGCATTGGAAACAATTCAAAACTTACAGAAAGAGGTCCAAATAATCAGTAACAAAATAACAGAAATAGAGAACACTCTGAAAGGGCAGAGGAGTAGAATAGATGAGATGGAAGGTAGAGCCAGTGAGCTGGAAGACAAATCTCTCAATACCACTAAGATAGAAGAACAAACACAAAAAAGG
>NW_006408698.1:4724339-4724933 GCF_000296735.1 Chrysochloris asiatica | reverse complement strand
GGAGAACAATTAGACAGGTCTCAATGGGCTAAGTGAGACAGAGGTAAATAATGATATATGCACAACCTGGGAACAACACGGTTCTGGGATACAGAGATCGAGCCATGGTTGGAATGTGGAAAAGGGGGAAATAATATTAAGATGCTTGGCTGTCTTTTGAATCTTGGTTTTCCTAGCATTATATTAAAAAATAGACACTGCAGGGGGAGAGAAAGAAATAGCGAAAAGCATAACCTTAGAAAGCTTGTAAGTCCATCTTCTGCCTATAACAGATTGGAATACCTAAAATGGGGTTACAACATGCCCAGAGAAGGATGCTTCCTGCGGAGCCTCTGCAATACTTAAGACTATAGGTGGAAGCCTGAACCACATCCAGATCTCCAGAGATGGGAAATTCCCACTTGAAAGGATAAGCAGACCAGCCTAGGGTGGCTAGAAGAACAGAAGATACTTCTTGAAAGAAAGACCGACAGGAAAAACATAAAACAACATAGGCAGACCGACTGTTCACAATAAAACATTTAAGAAAAAAAAAATAAATATATATAATTCACAACATTAAAAAAAAAAACCTCCCCAAGTAATGCTTATGAA
>NW_006408698.1:4719873-4723663 GCF_000296735.1 Chrysochloris asiatica | reverse complement strand
CTAGGACCATCAAGGGAGAAGAGCAGAGAGCGGGACCCTACCCAGAGAAGCAGTGATGCCTGAAATGGAGCCAGAGATGATGACGTGGAGAGATGGAACAGCTGGAGACTTTAGATCCAGAGAGGAAGAGCGACTGTGTGCTGAAGATCTGGGGGGTACGGGGGAAGGATTGCATGAAGGGGATTGTAAACATGGCAATGAGACGATATACGACAGAATGAATGTAAAACTAATGTTCTCCCATGTAAACTATCACATAATTCACAATAAAACATTACAAAAAAATACAGTTACACAAAAGAAAAAAAAATGCTTACAGTCTAGTTAAGAAAACAACCAATATACAAATAAATATGAGATGTCAAAAAGTTCACAGAAGATTTCCATTATCTTTTAATTCCATTTTCCATGGACTTTTTAAAGGCCCTTGTATAACTCCATTATGTGCTGGATGACATAGAAGACGGCATGAATAAATCTGGTTGAAAAGATCAGGGAAGGCTTAATAAACAAGTAGGCAGGGACTGAAGAAAAGCTAGAGCCAGATAAATGTTAGTGAGGCTAGAGTTTCAGCCTTTAACTGAGAAAGGTGTTCAAGAGCTCCCTGCGAGTAGATGGGAATCAGAATTCAGTTCCCAGCTTTACACCTGGAACTAAATCCAAGGTATCTACCAGTTAAGTTGGAGATCTAATTAATACTTCAGAAACTTGCTCTCTGATGTGATCAGAAGCAGTGATTCTTGTATGAAAAATAAGAAACCTGATGCCCATAGTACAGCATCAAAAATGGTCCTCTTTCATGGTGCAAAATGCCTAAGCTCTTCTAAGAAGACATGGATCAGAGGTGTCCATCTCAGAGGACCAGGCTGAGGCAACAGTAAAACCACTTGATAGGGAAGACCATGCATGGGAAAACACTTCGGGGATGATCCACTTTCATACAAAAATTACAAAGCAATAAAGAAATGTATATTAATAAGAGCCAATTAGCAACCCAAGAAACTGGGTAAATCATATCTAAGGAAATAAAAACAATGGAGCAAATTAAAAAAAAACAAAAACAAGAATGAATGAGCCAGACAGACAACCAGTTTTGCATACTAGGCTCAGCGCTCCTTGACCAGCTGCTGTCTCAACCTAAACACCTCAGTAATTATTCCACAGTGCACTGAAAAATTCTTACCACTATGACTACTCTGCATCTGCCACTGATGTGTATTACCTGCAAGCCACTGATACTAATACTGTTACTGATCATATGAACTCCCCTCTCAGACTCTTAGGTTTCTTTTTAGTTTCTGTCCAAAAAGGTTAGGATTTTCAAGTCAGTTACCCACCCACTGGTTGCAATTTAGTGGACTTGAGGTGATCCCATGTGTGTCAGAGCACAATAGTACTCCATAGGGCTTTCAATGGCTAATTTTTTTTTTCTCCAGAAATAGAACATCAGGCCTTTCTTGCAAGGCACCTCTGAGTAGGATACAAATTACTAACCTTTTGGTTAGCAGTCAAGAATATTAACCATTTGCATCACCTCAGGGATCCCCAGTTACCAGTCAGAACATATTTTTTTGTACCCTCTGGTCATCCAACCAACTACTTAAGGTGTTAAATGTAATCCTCAAACCTAAGTGTCTCTTTATCTGTCACTCTCTCTTTTTCTTCACCCCACTCTTATTTTACTCACAACTTACTCACTCAGTCAACACTGCAGTAGATTCCCACCCCATCCCTTACTTTTAGTTGTACTATAGTTCCTGTTCCAGTTATTTTAAGAGTATCAAAAGACTTGTTCTTGGCTTCCAAAGATTTCACAGTGGTCTGATGTTATGAACTGGGTTTCAATACTAAGTAAAGTATTCATCTGTAGAAAAACCAAATACTTTATGATGGACGAATATCAAAATAAAATTATCACACTATAATGGTTAAAGTAGGAAATGTCAGGCCATCCTCCTACAGAAATTGAGACCTCGAAAACAAATGGTCTGCTATCACCAGCAGATTATAAACTCCAGGGAACTGTTTTTCCTATTGCTTTCCCCCCCAGAACCAAGAACAGTACCCAATAAATTTAATAAGTATCAATAAATACTTTTAAAATATATACAGCACTTATAGAATGTGCTCTTTGGTTGTTCAAATGGTTATGTGTTCCTGAGTGTTTCTGTGTACATCCAAACAAAAAACAGAAGGAATAGAAGCAAATACTTTTGCATGGAGAAGATTGTAATACTTGCAATGAAACAATGAATGTAAAACTGAAGTTCTCCCATGTAAGCTATCACTCAATTCACAACCAAAACTTAAAAAAATACAGCACAAGAAATATTAAGGATAAGGAAGAGTATATGTAGAAATAAATGGCCATATGAATTCATAACATAAATGTGAGACCTTTGAATCTAAGAGAATTTGTATATATTTAAAATCACTACAAGGACACTTGTGTACCATTACTTTCAACAGTATTGATATAATTTGTAAAATTAAAGTCTATAAATAAAAGAAGATGCCTGGCTGTGTAAATATGTGTGTTTTTAACACATTTTAGTGTTAGTTCACTCTTTCTCTCATTATTTCCACATAGCAGTTATTGGTGTATACTGTTTTATCTGAGTGACTCTCTTTGCAAAACAGACCTATAAATAGTGTCTTCAAGAATTAATTTACTAATACTTGTTACTTACGTGAGGAAATTATCTCATACTTTACTTCAATTATAAAACGCTGATCTATCTTTACATAGCCATTATGATATGATATGCGTGATACATTATTTCTAAGGAAAACACTTTTGGGTTAAGAACCAATGAATAATTTTGGCAATTAGAAATGTGACTGAAATTTTTCCTTTGTTGTCTAAGGCACCAAGTTCGTAGAAAAGTGGAATTAAAAGATAATGGGGGAGAACAAACAAGACGGCAGATCGAGTGGACGTGTAGCAGAGAGCTCCACCAACAACACAGAATACCCGACCAAGCAGGTTCAGGGGATGGTCCCAGAAGTCTGAACACTTATAAAGGAATACTTAGAAGGTTGGAAGGCTCACAGCTGGGGGAATTTGTGGCAGAAATAAGAAATCTACTGCTTTCTAGTCTGGGATGCTCGGCTGCTCCAGGAGCCACCATCTTGGGTGAGACCACGTGGGGGAAGGATCGGAGCGGCCACAGATGCCTGGCAGAACCGCTGAGATAAAGGTGTGGACATTCTTTTCTTTTGGTATCTGTTCATTGGACCCTTACTGTCTGTGCACCTCCATTCTGGTGACTATAGGGGTGCCTGAGCTAGTGGGCACCCCAGCACCACCCTCAGAGGGTTTTACTACGCATGTGCACAGATCTCCTCCAAATTTAAAGAGACAATTTCCAATTAAAACCAAACAGCCACAGCCGGCCCTGAACTGTTTCCAACTAGAAAAAAAGGCCTGAACAGGGATTGTGGAGCGGGACAAGCATACAAAAGAGGAAATAGGCTGAAAATTAAATCCTAAATTATGTTAACGCGACCAATAGTGGTATCTTGAAACTTCTCAGGAAGAAGAGTGAAAAGGGAAGCCCATTTCCTGATCACATCTACCTGGAGGCATTCAGAAAGTATAAAAAATTACCAAAATACACACCCATCTAAGTATTAAGGCCACAGTCAACCCCTAATTATGCCCAAAAAACAGAAGCAGACGACCATATCTGCACATGACTGAGGCAAATGAGCTGGAAGGAGGCCTACACTCCATACTGGAAGATGGGCAGGCTTTGGAAATGCCTGAGAAGGAATTCAGAAAAATGAT
>NW_006408698.1:4653709-4717585 GCF_000296735.1 Chrysochloris asiatica | reverse complement strand
TTTCACTCAATCCACAATAAAAACCTTAAATTAAAAAAAAAAAAAAAGATAATGGGACTTTTCCAGGAACTTTTGAAACCCCCTCATATAATGAAACTTCTGAAAAGTTTCATCTTAATTACTCAAAGCCGATTAATGAAAAGTTTAGAAGTCATAGTATAACTGTAAAATTTAAAGTTGAATGTGGTAAATGCAATGAGGATGAATCCTCTATCAGAAAGGAAGGGCTTGTACTGGGAGGGTAATAATGTTCCATTGGTATGAAGGAAACTGATTATGAAGGCCAAAAAAAATTTTGGCTAAGTTTACCTTATTTTATAGACTGAGATATGGCATATCACCATGATATTACTCAGACTCACAGTAGCTCGTAGGAAACCTATACAGGGTTGCTATGAGCCAGAACTGACACGACAGTACTTAACAACAACAACTTATCCAATAGCAATTTGGCTACTTTGCCAAATTCTACACCTTCATGGCACCTCAATCCAGACTACTAAAATCACTGTTGCATTTACTTAACAGCAGCAAGAATCCTGATTTTCACAATTCATATTTTATTAACATTGTGTTGTTGCTGTTGTTGTTGTTGTTGTTAAGAGCCATTGAGACAGTTCTGATTCACAGGAACCCAGTAGTGGGGTTTCCGAGGAGCAGCTGGTGTGTTCGAAATGCCAACCCTGTGGATCACAGTCCAGTGATTATCCTACAGCACTACACCAGGAGTCCTTGGACATGGAGACATAGAGCAGCTGATTAACTGTAGACTCATGTAAAGAGAAAGACTGTGTACTGGTGGCCAGGATGCAGATTTGCAGAATGTGCCCTTTGGTTGTTTAAATTATTATATATTCCTTAGTGTTTTCATGTACATTAAAAAAAAAAAAAAAAAAATCCTCCGCCCTCAACAAAAACAGAAGGAATAGAAGCAATATTGTTGAATGATGCTGCACGGAAAGGGCTGTAATCATCGCAATGATTAAATTGAGTGTAAAACTGATGTTCTCCTCCCATGTAAACTATTACTCAATTCACAGTAAAAACTTAAAAAAGAAAAAAAAAGCTAATTTGAAATTTCTGGCTTGCCATCCTATGAAAGGAAAAAGAAACACATTTTAAGCACAGAACTGAGTCGATGGCACTTCAAAACACAACAACAACAACTCAAACAATTAAAAGCGTCATGGTGGTGTGCCGAGTTGGTTCCAACTCATAGCAACCATGTATAGGGTTGCTAAGGCAGTAAATCTTTACGGGAGGAGAAAGCCTCATCTTCCTGCCGAAGAGTGACTGGTAGATTTGAACTACTGGCCTTGTGGTTAGCAGCCAAGTTCATACTCTACTATGCTACTAGGCTCCTTAATTAAAACTACGGGCATACTAAATTCATACACTGAAATGGACATTTTCTATATTATCAGTGGTTTAAGCACATATTTTCTTAGAATAAGAGTTTTTCAGGTCTATGAAACTAGTATTCCATTAATAGGAATAGATTTTATATGTCAATCAAGAAAAACAATGAGACTAGTTGGAGAAACAGAAACATTTAAAATCAGGCATTTTGTACAACACTTATAATCCTATCAAACAAAACATCCAGATGCTTTATGCATTTTGTTTTAGTGGTATAACATAAAGAAAATCCACATTTTCACAAATAAGTAGCTACAAATGTTAACAGTTTTAAAATTATATCTCATGCAATCTTAGTATATTTTATCATTAAATATGACAAGGGAAGTATATTCTGAGGTCTACAGAAAATTTGGAGGTCTTTGAACATGGGTATTATTTTTTATAGCCTTGTTTTTGTTTTGTTTTTAAATAAATAAAAGTAAGTAAAACTGTTTTTGAAATAGAATTACACCTGATGCTGCCACCACCACCCCTACCCCAACTCCTAAAAAAAAACACAAAACAAAAAAACTCATGAAACATCTCCACAAAAGCTTAAGGTGAAGAGTTTGCAAGGAAGATAGTTTGAAACTCATTTCCCTGGATGAGTGAACATTGTAGCAACTCTCATTCTATCCTACATGTCGTCAGAACAGTTTATAGTAAAACATATGTGCATAAGGTTTACGTTTGATAACAGTTGACTACTGGTGTGATGCTGTAGGATCTGCACTGTACTGTGAAACACAAGGTCAGAGGTTGAAACCCATCAGCTATTCCTCAGAAACCTGGCACAAGGTTCCTATGAGTTGGAATTGACTTGACAGCACTTACCAACAACAAAAATGTCATGACTTTGTCAAGAATGGTGGAATCCTCAAAATGAAGATGGCTGAAGACGTTCTGTGTCAGTGTTGTTATTAAGTGCCATCGAGTTGGTTCCAACTCATAGTGACCCTGGTATAGGGCTTTTGAGGAGCAGCTGGTAGGTTTGAACTGCAGACCTTGTGGTTTGCAGTACAGTGCTGATCCTACAGTGCCACCTGATAAAATGTAAAACTAGATTTTAATGTTCAGAATACAGACAGCCATCTCTCTACAGGGAACTGGTTCCAAGACCCATTGTGAATTGCAAAATCCTCAGATGTTCAAGCACCTTATATAAAACCATGTAATATTTGCATATAACTTATGCGCATCATGCCTTATATAAGTAGTCCCTAGTTTATTAATTAGATCTGTTCCTAACTGTGTCTTTAATAATGTGTAGGTAGGTCAGAACAGGTGTACAAATTCTTATTTATACTTACTTCAGTGGAAGAAAAGGCTTGAAAAGAATGATTTCATACATATAGCAAGTAAAGATGATTTTAATGAAGAATTTGTTGCAAGTACGGGTTCATTCACCTGTTTCAGAGTGAGGGCAAAT
Organism: Chrysochloris asiatica; assembly: GCF_000296735.1. Taxonomy (NCBI): domain Eukaryota; kingdom Metazoa; phylum Chordata; class Mammalia; order Afrosoricida; family Chrysochloridae; genus Chrysochloris; species Chrysochloris asiatica. Next base: position 4,714,755 of record NW_006408698.1, on the reverse strand, counting down.
TTATATAACGTTAAAGGGCAAGTACGAGTTGCCCATAAATTCATAACCTGGGGACTGCCTGAACTTTAAATTATCTCTAGATTACTTATAATACCCAACTCAATGTAAATAATGTGTAAATAACATGTGATGTTCCGTCTTAGCCTTTAAGGGATTGCTTTGATCACTTAATTGCCTTCCCCTCACTCCGAGTATTTTCCATCAGTAGTTGGTTGAGTCTGAGGATGAAGAACTGGAGATATAGAGGGCTGACTATATTTACAAGGCAGAATATACACTGGACTGATAACCGTAAGGTCAGTGACTCAAACCCACCCAGCTGCTCCTCAGAAACCCTATACAGGGTCGCTATGACTCAGAAATGACTCTACAGCCCTGAAAAACAACAACATGCAGCAATTAATCTAAGTAATGTCCAAATGTAACAATTGCACGTTTAAATGAATATATAATGTGAGATATTTCCTTACTTCAAATTCCATTGCTGTTCAGTGCTGTCGGGTCTGTTCCTACTCAAAGCAACATTGCATAGGGTTTCTGAGGAATGGCTGGTGAGATTGAACTACCAATCTCACAGTTAGCAGTCCAGAGCTTATCTTACAGTGCCACATCTAAACTCCCAAATTCCCCCACACCTGATAAGTGCTTTCTTCTGTGTGGCTCGGGAACAGAAATGTTCCAGGATGAGAGCTAAGTAATTAATAGAACTACCACATAAAGTACAAACCAAACAAGTGAAAAGCTTTATGTATTTGTTATTTCAGTAAGTAATTATAAGTCTGTTCTAGAGTTTCTATCAATAATATATGGCAATGAATTCAATTTCAGTAAAGAATCTATGAACTCATACTGAAAAAAAAACAAAATTAAAAAGAGTAAAAGGAGAGAAAAGAAAGTTCTTCTTTACAAAATAATGTCCAATTATAAATGTAGAGGAAATGATGAAATTGGAAAATCACCATATTGCAACAATCTCACTGATAACTGAGTCAGGTAAGAATCCTCAACACACGTTTGAACTATGTGACATGTTGCTGGGGAACGGGTTATTTACATGATCTAAAAGTATCATCACACCCATCAGTTATTACAGTTACTTCAAAGAGAAATATGGAGGGCGTCACCTCAACTGAATGATCATACTTAATATCATTAGTAATGGGACAATCTGGCATTCATATGACATTAAAGATAAAAACTGCCTATATCACATCCTTGCCAAAAATGTAACACAGGATCCTTGGCAGGAGGCTAGAAAAAGAAGTTATAAAGGCCAATATTGGGATCACTGGGAAATTTTTAATATGGGCTAAACAAGGAAGCTTCAAAAAGGTCATGGACAAATTCCATTACCTTTCAATTCCATTTTTCAATGAACTTTTTAAAGTACCCCTCTATATTAGATAATAGTATAACATTAGTGATAAATATACCCTGAGTTTGATCATTATATTGTGTTTATTATGTAGGGGAGAAGTCCCTAAGTGGAATACATGGTTAAGTATTTGGCTACCAATCAAATGGTTATTGGCTTGAATTTACCCAGAGGCACCTCAGAAGAAAGACCTGGTTACTTACTTTCAAAAGATCACAGCCAATAAAAACCCCATGGAGCATAGCTCTCCTCTGAAACAAATGGGGTTCGCCATAATTCAGAATCCACTGCACAGCAACTGGTGTCTTGGGTTTTATGCAGGAGAAATTTCTTGTTCTGAAGTGTTACAAGTCTACATCTAAGACTCAGCAAAGATAAAAGAAGCAGAAAAACAAAAAAACTAGAGAAGATAAAGCAAATATGACAAAATGTTAACAAGTACAGAATCTAGCGGAAGAGTGTATGGGTATCCATTGTAATATTCTTGCAATGAATTGAAATTTTTCAAAATAAGAAATTATGGGAAATAATAAAATGTGGCAGTGGATTTTTAAACATTCAAAATAAAAAGGACAAAAAGTGTAACTATAAAAGAATTGATCAAGTCTTTTAATGAAGGTATTAGCTGCCAAAATTCTAATCTTGTTTTAATGCAGTTCAAATGCTTAATTTATTACACACAAACGCTTAGAAAATATTTTGGGTGATTTTAATCAAGTTCTTAAAACATGATAACTCAGAAATAAAATTAAAATTATGCACTTGTAGACTCAAACAATCTGATGTGACATTTTATAATTGGACTACATTAAAAACAAAAGCATAAAATTGTTTTAGCAGCTATTTCAGCCTAGTCATCTGTTTAATACAAGTAATTTTTCCAAATGAAGATCTAGCTTCATTTACAAGACTAATTCAACAGCGTCCTCCAAAAGTAATGAAAATAGAGGTTTGCAAAATTTCATGAGCCTTATTGATGCATTATTTCTTCCACTATTTATTCATTCAATAACGCTAGATTTTTCTGTAAATTACTGCTATCTCATAAGTAAGGAAAGTATATAATACATGATTACCAATGTGAGGTAATTGAGATTTAGTGTTATTTCATATCATGAAAATAATTTGTGTACTGTTTTTATCTAAATATGTAATAGATCATGGACATTTTCACTAGATTTTTGAAGCTATATAAGAAAGCATACAAAAATGGAATGTAACTGTTCACATAACAATGCTAGAGATAAAATCATACCATAACATTTCAAGGCATCAAATGCTTTCAGATACTGAGTTTAAAATTACCAGACTATAACTAAATAAAATTAGGGTACCAGTACGTATTGAAACAGTATTTTACTATCAAGGGCTATAATCTGCCAAAATTTATCAGCATCAATTTATGTCATCATAAAACTGAGATGTATTTCTGAAGGGGAAGTATAGCTACAAAAAGTGGTAGAAACCATGTTCAAAAAGCAACGGGACAGTGGAGAAAAGAGTAGATTAAAAAAAAAAAAAAGGACCTATATTAGTAACAGTGAATATATTATAGTTATGGGAGTTTGGATGATTTTTTTTTAAATACCCTCTCTTTAATTAGGCTCTTCAAAACTTCCTGCTATACTTTATATTATTTTATAATGAAACTAATAAACTTGAAACATTTAGCAAATTATTTAAATAATATATTTAAAGGAAGTATGACATTTCTAGTTAAACAATTAGTATTAATCAAACAACAACAACAAACAAACATAAGACAAATGCTTGCTACCTACTATCATGAAATCACAAATCTCAAAATAGTACCCTAGAGACCCTCCCATTTCTAACTGAATTTATGTGACATTTGCTTAGAAGTACTTACTGAACTGGAAATATGTATACTGTATTCTGCTGGGGATTACAGTATACACCATCAACACTCATGGAAGCAGCAGGCAAGAAATCAAATGACATATTTCATTAGTCAAATCTGCTATATAAGACCTCTTTAAAGTGTTCAAGAGCAAAGATGTCAGCTTAAGGACTAAGGTACACACACGGTCAACCCAAGCCATGGTATTTTCAAAACTCTCATATGGATATGAAAGTTGAACAATGAATAAGAAAGACCATAGAAGAATTGATGTATTTGAGTTATGGTGTTGTAGACGATTATTAAAGGGACTATGAACCGCCAGAACAAATCTGTGTTGGAAGAAGTACAAGCAGAATGCTCCTTAGAGGCCAAAATGGCCAGACTTCGTCTCTCATACTTCTGACATATTATCAGGAGAGCCAACTCCCTGGAGAAGGACATGATGCTTGGTAAAATGTAGGGGCAGCAAAAAAGAGGAAGACCCCCAATGAGATGGACTGGCACAGTGGGAGCAGCAATGAGCTCAACTGTAGCAGCAATTGTGAGGATGGCGCAGGACAGGGCAGTGTTTCGTTCTGTTATACATAGGGGTTGTTATGGGTTGGAACCAACTCTATGGTACCTAGCAACAATAACAACATAGTTGTCACTAGCTTCTAAAGTAGTACCAAATAGTGTAGGATTAGATGCATGAATGCTTTTATTTTTTTAAGCTGGCAGTAATTGTGGCTTAGTACATTTTTCCAAAAATACCTATTAGGAAAAACTAGAAGAGAGATTTCTTTAATTGATTATTACTTATTATTACCATAACTTCAACTTGCAATATGTTTTACAGTTTACAAAATGTGTCATAAGTCTATTAGGATTGCAGGGCAGGTACAGACAATGAGACTTGGGTATAAGAAAAGTTAAGTGTTTCATCCCAAATTTCTAAGAGAATCAAGACCCAAACCCAGGTCTTCTAAGTTCAAATGTTAGTTTTCACTATTATTTAAGCTCTAAGCATCAATTTTGTTTGGTAATTTTCCTATTGAGTATGATTCACTTTGTATATCAATCTGTGAGTGAAAACAACGGGACAAAAACAATCCAGGTAAAATACAGGCTGTTTCTAGTTGAGGTAATTAAGAACAATGGGAGGAGAGGGAGCTATTAGTATTATTAGTGGAATATGTTTAAAAATTCATAATTACCATCAATAGAATTGTCACCACTAAAACAAAAGAACTACACACACACACACTCAATAAAATGAAAGTAAGAGCACTTAGATTGATTGTATTATCAAGCACCACTTACAGTTCTAAGGCCCCAAACTATAGACAATCCAAATGCAATTAAAAATAAGGTGGCATTACATAGAAAGATAAAGGAAATGGGAAACAGGAAGCCAATGAGCCACTTAATTCTACAAATACCCTAAGAGAGATTGTGTGAGTAATGATGAGCAATTGTCCTCAGTTGAAACAGAAAACTGATCAAAAGAAACCTCAATTAAAACAGGACAAATTTAGTTTTACTTTAGGCCAAAAAAAAGGAATCATTTTAATATGCTAGACTGCATTTCAGCCCTGGTATTTTAGTGGTTATGAGTTGGGCTGCCAACCTCAAGGTTGCAGGTTGTCATTCCACAGGAGAAAGATGAGGCTCTCTGCTCCTGTAAAGATGTACAGCCTCAGAAACCCTATACAAGGTGACTATCAGTCGGAACTGATTCCCCAGCACACCACCACCACCACCACCACCACCAGTGTAGTGGTAAGGCGATGATGGGCTGCTAAGCACTGCATCTACAATGGAGGAAGACTTCTACTTTTGAGAAGCATTATAAAATCACTAGCAGCTACTGCACTTGTTTATATACAGTTCAGTGTCCTAAAACTTGTGAATATGTAGAGACTTAAAAACACAACATTTATTTTATCACTGTTACACTATAGTGTACTTAACTTGTCTAAGGTGCATAAAGACATGGTCCTTGCCCTCTGAGAGCATATAAGCAATTAAATTGTACAACATTAATTAAACAAAACTAATGTTTAATTGAAATTAATTATAACAGGCAAGAGTGCACAAGAAAGGCGAACACTGATGATAAGAAAATAGGACAAATACAATATTTTATCTATTTTAGACAAGGGAAAATGGCTGAAAACACTAACGGCCATTTACTAAAAATGGCATTATTTCTAATATTTGTTTAGTCCATAAAGCAACAGAATCACATCATCTTTCTCACATTAAAGATGCTATATAATATAGTATGTCTGGTTGTCTGCAGTGATTTTTTTTTCCCAGTATAATGAAATGTTAATTTAATTTAATGCTGTCTCATTTCCAATGTTTTAAAAAACTTTGTAAGTTAGTAGGAGCCGTAGTTTCCTGGGACAGCAAGCCACAAGTACTGAAATTCTTCATCTTTCTCTCCAGACCCCCAGCAATTCATCTAGTCAAAGCCCACAGCAACAGAAAAAAAGCGGGTGTTGTCTCATCAGTCAATCTGCTCCTCTGGTTCCTGGTCATTCTTTCAAAGGGGAGAGGTCAAAACATCTCAAGCAGGGAACAGAATCGCAGTTCAGCTGCCATCTCAGGTTTGTGTTAAGATAGAGCAAGTGAAAAACCCACTGAGACTCCAAAGAAAATGACATGGTTGAGATGGATTACTTCTTTACAGCTTTGTGAAAATAAAAACCAAAAAACAAAGAAAATAAAAGATCCTGCAGAACAAAAATGACTAAAGATTTCCAATTAAGGATTCATTTGATAGATGAGAATCTCTTGGTAAAATGCAGGCTCCAGCTCCTAAAATTGGGAGGGGCCTGATCAAACAGCCTGAACAATAAGAGGAATCTGTTATATATGAGAAAAATAAATTTATTTCTGGTGTGGCACTGTAATACCAGCAATGGATGTGAACCACACTGTCAGCAGTTCAAACCAACCAGCTGCTCCTAGGAAACTCTACAGGATCACTATGAGTCAGAACCAACTCGACGGCACTTAACAACATCAATTGTGCAGCCAGGGTCCTGGTGTGGCAATGTAGGCAGGTGAGGCTGGCCTCCCAAGACCAGAGTCAGTTGAAGCAAGTTGTTGGAAATGTATTGATATTTGAGATAATCATTTTGGTCCCTTAGAGCAGTATTTGCATGTTGCTGCTATTGTTAAGTGCTGTAGAATCAATTTCTGACTCATGGAAACTCTGTATAGCATTTCCAAGGAACAGCTGGTGGGTTTGAACTGCCGACCTTGTGGTTCACAGTCCAGTGCTGACCGTATATCACCACACCAGGAGTACAAAGAAGAATTTAATTCTTTTTAATATAGCTACTTTTTCATGAGCAGGGTTCTCTCTATGTGGTAAGTGTGATCATAATGTACTGTAATATAATCCAGCTGGCAGAAGAAACTAATTACCAATTAGCATAAAGAGGATTCAATAATAACAGTGTTAGAGAGGGTATGCACCCATGATGTTGATCATTATCCACAAATGCCTGAAATTGTCCACCAAATTCTTTCTTTGGTAAGAGGCCAAGCTCTGAAATCATTCTGACTAGGTTCAAGTTCTGACTCTTCCAAATACATACTGTATAAGCCTAGATAACATACGTGCTTCTCTAAACCTCACTTTCCTTTTTGAAATGGGGGTGATAAAATTAGTTTTTATATGGACATAATTAACACAGTTCCTGGCAATTAGTGTCCTACAGGCCAAGAGCCATCCAGTCAATTCCGACTCATGAAGTCACCGTGTATATTAGAGTGAAACTGTGCTCCATAGCGTTTCTAATGGATGGTTTTTCAGAAGCAGATATTCGAGCATTTCTTCCAAAGCACTGCTGGGTAGACTCAAACTTCCAATCTTTTTGTTGGTAGACAAGCACGTTAACTACTTACAATACCCAGGGACTCTCTACTGTCAAGTGTTACATACAAACAAAGAATTTATATATCTTTTATCATTTAAAAACAAAACATTTCACACAAATAAGAAAATCTGAAATAATTTTTAGAAAATGCGTCAGTTCTTTTGTATTGCTACTTTCTAATATGGGGGAACTGATTTAAGCTTATTGACTTTGGGAAAGATAATAAATAGATGGATAAAGACAGATAGTCACACACACCCTGTGTCTGGTATACTATTGCCAATGACCCTTTATAGAACTGCTCTCCAAATGCAAAACCACTCTACCAAAAAAAGCATCATCAACAGCAATTCAAATGATTTAAAGGATAAAAGGTAGTCACTAATCTCAAAGCACAGGAACTACATTACACAAGCAGTTATTTTCTCCTTAGATCACAAGTTCATTGACTAAAGGAACCATGACAGTAAAAAATTACAAACAGATCAGCATAAAAACTTAACTCACAGAGCATTTTTTATCTTTGATTGATGCTCTTAAAATTCCCTTTTACGTTCTATATTTTGATAGGTAATTGTAGCTGCAAATATAATATTAATACAGCAATCATGGTAGCTGAATGATGGTGACCAGAGTTGTAAAGAAAATTATTTTTAAGTTCCTTAAATGTCAACAGTCATATAACCATTATTTAGCTATGCAGAGCCAAAAACATTTCATATAAGCATGTAAACTGGGTAGTAATTCAAGTTATGAATACAGGTTGACCACTGATAGGGACTAACTTAACCACTTGTACTACCCAAAAGTTGTCTACCAAAACTCAAAACAAAACAAAACAATCTTCATAGGAATTTGGGGGTGGAAACAAAGTTTTACTGAAAAACGGAAGCACAAACCTACAGAAAAACATACAGCACGTAGTTCAAATGTGAAAATATGAAAAAGGACTTGAAAAATGCTAAAGCACTTTACAAATCTAAGGTGACATTATTAAGAGGATCCTATTTTAGCGTGTCACTGTAGCATTAGCACTGGACTGCTAACCATAGGTTGGCAGTTCAAACCCACCAGCTGCTCCTTGGAAACCCTATGCAGGGTCACTATGAGTTGGAACCAACTCTATGGCACACAACAACAACAACATTTTGCTTTTGTGCCATAGTGGCACAATTGTACACTGCTCAGCTGCTAGCCGAATGGTCAATGATTGAAATCCACTAGTCACACCACGGGAGTCTGTTGCCTTAAAGATTACAGCCTAGAAAACCCATGGGGCAGTTCTTCTACTCGGTCCTATAGGTTGCAATGAGTCAGAATTGACTTGACACAGAGCAACATTTTGCCTTATCCCATTCAAAAGAGTTAACAATATTGACTGAATTAGATAATCTTTTCCCAACAAATTAAAGAAAATTTAACAAAAAATGGGAACCAAATATGTAAGAAAAGAACCAACTTTTGACATAGAGTAAGGTAACATTTTTAATATTGATTATAATCTTACTGTTTTCCCTTCTTTCCTTGTTGACAACCTTGCTTGGATAAAGAAAATATTTCCTCATGAAAAATATCCCTGTGTCGAACCACTTTAAGTTTTACAATGACAACAGCAAATTTTATACAGAGCTTTTAAGGGATAACTATTATAAAAGGGGAGCGAGTCCTGGTGTGGCGCTGTGGGTTAATGCACTGGACTGTAAAGTCGGTTTAAAATGCGAGGTCGGTGGATCAAGCTCACCCAGCCACTCCTCAGAAAACCTGTACAGGGTCGCTATGGAGCAGAACCTACTAGACAGCACACAAAAAACAACAAATTATAAAAGGACTCCTGGTGTGGTGCTACAGGATCAGCACTGGCCTGTGAACCACAAGATGTCAGCAGTTCAAACTCAACCAGTCGCTCCTCGAAAATGGTATACAGGGTTGCTATGAGTCGGAACAACAATATTATTGAGTATGTACTGAATAACAAAACAAAAAGAAATACAAAATCATTTATATGTCATAACATAGAGCATAGCCAATCTAAATTCTTGCCAACTTGAAAAATAAATGGACGCAACATGAAAGATTAGCTTTCACAGTATCTTAGATTAAACATCAGATTTAAATCTACTCTCTTACTTGATTACATACAGAAAAATACTCTCAATAAACTTTATAATATGGTCACAATAGAAATGCACAAGTAACCAACTTGTAATACAGAATCCTACATAAAAAGGCCATCTTTTGTTTCAATATCCTTTCTAACCCTTATTTATAAATATTAGTGCAGTCAAGTTATACAATATAACTCTAAGCATAATGCCAATATTCATACTGTCATTTATTCATTTCCAAATACCCAAGGAGAGATGGCTTGTTAATATTTCACAATCTACAGTATTTCATTATTCCATAATCAATGAATTTAATCTCACATAAGTCAACGCAGTTTAAGACAATGCACTGGAAGAGAATGAATTGATAAGAAATTTTTCTAAAAATGAACAGTGATTTATATAATAAAACTTCAATGAAACCTATCCTAAACAGGTATAACACCCAAGCTGGCTTATTAAATTATTTCATATTAAAACACTATTATTGTTAAGTGCCTTGGAGTTGATTCTGACTCGTAGTGACCCTGTATAGGGTTTCTGAAACTTTAAATCTTCCTGGGAGCAGAAAGCCTCATCTTTCTCTCTCAGGACAGCTGGCAGTTCACACTGCAGACCTTGTGGGTCGCAGTCCAGTGCTTATCGAATGGAGCCACATTAAAACATTTAGAAAATGGGAAAGTAGCACTACCCATTGCACATAATGAATGTAAAATTACAAGTATCAAAATTAAGACTTTGAATACTGTTTGTGCTACTTTTAAAAGATCACTTATAAAATAGCATCATTAAATAGTCTCAAGTCTTATTTTCACGTGATTACCAAATGAGCTTTTCTATTTGTATTTACTAGTTAAAAATAATGACACTGATTATTTTAATTTTGATTGAATTTAGATTTTTAGCACAATTATCACCACCATAAAACTAAATATCTTACAGTAGCAACTATCCTATAGTTTCTAAACACATAAGGGGTAAAAGAAAACAAATTGAATGCAAGAAAGCCATGTTTTATCATCATGAACCTGCAATTTCAAACTCTAATAGCCAATGTTTTGTCTCCCTCTTCTGGGCTACACAATTATTAAAATAAAAAAGGGCAACATTAAGATATAATCTTCTTTTCATTTTTTTTCCCATAAGATACATTCAAATAGTTGACCTGACACAATGTGACTTTATATAAAGTACCCATCAAGATACTATTTTGTCAAGTAAACTAATAAAACTGCAATTTAATAATGCAACAGTAGTTTAACAGCCTACAAAAACATACTGTCATGCTTAGTGGGATTTTATGGATATTACTATTATAAGTGGTTTATAGAAAGGAACAGGAGTCCTGGTGTGGCACTGTAGGATAAGCACTAGACCATAAGGTTGATTTGAACTGCAAGGTCAGCAGTTCAAGCTCACTAGCTGTTCCTCAGAAATCCTCTACAATGATGGCATTTAACAATAACAACACATAGGGAATAGGAAGTCCTGGTGGCACACTGGTCAAGCATTCGACTACAAACTGAAACGTTGACGGTTTGAACCCATCAGCTGCTCCATTGGAGGAAAGATATGGCAGTCTGCTTCCGTAAAGATTTATGACTTTGGAACCCCTATGGGGCACTTTGAATCGGTCCTATAGAGTCAATTAATTGGAATTAATTCAGTGACCATGAGTTTTTGGTATAGCAAGGAACATATCAATAATACTTTGAAATTATTACTTTAAGTCTAGCCAAAGATTCCACTTTCAACAAGAACTTACCTTCTTTGACCATTTGGAGGAACAAATTCATATGGATCTATTATGATAAAAAATGAATATTCCTGTGCCCCAAGTAAGGCAAAGAAACATAATTTTGTACCAGAGCTTCAAACTGGTTCATTCCGGTTAAACCTTCTGCTAAGGATTTCCATTCCACCCCAAATTTACTGAATCAAAATCTACATTTTAACAAGTCTGGAATATGACTAAGAATCAACTACAGATTTTGTTAAAATGTAGATTGATTCAGACTATCTGGAGTGGAAAAGCAATTCTCAGCAAGGGCCAAATGGGAATGAACCCGCTCAAAGTCCTGGGTACACTGCCCTTTTGACAGATTATTTACAACCATTGCAAGTGCTCCAGTCTTTGGATGCATGTGACATTTTAATTATGTAAGATGCTCTATGACTTGTGGAGCCCTGGTATGGCACTGTGTGATACGCATTAGAGTGCTAACCACAAGGCTGGCAATTTAAACCCACCAACCATTCCTTCAAAACCCTATACAGGGCGGCTATGAGTCAGAACCAACTCAATGGCACTTAACAACAACAAATTACTGGTAAGCATTACTACAGGCAACCAAATGATTAGCTTTTCTCTCTCCCAGTTCACTTAGCCACCTAACAAGTATACCTGGGCTTTACTATCTAGTAGAAGTATTTGGGCTTCCAGAGGAACAAACAAGATGGCGGATCGGGTGGACGTGCAGTGAGGAGCTCCATCAGTAACAACACAGAATACCGGACCAAACAGGCTCAGGGGATGGTCTCAGGACACTGAACCACATATAAAGGGATATTTAGAAGGTTGGAAGGCTTATAGCTAGGGGAATTTGCAGCAGAAGCAAGAAATCCATTGCTTTCTAATACAAGACTCTCAGCTGCTCCTGGAGCCGCCATCTTGGGTGAAACCAAGCAGGGGGAAGGATCAGAGCAGCCATGGCCCACCTGACAGAACAGTGGAGATAAACGTGTGAACATGCTTTTTTTTTAAATCTGTTCATTGTATGTATTAGAAAAGAAGCCCTGATAATATAGTGGTTATACATTAGGCTGCTAATCCCAAGGTCAGCAGTTCGAATCTGCCAGCAGCTTTGCAGGAGAAAGATGAGACTTTCTGTTCTCAGAAGGATTTACAGCCTCAGAAACCTTATACAGGGTCGCAATGAGTCGGAATCAACCTGAAAACACACCACCACTACATGTATTAAAAAAGGACCTCTGAGAGCGAAGCAGGTTACAAGTCAAAGTCAACAGTTTGAATTTACCAGCTGCTCCATAGGAGAAAAATGGAAGCTTTGTGCTGTCATAAAGATTTACAGCCTCAGAAACCCTATACAAGGTCACTATGAATTGGAACTGACTCCATGGCACATAACCACCATCACCACGAACAACTTAAGTATTTAAAAAATAGTAAGAGTAGTAGTTTGAAATTGAGAACAAAATTATAAAATTATACTGTTACCAGAGTTAAAGAAATGTTCTTATGTGTTAATCATTTTATTCCTGATTTTTGTGATTTTAGTTATTTCTCCTTAATACGTCTAACTGAAGGCACCATGTTTTGCTTCAAAGTTGGTCTTGCTCCTGACTTCTTTAAAAACGCTCAAGTCACCATCATTCTAGTCACCCATGCTTGAACTTTCAGTCATTACAGATTCACATAGCTCCCTCTGCCCTTTTTAATCATTTACTGAGGCTGATATATTCTACTACCACAATCTCTCTCTCTCATCTCTACCCTCCATTTAGTTCTAACAAACCACACTCCAGTTCAGCATCTTATTATTTAAACTATTACAACAATCCCAGCTCGAGCCCCCTGCTCTGGCCTCTAACCTCTTGTATTTCCACTGCCACATTAATCTTTCCCAAATACAGCTCTGATTTTGTCACTCTACTGTTCAAAGCCTTCCAAGGTTTCTATGAAAGTGTTAAATCCTATGCCTATCCTTCCTAATCGCTATGGGTTGGAAGCGACTCAACGGCACATAACAACAACAACAACAACAACACTCCTTCCTAAAAAGATCTCAGCCTAGTTTTCCAAATTTGCATTCCATGACAAGAGCCCTGGTAGTGTAATAGTTACGTGCTCAGCTACTAGCCACTGTAGTAGCTGTACTATCGAAGATTACAGTCTAGGAAACACTATGGGACACAGTTCTATTCTGTCATATAAGGTGCCTATGAGTCAGATTCAAGTCTATGGCGTACAACAACTACTTTTAACGTGGTTTTTCATTCAATTATCTAGCTACTATTGTTGCTGTTAGGTGTTAAGTCAGTTCTGACTCATATCGATCTCATATAGGGCTCCCGAAGAGTGGCTGGCGGATTTGAACCACCAAACTTGTGGTTAGCAATCCAGTGTTTATCCTACACTTCCACACCAGTTGGTTATTAAACACCCCCATACTTCCCCCCCTGTTCATCCCATTCCATAATGGTCTCCTAAGGTATTCTCCAAATACTCTAAGCACACTCCTACCTCAAGACTTTTGATATTATTCTCTCTGCAATGGAGCCCAGGTGGCACTGTAAGTTATGTGTTGGGCTACAAACCACAAGGTCCACAGTTCAAAACCAGAAGCCACTCTGTAGGAGAAAGCCAAGGCTTGTCTGATATAAAGTCTTGTAAAGCTCTGGTAGCGTAGTGGTTACAAATCGGGCTGCGAACCTTAAGGTCAGCAGTTCGAAACTACCAGCTGCTCCGCAGGAGAAAGATGAGGCTTTCTACTCCTGTAAAGATTTACACCCTCGGAAACCCTGTACAAGGTCGCTATGGGTCAGAACCGACTCGACGGCACTTACCAACAACAACAACAACAAACCCTATACAAGGTCGCTATAAGTCTGAACCAACTTGTCAGCACTTAACAACAACAACAACAAACCCTATATAGGGTAACTATGAGTCAGAATCGATTTGATGAGCATGGGTTTGATTTGGGTTGGTTCTCTCCATGTTTTCCCTAATTTCACTCAGGCCTCTGTTCAAATGCCATTCCTCACAGAGCCAACCCATCACATGCCCATTTTGCCTTTTGTCACTACCTGCCATTATACTGGATATGTGTCTTACGATCGATTTCCTTGAATGGAATGTAAGGTCCATGAGGACTTAACTGTGTGGTTCATCATTCTAACACCAGAAAAATGCCTGGCACGCAAATTCTTTGTTCATGGAATGAATGAAACTATGGCTAAAGAAATTAATAAGGTCACAGGGAATGAATGAGTGGTGAATCAGGTCTATATTTGATGACAAAACACCTTTTCAAAACCTTGCTGCTGCACTAGGCATTCAATTATTTATATCATTAAATTATCTTATATTTAACACTATAGTGTCTGATTGTTTTCATTGTTTTCCAATAATCACATGTAATCATGTCAACTGTTTTCCCCACTAAACAATGCTGCTTGTTTTTCCACCTGCAGATCAATTATTCCTGACTTACAATGAAACCAAATCAATCACTTTAGCTGTTTCCAAATTTTGTTGTATGCAATGATTTACTAAATAATAAAACTTTTATTTTCATTTAAAATGTTGCTTCACAGTAAGTTGGAGTAAGAAATCAGTGAAAAATTATTCTCTACCCTACTCAAACTTCTCTTTGCTACTTTAAATATTCACAAGGAAGATATTTTATCATTTTCCTTCATAAACAATATATATACCAAAGCCTCAACTATTTCATTAAATCTTTAAAATAACTTAGTCAATATTACCTTGCAACCACATAGGAATCTTTGATTTTCTTTCCTTAAAGCTCAGCTTCCTATCACATAACACACACCAAAAAAACCCATTGCCATCCAGTTGATTCTAACTCATAGTTAACCCTATAGGACAGAGTAGAACTGCCCCTCCCTATGGATTTCCAAATCTATAATCCTTAACAAAGCTGACTGACCCATCTATCTCCCCAAATAGCACCTACTTTCCAATAATAGGCAGAGTAGGCTCTTCTCTTCTTACAGCTGAATCCTTTAAACCATATTTGACCCAGATTAAGTCCTATTTTCCTCTTCAAATCTTCAAACAGTATACACCTTGAAAACTTTTGTTTTGTTTTTTTAAAGGCAGCTGATGGTCTTCTCTGATTTTACCATATGCTTCTCATATTATTTGATACTAGATATTTTTAAAGAATTCAATTTATTTTAAAAATACAATTTGAACCTAATATTTGCAAGTTGTTGTTGTTGTTGTTGTTAAGTGCCATCGAGTCGGGTCCGACCCATAGCGACCCTGTACAGGGTTTCCGAGGGTGTAAATCTTTACGAGAGTAGAAAGCCTCATCTTTCTCCCGCGGAGTGGCTGGTAGTTTCGAACCGCTGACCTTAAGGTTCGCAGCCCGATTCGTAACCACTACGCTACCAGAGCTCCTTGTTAAATACAAGGTTCCTTGTTAAATACAAGTAATTAACTTCAAAACTATCATAAATTTAATATTGTTATCCCCATTGGACAGGTTTCAGCTGAGCTTCCAGACGAAGACAGACTAGGAAGAAGGATAGATAGCCTACTTCCGAATAGCTAGTCACTGAAAACCTTACGAATAGTAGTGGAGCACTGTCAGACAGCACCAGAATACTGAACACTGAAAGAAGATGAAGAACACCAGAATATTGTCAGATATAGTGCCAGAAGATGACTGAGGAAGAGCTGCCTCCCCAAAGTGGAGTGAATGTGATGACATGAATATAGTAAAGCCTAAGGGACCTTCATTTTGCTAATGGGGCAGGACTCAAAATGAAGAGAAACATCTGTAAATATCCATTAATAATCAGAACAATGGATGTACAAAGTACGAATTGAAGAAAATTGGGAAATGTCAATTGTTACGAAATAATAAAAACAATTTATTTTCATTTGAAAAGTTGCTTCACAATAAGTTAGAGAAAGAAACCATTGAAAAATTAACTAACATACCCTACTCAAAATTCTCTTTAATACTTGAAATAGTCACAGGGAAGATATTTTATCATTTCCCTTCATAGACAATATGTATACCAATATATATATATACATACATACATGAAATGGAACACATACACATTGATATCCTAGGCATTAGTGAGCTGAAATGGTTTGGTATTAATCATTTTAAATCTGATAAGCATATGATTTACTATCATGGGAATGACAAATTGAAGCGGTATGGCACCTCATTCATCATCAAAAAGAACATATCACGATCTGTTTTGAGGTACAATGCTGTCTATGATAAGATAATATCCATACACCTACTAAGAAGACCAGTTAATACAACTATTATTCTACTTTGCACACCAACCACTACAGCCAGTGATGATGAAATTAAAGAAAGCAACCAGCTTTTTCAGTCTGAAATTGATCCAACATGCAATCAAGATGTATTGATAATTACTGATGATTGGAAGGCAAAGACTGGAAACAAAGAGGAGGGGTCAATGGTTGGAAAACATGGTCATGGTGATAGAAATGATGCTGGAGATCACATGATAGAATTTTGCAAGACCAATGACTTCAACATTGCAAACAACTTTTTTTCAACAACATAAAAGACAAATGCATACATGGATTTCACAAGATGGAATACATAGAAATCAAATTGACAACACATCTGTGGAAAGAGATGGTAGAAAAGCTCCATATCATGAGACAAAACAAGGCCAAGAGCAGAGTGTGGAACAAACCATCATTTACTCATATGCAAGTTCAAGCTGAAGCTGAATAAAATTAAAACAAATCCACAAGTGTCAAAATATGACCTTGAATATATCCCAACTGAATTTAGAGATCATCTTAAGAACAGATTTGATACATTATACCCTAAAGACCAAAAACCAAAAGAATCACAGAATAATATCAAGAAAATCATAAAGGAAGAAAGCAAAAGTCATTAAGAGGACAAGAAAGAAGGAAAAAAAACAAAATAGATGTCAGGAAAGTCTCTGAAACTTGCTCTCCAGCATAGAGATGCGAAAGCTAATCAAAGAAATGAGGAGGTAAAAGAGCTGAATGGAAAATTTCATAGGTCAGCTTGAGAACACAAAGTCATATATTATAATGAAATGTGCAAAGACCTGGAGTTACAAAAACCAAAATGGGAAGAACATGCTCAGAATTTCTCAAGCTGAAGAAATAATTCTAGCCTTAACTTGCAGTACTGAATGATTCTATGGGCAAAACATTGAATGATGCAAAAAGCATCAAAAGCAGAAGGAAGGGATATACAGAGTCATTGTACCAAAAGGAAAAGGTTGAAGTTTACCCATTGCAAGAGGTAGGGTATGATCAAGCACCAATGATACTGAAGGAGGAAGTTCAAGGTATACTGAAAGCATTGGCAAAGCACAAAGCACCAGGAATTCATGGTATATAAATTGAAATCTTTCAACAAACTGATGAAGCACTGGAGGCACTCACTTACATCTATGCTAAAAATTTTCAAGAAATCTAGCTGGCCAACTGACTGCAAGAGATCTCTATCTGTGTACATTCCAAAGAGAGGTGATGCAATAGAATGCAGAAATCATTGGATGTTATCATTAATATTGTATGCAAATTAAATATTGCTAAAATAATTTAAAAACAGCTTTGAACATACATTGACAGAGAACTGCCAGAGGTTCAAACCAGATTCAGACAAGGGTGTAGAATGATGGATGTCATTGCTGATGTCAGACGATCTTGGCTGAAAGCAGAGAATACCAGAAAGATGTTTACCTGTGCTTTACTAACTACGCAAAGGCTTTCGATTGTGTGGATAATGACAAGTTGTTAACAACGTTGCAGAGAATGGGTATTCCAGAACACTTTATTGTGCTCATGAGTAATCTGTACATAGATCAAGAGGCAGTTGTTCGAACAGAACAAGGGAACACTGAACGGTTTAAAATTAGGAAAGGTATGTGCCAGGGTTGTATTCTTTCATCACATTTATTTAAGTCTGTATACTGAGCAGACATAACCCAACAAGCTGAATTATATGAAGAAGGATGTGGCATCAGGATTGGAGGAAGACTCATTAACAATCTGCAATATGCAGATGATACAACCTTGTTTGCTGAAAGTGAAGAACACTTATTGATACAGATCAATAAGTATTTTAATTCAGTATGGGTTGCACCTCAAGGTAAAGAAAACAAAAATCCTCACCACTAGACCAATAAGTAAGATCCATATAAATGGAGAAAAGACTGACGTTGTCAAAGACTTCATTTTGCTCAGATCAGCCATCAACACTCATGAAAGCAGCAATCAAGAAATCAAATGACCTATTGCATTAGCCAAATCTGCTGCACAAGACCTCTTTGCAGTGTTCAGAAGCAAAAGTGACAGTTTGAAAAGTAAAGTCTCTCATACTTCGGACATATTATCAGGAGGGACCAATCCTTGGATAAGGATACATGCTTGGTAAAGTGGATGGTCGGAGATAAAGAGGAGGCCCCCAAGTATAATGGGCTCAAGCATAGCAATGATTGTAAGGTTGGTGCAGGACTGGTCAGTGTTTCGTTCTGTTGTGAATAGGTCGCTTTGAGTCAATGCTGACTCAATGGTACCTAACAACAACAACAACCATTTGCTTTATGGGTGACTAAGTTTCAGAGAGGAGTCCTGGTGTGCTGCTGTAGGAGAAGCATTAGACCACAAAGGCGATTTGAACCACAAGTTCGGCAATTCAAACTCACCAACAGCTCCTTGGAAACCCTATGCAAGATTGCCATGAGTTGGAACCAACTCAGCGGCACTTAACAACAACAACAACAAGGTTCAGAGAAGTCCTTAGGTGATATAATTTATGCACTACTTCTAATCTACATATTGGCCGTTCAAACCCATTCAGTAGTACCATGGAAGAAAAGGCCTGGCGATCTGCTTTTATTTTAAAACTATAGCCAAGGAAAGCACTTCTACTCTGTAACACATAGAGGTGCTGTGTGACTCAATGGCAACCAACAACAAGGTTCAGAGAGATTAAGTTAAGTCACATAGCTAATATATAACAGAGTTATAATCTGAACCCAGATCTGTTAACCTCGAAACCAGTGATTTCAAATAACAATTGTATTCCTTTATATGGTCTATGTAGTCCTGGTTGATGCGGAGGGTTAATGCACTGGACTGTAAGGTTACTTTGAACCGCAAGGTCGGTGGTTGAAGCTCACCAGCCCCTCCTCAGCAACCCTATACAGGGCCGCTATAGGTCAGAACCAACTTGATGGCACTTAACAACAACAACATATAGTCTATAGTTTAAAAAAAACAACACACCCAGACTCACAAGTGATAGAGAGTATTTCTAAATGATATAGATTATTATAAACTGAGGTACAATAGAAGTATTATTAAAAGTAGCCTTAAAGGAACATATAATTTAACACAGACTATTTAATAAAATAGAAAAATTATGACTGAAAAGTATTAAAAATAAACTGCTAAAAGAGTTCAGAGAAATTACTGGAAGGAGATCAGGAGGTTTAAACTGAGGAGAAACTTCACGGAAGTTCTGTGGAGAAAGTGCAGAATGTGGATAAATGAAGAAAAACATTCTATGCAAAAGGAATACCCTTAGAAAAGTCAGAAGCAGGGCTGCATGAGGCTGAGGGGGTGGTTGTGTTCAGGAACAGGCAGATTTCTAGCTTAATTTTAAAGTAAAATTTATGAAAGAGAAAAATAAGACTGATGGTGTTGCTAGATCCAATGAGTCGGTTCCCACTCAGTTCCGACTCATAGGGACTGATGGCAGTTCTAGAGAAAAAGGGTTTCAAACTCCTCCATTTCATCATTTGATAGACAAAAGAAAAACAGGGCCATGTAACAACCCACTGCCATCAAGTCGTAGCAACCCTATATAGGACAGAGTAGATCTGCTCGTTAGGGTCTCTGAGACTGTAGAGGTTTCTGGGGCTATACATCTTTAAAACAACAGAAAGCTTAATCTTTTTCCCACGGAACGGTTGCTCGGCTTTAACCGCTGACCTGGTGGTTAGCAGTTTAGTGCTTATCTTACAGAGGCACAACGCTCCCTTGTTTTGTTGTTGTTAAGTTGTTAAGTGCCGTCAACTGGGTTCCAACTCAAAGTGATCCTGTATACTGGTACCAAGCTGCGAGTGATGGGTTGGAACCGCCAACCTTGAGGTGAGCAGTCCAGTACTTATTCTACGGCACCACACCAGGACTCCCTTGTTTTCGGGATACTAAAAAACCGGGTGTTAGGAATTGCAAAGACTCTCTTTAGGAAGAGAGGGCAGGCATATGTTTAGAATGCACTGGCAATGAAATGAGAAAAGGGGGCAGGCAAATATAAGATCACAAAGACAATAGGGAGCCATTTGTTGTTGTTGTTATGTGCCATGGGGGTACGTTCTGACTCATAGCAACCCTGTACAGGGTTTCCGAGGCTGTAAATCTTTACAGGAGAAGAAAGCCTCATCTTTCTTCCGTGGAACAGCTGGTAGTTTTGAAACGGTGACCCTGAGGTTAGCAGGCCAATTAGTAACCACTATGCTACCAGAGCTCCTTTGTTGTTATTATTAACTGCCGTTGAGTAGATTCCGACCCATAGCGACCCTGTATAGGGTTTCCAAGGAGCAGCTGGTGAGCTTGAACCACCGACCTTGCAGTTCAAACGACTTTGCAGTCTGACTCATTAGCCCACAGCACCACACCAGGACTCCATTTAGAGGT
The DNA here is from genome assembly GCF_000296735.1 of Chrysochloris asiatica. Lineage (NCBI taxonomy): Eukaryota > Metazoa > Chordata > Mammalia > Afrosoricida > Chrysochloridae > Chrysochloris > Chrysochloris asiatica. Next base: position 4,694,075 of record NW_006408698.1, on the reverse strand, counting down.
CTTGAAAAAGAAAATACAGCAAGCTGTTTGCTAGCTGAGTAGAGCATGCAGGGTGAAAAACTGAAGACAGGGAGATTGCTTAGGAGGCTACAGCAATCACAAACATGTTAAATAACAAGAGTCTGACCTAATAATGTAACTGTGAGTAATTAGGGCACAGAGTTGAGAGTTATTTAGGAGAAATAATTAGCTGAACTTGGTTATTGATTGTATGTATGGTAATGAGTAATATTTCACTGACTTCTAGCATAAGTCACTGAAATACTTATGGTGCCAAGACAAGAAATAAAGGCTGACTCTATCCACACAGAAATATATTCAAGATTCCTTGTATCCCAACTTCATTATTTAGTCCTACCCTTCCTACACCTGGTCATCAGTTTAATACAGGTAGGTCCACACCTACACACACAAAAGCCTCCTGGGTAACCTCCCACACAAATCTCCATATTAATCCAGTGTTTCTCAAAAGTTGCCCCTCAAACTACATTCTTCAGAATTCCCTGTGGACTTGGGGGTGGGGTAAATTTCTTGGCCTTACACCAGAACTCATAAATCACAATCCTGGGAAAGGAGAATAAATTGTGTATTTTGATGCACTTTCAAGTTTGAGAACCATTAATCTAATCCAGCCTACTTAGTAATATCAAATTTATTTTTTAAAGAACACTGTTTTCGTTGCGCTACTTCCTTGTTCAAACAAGTACCTAATTTTCTTGCCTGGATTGTAAGGTCCTCTTTGAACCTGATTTTCTAGTATTTCCTTCTTTCCATTATACATGCAATCCCCAGGTTACGAATAAAATAAATTCCTACCTATATCTTGAAGTCGTAAGTGGAATTTGTAGGTGAGTCAGAACAGGTTCTTATTTAACCTTACTTTAGCACAAAGGCTTGAAGCCTCCCCCCCTCCCCCCTTAAAGCTGCATGTGCAATCAAGTGAAGGTGATCATGATGAAAAATGTGTTGCAAGTAAAGATTGGTTTGTTCCATGGTTTCAAAGTAAGAGCAAATTTACATGACTTTAGGGACTTCCTGTTTTGGAGGCAGGAGAAGCAGAGTCAGGTAGGAAAGGCTCCCTGGGGAGGTGCAGAAAAACCAGAGAAGGTGCTTTCACGGAGCAGCTCCAGAGCTCTGGATCTAGTATAAGGTGCAGGGCTTCAGTTTCCCACACCCAGCGGTGGAAAAATCACTGTAGAAAGGAAAATATTGCGATTTCGGAATCAAGCAGGACGGGGACTCTCCCTGCAGCCACTCCACCAGGGCTGAGTTCAGAGGGCCACACCACAGCCAGGCTGACACAGTGATACAGTGCTAAAACCCACTCTGTGACATTTGAAAAAAGAGGTGTGGGGGATTCTACACATTTTTTCCTCCTCTCCCCTGTCGCACCCTGTCTGCCCAGCCCGGACACCTTCAGGCGGGTGGGAGCGCACCCCCAAAAAGGTACAGTGTTGAGCCCACAGTTTTCTCATGGCACAGAGAGGAGGAGCCCCATTGGCCCCACGGGCTGATCCTTTGGCAGCTGCTTATGACTTCTAACTCTGGGAAACAGCCCTAAAGTTGACCTTGGCAGGACCCTTTATTCCTGCCTATCCAGCAAGAAAAACCAGTTCTGGCCATACAGACTAACGGTATGAACACTTTAAAACCCCAACATAAAAGGCAAGCGCCAACACCAACTACTACGCACAAGGGCACAGCTATTTTGAGAATTACGCTGTGTAAACGTAGATACCTACCTGACCTTAAGAGATAAAAATAGTGGACAAACTTTCTACCATTAATTTCTCAATATCTATCTGAGTACCTCCACAGTGGTGACTAGAGGAGGGGCCCAAGCAAGTGGGCACCCCTACCCTCTGCTGGAGGTTTCAACTGTGCATGCAGCAAAAGCTACTGGTCAGTTGGCTACAATTTTATTTTTGTATTTGAGTGGAGATTTCTGTCTCTGCTTTTATATTGTTTCTGCTTTTGGTCTTTTTGATCATACCTATTTCCTGGGGGTGGGAGTTTTCTCTCACTACGTTACCCAGAAGAGACAGCAATTGTGGACATACAGCCATGCTACAAGCATACCCCATAATATCCCACCATCTGGACAGGTGCCAATACCAGCTGCTAGGCATTAAACATGAAAAAGGAAGCCTATCTCCAAATCACATCCACCAGGAGGCACTCAGTAAGCTTAACAACACAACAAAAGACAATCATTTAATCATTGAAAATGCACCTAACTACTGAAAATGTCCCCAAAAAAACAGCAACAAGAGGTCTCAGCACATGTCCAAAAACAGAAAAGAGTAATTGAGACAAATGAGCTCAAGGCAGACATAGACTTTCCACAAGAAGCGCAGGCTTTTGATTTGCCTGAGAGCAATGATATGGAAACAAATTTAAATGCTTCACAGAGGAGTGGAAGAAAATAAGAAGTCAGGAAAGTGCTACAGGAGCAATCAAATAAGATAGATAAAGCATTGGAAACAATCCAAAACATGCAAAACGAGGTCCAGATAATTAATAATAAAATATCAGAAATGGACAATAAACTGAAAGAGCAAAGGAGTATAATTGAAGAGATGGAAGCCAGAACCAGCGAGCTGGAAGACAAATCTCTCAATATTACTAAGATAGAAGAAGAAGAAGCAGAAAAAAGGATTTAAAAAATCTGAAGAGAGTCTAAGATTCATGCTGAGGAGTAACTTAAGAATTATTGGCATTCCAGAACAGAAAGAAACAGAAGTCCACAGAGGAGATAGTTGAAGAGCTACTGGAAGAAAATTTCCCTAACATCTTGAAGGATGAGAAGATAAGCATTCAAGAAGCTGTACCCCCAGGAAGGATAGAGCCCAAAAGAAAATCACCAAGACATATCCTAATCAAGCTCTCCAAAATCAAAGACAAGGAGAGAATCAAAAAAGCTGCTAGGGAAAAGAGAAGTGTTACTTACAAAGGCAAACAAATCAGATTAAGCTCTGACTCCTCAGCAGAAAACATGCAGGCAAGAAGGCAATGGGGAGACACATAAAACCCTAAAAGAAAAAAAAAAAAAAACAACTGCCAACCAAGAATCGTCTATCCAGCAAAACTATCAATCAAATAAGATGGTGCAATCAAAACATTCCAGGATAAACAGAAACTAAGAGATTTTGTCAAAGCAAATCCAGCACTTCAAAACATCTTAAAGGGAATTCTTTGGACTGAAAACCAAGAAGAACAGACACCAACCAGAGATTAACAGACGCAGCAACACCACCTGGAACTCAGACAACAGAGAGCAGAGTCCAGAATAGAACAAAATTACAATGAATTCAAAGGAGCTGGGAGGTCAACCGAAGATCAAAATAATAACAATGTCAAAGAAGGGAAAAATATAAGAACAGAGATCCAGGTGGTGAGGAGATCAGGTATATTGCAGGATACAATGTTATTGTTGAGACTGTCTTAAATGGAGGGAAAAATTAATAGACTATAGGGTAACCCCAAAGAAATTTAATAGTTCATAACTTATCCTGAACAAAGCAGAACAAGGAAACATGAAAACTAAGAAGAAACTGACAAGAAAGAGCACAAAAACACAAACTCAGAACAGGAAGGCATGCAGAACAAAGGAACAAACAGCACCACAAAAAATTAGCATTATGACAGCAATTAATTCATTGTTGTTGTTGTCAGGTGCCATCGAGTCGGAACCAACTCATAGCGACCCCATGCACAGCAGAACGAAACAATGTCCGATCGTGGGCCAACCTCATTACCGCTGCCACACTTGACGCCATCAATGATGCCACCTGGCCGATCCATCTCATTGGGGGTCTTCCTCTTTTTCTCTGAACCCTCCATCTTATCCAGCGTGACATCCTTCTCCAGCAACTGTTCCCTCCTGACAATATGTCCAAAGTATTAGAAACGATACTTAGCCATCCTGGCCTCCAAGAAGCACTTTGGCTGCACTTCTTCCAAAACAGATCTATTGGTTCTTTTGGCAGTCCATGGCACTTTTAGTATTCTCCTCCAACACCACAACTCAAAGGCATCAATATTGATAATTACACTGAATATCAATGGATTAAATGCACCAGTGAAGAGCCAGAGAGTGGCAGATTGGATTCGAAAACAAGACCCTTCGATATGCTGCCTGCAAGAGTCACACCTTACACACAAAGACAAAACCAGACTAAAAGTTAAAGGATGGAATAAAATATACCAAGCTAACTGCAATAGAAAACAAGCATAAGAGATAAAGAAGGGCACTATCTCATGATTAAAGAGTCAACTGAGCAAGATGACATAACCATAATAAATTTACATGACTTGAAAGGGCTTGTACAAGTTTTCTTAACTGGGAGATGCCTATATATTTTTTTTGTTTCAACATCTTTTTCTCCCTTTCCAGAGTTCCACACACACTCATGGCTTGGTTAGTTCTCCAAGCCTTTGTGTTTGGAATCACTGACAGAACTTGGGAGCCTTGCCATAGCTTCCTTTCCCTAGTCAAATTCCAATCATAATAACAATTCTTGAAATACAAGCGGAAATACAGAAATTTACAAGTGTTCCCTAAGTATTCCAACGCCACTTCTTTTTCATACATATGAATCCCCATTACACTCGGCAGTTCCCGATTATATGGACAACTCCTACTTGTCATCCCCACCCCTCTCTTTTTTTTTTTTACTTTTTATTGTGAATTGAGTGAAGGTTTACAGATAAGACTATCAGCTACACATTTGAAAAAATCATACACTTTCTTTCAGCTCAATGATTGCAATCCTCTCCATGCAACAAAAGTTGTTGTGCTTCTTCCCAGTGGTTCCTATTTCCCTTTCACCCACCTTCCCATTCCTTCTCAACTTTGTCCTTAGGTAAATGTTGCCTTTTTCATTTTGAATGATTGACCATTCCACTATTCATAGTGAGCATTTACTAGTGCTACTGTCTCCCCTATACAAGAGGGTGAGTTCATTTCTAGACCTGAAGGGTGGTGGAAGGCTCAGGTTCCTCCAGTCTGCTTCTGACCAGGAGAGACTGGTTTTTTAGTTTTGGTGGGGTTTTTTCATTAAATAATTTTGAAGTTTTTTTCTACATATTCTGCCACTCTATCCATGATCCCTTTCATGATCCCTTTCAGAGGTAGCTTCAGGATTGTTTAGTTCTTCTAGCCTCAAGGCTAATTATTACTTCCTTGCATCTCTAATTTTTTTTACTCTACTTAGTTCCAAAGGGGTAGAGATGAATAGTTGCACCTTAGATGACTGTTGACAAGCTTTTAAGACCCCAGTCTCTACTCACCAAAATAGGATGTAGAACATTGTCTTTGTGGACATGTTATGCCAACTGACCTGTCCTCAGAGACCTACTTGCTCTTTAAAGTGATGTAAATTTGCCCTCATTTAAAATAACTGAATCAATAACTAATCAAAATCCCATTGCTGTTGGTCAATTCTGACTCACAGTGACTCTATAAGGCAGAGCAGAACTACTCCATATGGTTTCCAACACTATATAACTCTTTACAGAGGCAGAGTGCCTCATCTTTCTCACACAGAGTGGCTGGGAGGTTCGAACCACTGACCATATGGTTGGTATCCAAACAAACCACTATATCTGCAGGGCTCCTTACAAAGTCTCTAACCAGTAATATAAAAGAGGATGGTTTTATCCCATTCCATTGAGAGATACACATGTGTGTACTCTGGTAAAACAGAATAAGGAAGGACATAGCACCATAAAACCACTGCTATCAAAACAATTCTGACTCATAGTGACTCTATAGAACAGAAGAACTGCCCCATAGGATTTACAAGGCTGTAATTTTTCCTGGTGCGGTGCTGTGGGATAAAGCAATGGACCACAAGGTCGATTTGAACCACAAGGTCAGACCTAAATGTGAATCCCACAATTATGAAGGCCATCAATGAAAAAATAGGGACAAATGTGAGGGCACTAATTCAGGGAATACTCAGACTACCAAACATTTTGAAAACCACACAAACAAAAGTAGACAAAATAGATGAGTGGGGCATACTAAAATTAAAAACTTATGTGCATCAAAAGACTTCACCAGAAGAGTAAAAAGGGAACCCACAGAATGGGAAAAAATCTTTTGCAATGACACATTAGACAAGGGACTTATTTCTAAAATATATAGGAAACTACAACACGTCTACAAGAAAAAGACAAATGACCCAATTAAAAAATGGGCACAGGACATGAATAGACACTTCACCAAGGAAGAGATCCTGGCAGCCAACAAACATATGAACCACAAGGTCAGCAGTTCAAACTTACAAGTCATTCCTTGGAAGCCCTATACACGGTCACTATGAGTTGGAATTGACTCAAAGGCACTTAACACCACCACCAACTTTTACAAAGCTGACTGCCATATCTCATGGAGCAGCTGGTGGGTTCATACTGTTGACCTTTCAATTAGCAGCTGAGTGTTTTAACCACTGTGTCATTTGGGCTCTTTGAACCAACCCTGGTAGTGGTGCCGTGCCATGGCATTCCAACTCACAGTAACCCTGAAATAGGGCTTCAGAGGCTGTAAACTTTTTTTTTTTTTTTTTTTTGAGACTGTAAATCTTTACGGGAGCAGAAAGCCTCATCTTTCTCCCACGGAATGGTTGGTAGATTCGAACTGCTGACCTTGCAGTTAGCAGCCCAACTCATAACCCACTACACTACCAGAACTCCTTTGATCCAACCCTACTCACAAATTCTTCATTACAATTACCTTCACTTGGCTACACATGCAGTTTTTAAATCACTGAAAAGGCTTCTAGTCTTTTCTTGCATTAAAGTAAGGCTAAAATAAGAATTGCATGCACTTACAATGACTTATCTATAAATTCTTAAAGAACAGTTAGGAACAGATCTCATCCACATACTAGGGACTGCCTATAATCCCCATATATAATCTAAGATTTAATTTTTTTAACACTCAAGAGGGCCTCATTATCCTTTAATTCCACTTTCTATGAGCTTTTTGAAGCCCTCTCATATACTGTTGAAACTTTAAGATCTTATCTCATTCTTATTTTCCAGTCACCAGTGCACCTTTCAGACTTCTGCTGTGACGCTGTGGATCAGCACTGGACTGAAAACCACAAGGTTGGCAGTTCAAAATCACCAGCTGCTCTTCAGAAACCCTATTCAGGGTCTCTATGAGTCAGAACCAACTCGACAGCACAGAACAGCAACAACAACAAGTGTACTTATCACAGTTCTTGGCATATAATAAACACAAAATAAACATTTACTGATTTTTGAAATAATCAAACTGTCAAGATATCACATGAACAAAAAGAAACCCAAGAAGAAATCAACTTTTACAATCAAAACAAGTGCTAAAGACATTCACTATTCTAGATAATGCTGTATTTGGCAATATCAAATTTAATGTTCTCTGCTCTGTTCTCTAAAAATAGAATGCTTACTCATGAAAGCAAGGTAATTACAAATCGCTTTCAATCACAATACAAGCCATTTTTGGTATTTTACATAATAATGTATCATGTAATTATAGTACTGAAACACAATGCCTTTGAGTATAAAACCTGTAAATGACAGCAACAAAAAGAACCTTAAGAGATAATTTAAGTCAATCACCTCAATTTATCCATTTAATAACTGAAACCCAGGAAAATTACAAGACTTGACCATATCACAGAGCAAATTAGTAACACTCAACAAAGGCAAGTACACAGGCCTTCTCACTGCATGCCAAAGGTTTTCTTACACTGAGTCACTGAGACTAAAATCAAAATGAGATAGCTAAATACTTCCAGTTAGTCTAAACTAACATGTTTAGAGTCTCCCCTGCCATCCTGAGAAACAACATAAAGTAGTATTGTAAGAGACGATTTCAACTGAATCAAAGTCTGAAACCTAGCACAGGCATAATTCCAAGGAAAACGTAAACATTTCTAAGACAAAATATACAAGCACAGTCTATTTTTTAAAGGACATTCCAAAACCACATGAGAAAATTACTTACCATAGCTAAATTCTGATCTCCTAAACATAATATTCATCTCACAACTTTGTTTGATAAAAACAAGCACCAGAAGAAGAATCAAACATATAAGGTTGTCAGCAAAAAAAAAATCATTCCAATTCCTAAAAGCACAAATTTAGATCTAAGGGTAAAACACATCTTTTGTACTCACCGTAACTTTACTTCCAACTATCTGCATGTAGTGGTCAACGGAGAGTGGTTATGGTGTTAAAAAACAAAACAAAACAAAAAAAAAAACAGCAACAATATTAGTAATCAGAAGCTTGTCACATAAGTTTAGCGTTTAGTAAATTAGTAAATAGCGCACCCTATTTACGCTTTTAATACTTTACATCTAGAGGCTAAAACAAATATATCTGTACTAGTTTCTACCAAATAAAAATTGTACAAAATCTGTGAAATAAGGATTCCCAAATAAAAGATAATCAGTATTTGAGGATTTGTTTTTTTAACATGCTATAATGGGCTTCTCATACAGTGCAATTTCAGCATCAAGTGATACAAAATTAAGTGTAGTGAGGCATTAGATAGTTTACCAGCTCACAGCACCTCAAAAGTATCAATAGAAAAAAAAAATTTCCCTCTTGCCTCATAATGACAGACATACTGTTAGGATTGAAATGAGGCACTTTAGAATACAAATGTTACATTTAAAGCCATGCATTAATTTAGGGAATGAGCTTTAGGTTAAAAACTTGAATCCTTTATATTTACATAAATGAAAGGTCTATAATGGTATTATATTTGGAAACTTAAAATTACAAAGAAGATAGATTGCTTATTATTCTAGCTTTCTAGGTCATCCTAGCATTTCTTTTATAAGCATTCAATATATAATATGAAGACAAAGAAGCATATTATATATAAACATGCACATATTCATAAGGAAGAAACTGTTCAAAAATAGCAACTTCTATTGAGAACTCTGGTGTGGCACTGTGGGTTAATGCGCAGGACTGCAAAGTCAGTTTGAACTGCAAGATTGGTGGTTCAAGCTCACCAGTCACTCCTCAGAAACCCTATACAGGGTAACTATGAGTCAGACCCAACTGAACAGCACTTAACAACAACAACATTGAGTTTTCTAAATGGATAAAAGATAAGAGAATTTCCAAGAGGCAGAATAGTGTCTAGGCAAACAAGAAGTAAAATCTTAGTCCCAAACATAATTTTATGCTAAATTCCAAATATAAATCAAATCTTTTTTATCAGATTCCCATGTTTGATTATCACGAAATGTCCAAAAAGAGCTGATCCACAATCTAAAACCATTGATCTGAAAGCCACTAATAATTACATGCTCTATTTTTTAGTTAGTGCTTTAAAAATACAATAAAAATTAAATTGAAATAACAGTAAAAGTCATGAGTTGAACAGTATAACACAAGGTGCAAAAAGATAGCTTCCTAACAATTTTTTTCAGAGGAATCCATGAATCTCCAAACAGAAGTAATTTCTTAAATAAATAGTCAGTCAACAAACTAGTTTACAGGCAGTGATTGCTTAGGTGACTAAAGACTGCTTTAGTACCATTAACAAATGTCTGTATTAAAAGATATGGTATTGCCCTAAAGTATTTCATCTGACCAAAAAGATCAAGGTTTTATGAATCCCTGTTTAACACAAAACAAAAAACCAAGAGCAAAAAAATATGAATCTATCATAACATAAAAATGCCACTCCATATAACTCAGTGAAAAAGAAAAAAACAAGACTACACTGAATTTAATAATTCATTCCGATTGCAAAATTATTGCATTCAGAAGTATATATAAGTAGACTGAATTAAGAGAAACTAGTTTGGTCACATTTAAGTACAATTGTTTCACCATACTCAGACCACACCCAGAAAAGACGACCTGATAAATTACCTGAAAATGTCAAAAGCAAAACCATAATACATGAACATACACAGATATACTATATCTTTTACATTCTAGTCATTCAAGACAACATAACACATGTGTAGTGCCTGTTGAAGTTTTTCTTTTTTCAAGCGGCAGGGGACTCTAGACTCAAGAATAGGGACTGTGTACTGGCAGCCGGGTGGCGTGCAGGGTATATCCTTTGGTGTTTGAATGGTTATATATTCCTGAGTGCTTCGGTAGGTGTACAACCAAAAAAACACAGAGGGATTGGAAGCAAATGCTGTTGAATGATGATGCATAGAGGGGATTGAAATCATTGCAATGAAACAAAATATGATAGGATTCATGTAAAGCTAATGCTCTCCAGTGTAAACTATCACTCAATTCACAATAAAAACTTACAAAAAAACAATAAATAAATAAAATTTAAAGAAAGGAAAAAGATAACTCTCAATGGCTGAATTGTTCTCCGAAATTTATGAACATATTTTTAATTCACAACTTCAAAGATTGTGATTTAAGGCAGAAATATGCTAGATTCTTAATATTCTAATAATGACATTGGCATTTCAAAAATTACTGTTAGGATTTCAGTCAGTAACTTTTTCTCATAAATGTATATACGTGTACACATATACTGGTAAGTGTCACTACTCTAAATCACTGACATGCGTCTCCTTTAATATTATGTATAAGTATGACAACTTCTATATTATTAACAAAGTTCAATTTTCCATTTCTGAAAACATATGCTGGTGTTCTGAAATATAAACAGACTGTCCTAGATAATTTGTGGCCAAATTATTACATGTGCCAACCACCCTATAGTGATTTCAGCTCACAGGAAAGAGAAGGGAGAGAAGAGTCTTTTTTTATTTAAAGTTCATCGCTGACAGTGCTATTCAAATTAATATTTTCCCCCTGTAAACATTCACACAATTTAACATCCTCTACCATGGTGTGGCGCTGTAGGTTAATGCACCAGACTTCAAAGCCTTTTGAACTACAAGTTTGGTGTTTCAAGCTCACCAGTCGCTCCTTGGAAACCCTATGCAGGGTCATTACAGGTCAGAACCGACTCGACGGCACTTAACAACAACAACAACCATGTGGCTTTAAATAGGGGGTTGAGGTGAGGAAAAGGGAGACCTAAATATATCTTTGTAATTTCCTTTATATGCTCTTATTCTACACTAACTTCAACAAATTAAATACATAACAAAAGACATGTATGTTTTAGAATCTGGGTTTGACCAAGTATCTACGCATCACTTCACCTTACTTTCCTGTACTTATTCAGGAACCCAGGAAAATGACGGACATTTCTTACTGAGCTCATGGCTTGTTTTGTTTTGTTTTCAGATTCCATACAAAATGAATAATGTAAATGTCAAAGGAGGAAATGTACAATTTATGTTCAGTTTTAACTATATTTCTCACTGATGTTTTACATGTGACTATAAAACACTTTTCCACCAGAGACTTTGTTTTTCTTTTTTCCTTCAAGATGGAAATTTTGACTACCTAGAAAGCATTTTCATAAAGGAGCGGTTTCAATCATATTTACGTTAAAGAAGGCTATACTGCAAATCAGTGAGTGTACTAAACAGATAGATGAAAAGGTAAGTGAAAAAAGTACAAAACATGTTAGGCATATCTAAAGCATAATGAAAGACAGACCGCAGGATAGAAATCTTGATTATGCATAGGTAAACATGATGAGTATCATGATCATCAAGAGGCCAAGGTATTGTTTGTAATTGAATAGTACCCCACTCACTTTCAAAAGGAAACTACACAAACATTGTCTTTTGTTTAATGATGAAGAACACAGCACTAATTAATGTCCACCCAAAGTGAGAAAGCTTTAAAACATCTTTTCAATGGGCTTTCCTAATATCTGTTTCATGAAAAATGTTAGCAAATAAAATGTATATATCCCTTGAACTTTAATGAAAGTGCTGTGCACATATCAATTGTTCGGCTATATGCTGAGTGAACCAAATAAGAGTCATAATGAGTACAGTACTGGTTATGAGGCTAATGCCTTTAATAGGAAATTCCAAGCCTTTTGAGAAACAGCCATCTTATAAATAAATCAATTCAAGAGAATTCATCAAATATTTACCAAAATGTCAGCATTTTCACCTAACCTAAAATATGTCTTTTTGGGGTTTTTTCTTTTTGGGTCAACTGAAGAGTAAACAACATATGAACACATGAAAAGAGTTCTGTGTAGGAGACGGAGAGCAAAAATCATTCAGTCCCACATATATACACACAACAACAACAAAAAATGAGCCAGTGATACTAAAAACATCTTATCATTAAAAATACCACATGATTATTCATACATTATTATCTGTACTTTGCACTCAGATTTAGTTACATAGATTTACTAGTGTATTTGCCTTTAGGTACTTGAAAAATAACACTGAGTGTACAGCCTGCATTTCCTACAGCATTTTACTGTGAACAATAACTGGAGTGCAAAAATGAGAAGAGATTCATCAGAATTTCAAAGTAAAACCCTATGCATCACCTAATTCTATTGAAAACGACGCTCATGGCAAATTTCACTTATCACTTGAAACATATTTCTGCCCTTGGATACCAGAAGAAAATTAAAAAACATGCTGTTGCTCAGCTCTGACAGAGCTGCAATGTGTTATGTTTAAATAGCTCAGCATTTAGATTTAGCTTGCTTAAAGTACAATATAGAATCAATACAGTCGTAGAATCCAGGGCAAAATACATTAGTAATTGTCACTGGAATAACTGTACTGAAGTAGAATTAATAGGATATCCATATAATTTTTAAATTCATGTTTGGCAGTGAACTGTTATTTCACCAAACAACTTTTTAAATTTAAAATATGTCTGAATGTGTGTGTGTGTGTGTGTGTGTGTGTGTACACACATATATACATGTGTGTATATAAAGTGATTTTATGGACTCTAGATATGAAAGGTTTTCTATACAGAAAAATAGACATTTTACCATTTCAAAACTACATTTTCTTACAAAATGAAATCACACATGAAAGCTACTTTTGGAATCATGTTAGAAAGTAAATGAAGGAAAATATTCTCTTAAAACACTAAGTTTTTTTCCGTTGATAGCAAGTCCTTTCAATAAACACTACTTGCAAATTTCTTGAAACTCACAAAACAGATTTAATTAATAAAGCTGTACAATGTTATAAGGTAGTTTATATAATTAGCATCACATTAAAATAATTTTTAAATGAACAAAAGTGCATATTTTAAAATATTGTCAAAATGCCACGCAAGCAGACACCAGACATGTAGCTTTAATATAAATTAAGTGAAAGTTTATGACTATGCTACATTAGTAATCTCCCTCAAAATCCAACATTTTCATCTAACAAACCATACATGCTGTAGAATATCTGTAAATTGCTATCAATTTTCAGTAAGTGCACAAAACCTCTGCTCAAAAACTCGCAGGATTAATAACTCAGAGCCTTCTATCCTTAGTCTTTCTAATTTAGAATAATGAAGTATCTAATTTCTAAATATGAAGAGTTTTGGAAAAAATATGTAATAATAGCTTACAAAAACATGTATAAATTGTGTTCTAAATAGTCTAGATGAGTACTTATTGAGACTAGAATGTGAAGCTTTGAAGCCTTTTTTTGTTTTGTTTTGTTTCAAAACAGATAATGCTAGACTCATTATGTTGTTTCTAGGAAAGTGTCACTACTTACAGATTTGGCAGTGGCAGAAATATACTGGCCAACCATCTCACGTTTGGTAGTAAAATCTTTATTTCGCAAAGGAGCTTTACGTTCTTCATTAAGGTTCATATCCTCCTGTTAGAAAGAAGACATATTGTGAGCATTGATAAATTTCTGCTTAAGAGATGTAAACGTTCTAAATATTAATATCCCCTATAGATGTGGTAGCATAGTGGTTACATATCGGGCTGCGGACCGCAAGTTCAGCAGTTGGAAACTACCAGCTGCTCCAAGGAAGATGAGGCTTTCTGCTCCCGTAAAGATTTACAGCCTCTAAAACCCTGTTCAGGGTCATTATGGGTCGGAACCGACCAGACGGCACTTTACAGCAACAACAACATATCTTAAAATAAGGAGCTCTGGTAGCGTAGTGGTTACGACTGGGGCTGCGAACCACAAGGTCAGCAGTTCAAAACTACTAGCTGTTTCGCAGGAGAAAGATGAGACTTTGTACTCCTGTAAAGATTTACAGCCTCGGAAACCCTGGACAGGGTCACTATGAGTCGGAACCGACTCCACGGCACATAACAACAACAGTATCTTAAAATGGCACCTGTAGGTGGCACAAACAGTTAATATGCTCAGGTGTTACTAAACAAACGCTTGGAGGTTTCAGTCCACCAAGTTACTTCTAGTCAAGTCCACCAGGACCTGGTAATCGCCTTCTGAAAAATCAGCCATTGAGAAACTAGGGAGCACGGCTCTTCTCTGATTCACACTGGGCTGCCACAAGTCAGAGTGACAACTGATAACCATGATAGTCAGAGTCATAACCATGATAACTGGTGGTGGCAAAAATACCCACTGCCATGAAGTCAAATTCCAACTCAAAGCAACCCTATAAGACAGAGCAGAACTTCCCCATATAGTTTTCCAGGCTCAAATCTTTATGGAAGCAGACAATGTTCTTCTGAGGAATGGTTGATGGGTTTGAACAGTCAACCTTTTGCTTAGCAGCCAAATACTTAAGCAATGCACATTGGGACTCCGCTTTACACCATAATCTTAAGTAATTTTAACCATATATGCATGGCACATACATCCACCCAATTAGGTAATGAACAGAACGGAAAAAAAAAAAAAGTTAAAAATAGTGTTTAACTATCATACAAGATGGACTGGCAGTTTACAGCGCTGTGGGTTAATGTGACAGACTGTAAAGTCGTTTAAACTGCAAGGGTGGCAGTTCAAGCTCATCAGCTGTTCCTTGGAAACCCTATACAGGGTCGCTATGGGTAGGAAGCGACACAACAGCACTTAACAATGACAACATCATACAGTCCTATTTATTTATCTTGATAATAAAAACAAAACATAGAACCCTTTACTATTTGGTATTAAGAAAACTATTATCCAGAAAATGAAATACGGCTTACAAATTAACTCAATATATCATACGCGCTGGACTGCGAACCACAAGGTCCGCGATTTGGGGCTGCCAGGCGCTTCACAGGAGAAAGATGAGGCTTTGTGCTCCGCAAAGATTTAAAGTCTCGGAAACCCTATAACAGGATCGCTAGGAGTCGGAACTGATCCGGAGTCACATAACAACAACAGCATATAACTATAAAGTGTCACTGAAGAAAAAATTCATGAGGAGTTACTGGATTTGGAAAGGCATAAAAATTGAAATCAGAAATATAGTTGTTGTTGTTGTTGTTATGTGCCGTGGAGTCGGTTTCGACTCATAGCGACCCTGTACAGGGTTTCCGAGGCTGGAAATCTTTACGGGAGCAGAAAGCCTCATCTTTCTCCCGCGGAACAGCTGGTAGTTTTGAACTGCTGCCCTTGAGGTTCACAGCCCGATTTGTAACCACTACGCTACCAGAGCTCCTTCAGAAATATAGTTAGATAACAAAAATCACTTATGAGAAATACAGTTACAAGAACACATTCCTTGAGCTATGTTGTTGTTGTTGAGTGCCGCAGAGTCGATTCCGACCCATAGCAACCCTGTGTAGGGTTTCCAAGGAGCAACTGGTTGAGTTTGAACCGCCAACCTTGCAGTTCAAATGGCTTTGCAGTCTGGCGCATTAACCCACAGCGCCACATACCTGTACTGTAAACTGCCAATCCACAGCACCAAACCAGGACTCCTCGAGCTCTAGTAAGTTGTAATTTTGTTGAGAATTGTACTTTATTTTGTAATATACACAAATACAACATTTTCACTAGATAAATTACTCTCTACATTTAAAACCTCACGCTAACTCTTGCAGCAACGTATAAAGGCACTCATCAGATTGCTTCAAAGGTCAAAATCAAGAGAAAAGAAAATCTACAGAAAGGGTAGAAAATGTTTAAAAATCATGTCTGATAAGGAATATGTATACCGGAATATATAAAGAACTCTTACAAATCAACAAGAAAACAACCCAATTTTTAAAATGTGCAAAGAATTTAAATAGACATTTCTCCAAAGAACAGATGCATATACCTAACAAGCACATGGCAAAATGCTCAATATCTTTATTCACTAAAAAACAAAACAAGGCAAAACCCAATACTGTTGAGCCAATTCTGATTCATAGTGAATGTCTTCTACAAGACAAGAGTAGAAGAACAGCCCCTATGTGGTTTCCAAGTCTATAATCATTATGGAAACAAACAGTCAGGTCTTTCCTCCTGTGGAGCATCAACATTTCAATAAGCAACCAAGCGCTTAACCACTGTGCCACCAGGACCCAGTGAGATACTACTTAATGCCACTAGGCTAGCTAAAATCAAATAACAAATGTACCAAGAATGTGGAGAAATTGGAACCCTCATCTATTTCTGGTGGGAATGTAAATGATGCAGCCATTTTGTAAACTTAAAAGTTACAATATAACCCAGCAATTCTGCTACTAGATATATATATATATATATATATATATATAGTAGTAATAGATAGACAGACACACATGCACACACATATATATACATTTTTTTTTTTAAAGAAAAGAAGGCAAGCAGATACTTGTGCAACAATATTCATCAAAGTACTATTCACAGTAGGCTAAAAGTACAAGCACCCAAAATGTCCATAGACACATAGCTGGGTAAAATGTAGCATATCCATACAATTGAATATTTTCCAGTCATAAAAAAGGATTGAAGTACTGATATATACTATGTTGTGTCAAACACATTATGCTAAGTAAAAGAAGTCACTCAGAAAAGACTATGATTCCGTCTATATACTATATTCAGAATAGGTTAATGTATAGCGACAGAAAACATGTTGATAGTTGGCTAGGCTTCAGGGTGTTGGGGTTGGGGATTGACTGCTAATAGATACTGGATTTATTTTTGGGGTGATGAAACTGTTATAGAATTAGGAAGAGGTGATGGTTGTAAAGCCTTATGAAAATACTGAAAACCACTGAATTATGGACTTTAATATACGAATTATATCTTAATGTTTTTTAAAAAAATCAATATTTTTATACTTTTACTACTTCAATAATATTTTTATTTTGTTTTGTTTTATAGTAGTTTCCTTCTATCAAGTAAAATAATAGACAAATAAGGGGCAAAACTGAAGTTAATTGAAAGATTCATGTGAAAAAGGGAGGGAAAATCCATGAAAAGTAATCAACCTGTGTCTATCTATTGAATAACAACTACTGAAACCAAGAATCTCATGATCTATTTGTACCCACTACAGGTATGGATTAAGGAGCTCTGGTAGCGTAGTGGTTACGAATCGGGCTGCGAACCTAAAGGTCAGCGGTTCGAAACTACCAGCTGCTCCGCAGGAGAAAGATGAGGTTTTCTACTCCCGTAAGGATTTACACCCTCGGAAACCCTGTACAGGGTCGCTGTGGGTCGGAACCGACTCGACGGCACGTAACAACAACAACAACAACAGGTATGGATTACATCTCAATGTCAAGAAAACAAAAATCCTCACCACTGGACCAATAAACAACATTCTTATCAATGGAGAAAAGACTGAAGTTGTCAAGGACTTCATTCTTCTTGGATCAACTATCAACACTCATGGAAGCAGCAGTCAAGAGATCAAACGACATATTGCATTAAGCAAATCTTCTGCACAAGACCTTTTTAAAGTGCTGAAGACCAAAGATGTCAGTATGAGGGCTAAAGTGCGCCTGACCCAAGCCATGGTGTTTTCAATAACCTCATATGCATACAAAAGCTGGACAGTGAATAAGGAAAACTGTAGAATTGATGCTTTTGAGTTATGGTGTTGGAGAAGAATATTCAAAGTGCCATGGGCTGCTGAAAGAACCAATATATCTGCTTTGGAAGTAGTGCAGCCAGAGTGCTCCCTGGAGGCCAAGACGGCCAAACTTCATCTCTCATACTTTGGACATATTGTCAGGAGGGACCAGTCTCTGGAAAAGGATATCATGTTTGGTAAGGTGGAAGGAGATGGATTGACCAAATGGCAACATTGATGGACTCAAGCGTGGCAACAGAAGTGAGGTTGGCCTAGGATTGGGCAGTGTTTCATTCTGCTGTGCATAAGGTCACTATGAGTCTGTACCGACTTGATGGCCGTTAACAACAACAACAGGTATTCAGCAACTTTCGTGGGGTTTCATTCTGGTGTCCATTCATTCAGAACTGACTCAACAGCACTTAACAACAACAACAAATATTATGATCTCACTATCAATCACACCATTCTGGTAACTCATATTGCTTGAGTCCAGCAAAACTTCTAAATTCTTAGGACAAACATGCTAGGATTTTTCTCTACTGCCTCAACATTCTGGTTAAAGTTCAGTTTCCTGAAAATATAGTCAGCATGAATATGTATCCCTCAAGTAAAATCAACTCTGGAATACCCCAAAGTTGAGGTACTGTATTTGTACAATTCACAGCGAGGCCTAAGACTGTGATAGAGACACCCTTCTGCAGTTTCTAGATAGAGAACTTGCCCTTCCCCTTCCAGTGACACTTCTGTATTACTATGTTCCTCCATTCAATTGTTAATGGGGTAAAGTGTTGAAATCATAACATATGAGTAGAATTACAGAATTATTTTGTAGGGAGGTAGTCAGCAAAATAAGGAGAATGTAAGAGTACATACTTCAAAGTGTTGCTGTCAGGATTACATATGTTAACACATATGAAGCCTGGTATATGCTAACTTAACCAACAAGAATACTCTTAGCTTTATATTTCATTGTGTTTCATCTTACTTTTTATAATTTAATAGTATTAGGTTGTTTGTAAGAGAGAAGTCCCTGGCAACAACAAACAGTTAAGCACTCATCTGCTAGCTGAAAGGTTAGTGGTTCAAACCCATCCAAAAGTGCCTCAGAAGACAGTCATGGTGATCTGCTTCTGAAAGGTCACAGTCTTGAAAACCCAATGGAACAGTTCTACACTGGACACATAGGTTTGTCATGAGACGGAATCAACTTGAAGGTAAGTGAGAACAAAAACAGGTTGTCTGTACTCTTCCTATACACACTACTCTGTTCTATACTGTTACATATGTCTACTGCTTTGTTCCTGATACAGTTCTATCTACCTGGAGTGCTATCATCTTTAGCAGCCTTACTGGCTATTTCCTCTCCCCAAACCCATACCTGCCTAGCTCTTAATTACATGACTTGGGTCAGCCACTAATTTTTCAGGAATAGTTCCCCAAAAACACCTCACTGAAAATGATTACCTAAACCCCATTCTTCTACATGAATTCCTATATTGTAATACTTACATGGAAACTATCTGATAAATCTCTCTCCTGTAAACAAACTATAAGCTAACTGAGGGTAGGAACTGGATCTTATTTATCTTCATATTCCCAGCACATAGCATAGTGCCTGGAATGTGTTTAATAAATATTTATTAAACCAAAATTTTGTATTTAGGATTTTTTCTATAAGTACTTTTATTTCCTTTACAGTTACCAACATATTTTATACCTTTAAAACTAATGTCTAGGATGACTGGGAACGGATACAATTCATATGAAGAGAACAAAATGACTCATTTTATTCTTAGAGGAATAAGAAATTGTGACAGCAAATATTTCCCAGTAATTAGGGCAGCTAATACTTCCACATCATGTAACTCAAGCTTTATAATACAATAATGAAACTAAATACAATATTCATGATTCAATATGAATTCTAAATAATGAAATTAAATTTGAAACTACTTCTAAACATTCTGAA
The DNA here is from genome assembly GCF_000296735.1 of Chrysochloris asiatica. Classification (NCBI taxonomy): domain Eukaryota; kingdom Metazoa; phylum Chordata; class Mammalia; order Afrosoricida; family Chrysochloridae; genus Chrysochloris; species Chrysochloris asiatica. The sequence continues at coordinate 4,674,283 of NW_006408698.1, read as the reverse complement.
TTCTAACCGCACTCAAAATACAAAAGCAAACTTTTAGTATATTTAACATTTAGTTAGTATTTTCATAATACATGAAATGAATGTATAGTATTCTGTAGTTTTTAATAAAATAATCGGCCACTTGTAATATTTTTAAAGCAACATTTGTAAATAGGCTTTCTTTTTTTTTTTCTCTCCTTCCACATGGTGTTGTTAAGTGCCATCGGGTCGATTCCGACCCATAGCGACCCTGTAAAGGGTATCCGAGGCTGTAAAGCTTTACGGGAGCAGAACGCCTCATCTTTCTCCCGCGGAGCGGCTGGTAGTTTCGAACTGCTGAGCTTAAGGTTCGCAGCCCAATTCGTAACCACTACGCTACCAGAGCTACTTATGTTGTTATTGTTGTTGTTGTTAAGTGCCGTTGAGTCGGTTCCGACCCATAGCGACCCTGTACAGGGTTCCGAGGGTGTAAATCTTTACGGGAGTAGAAAGCCTCATCTTTCTCCCGCGGAGTGGCTGGTCGTTTCGAACCGCTGACCTTAAGGTTCGCAGCCCGATTCGTAACCACTACGCTACCAGAGCTCCTTATAAAGTCATATAATACATAGAAGTTTAGGTAGAAAACAAAAGTTTGGGGTAAAAAATGCCCAAATACATTATCTCTAAAAATAGTATGGAGGTAAAGCAGAAAACTAAAGTGAATGTTACTGAATAAGGCATAAAACTTCATATATTCATACTTTCAGGTCCAACTGAAAGGATCCTACTTTGAAACCCTACATAGACCTCTCCGTCTTCAGGAGGAGAAATACGGAAGATATGTTTAGGTATTAGAAAACATGTATTTTCATTTTCACATCCTCTCTAATCTTGAGATCAACATTGAGCCAATGATTTCCACAGATTACATAAAGGACACATTAGGGTTTGTAAAAGAAATACAGTCATTCCCCACTTATCAACTATCTCATTATCTGACATTTCACAATAATGACAATAATAAAAAGCATACTATCCAACTATTTATCACATTAACCATGTACATCTAGCAGTAAGTAAAGAATGCTGAGGTATAAAGCAAGATTAACACTGACTGATCATTAGGGGTATGTGTCAACTTGGCTGGGCCATAACTCTCAGTGGTTTGGCAGTTATGCAATTATCTAATTTGGCAGATATGTAATAACATTATTTGGCAGTTGTATACGATATACTCATCCTCCACTTTGATGCCTAATGTAGTCATGCCTCATTTCTGCACAGCACCAATTTTCAGATAATGACTGTTAGAATCTAACCAGGAAAATGAGTAAAGAGTAGTTGTATTTCATTTCAATTTAAAAAAAAAAAAATCCTTACTAATATTTAACATGTGAACGGAGTCCTGGTGTGGCACTGTGGGCTAATGTGTCAGACTGCAAAGTCGTTTGAACTGCAAGGTCAGTGGTTCAAACTCACCAACTGCTCATTAGAAACCCTATACAGGGTTGCTATGGGTCAGAATCAACTCGACAGCACTTAACAACAACAACAACATGAGAATAAACAATGAAATTATCATTATGTCCATAGGTTCAAATGGTACAAGTGGTAACTTTGATGACATCTAGAATATTCATAATGTATTATGTGTTCACTTTTTCAGTATTACAACATATTATAGTTTACATATAATTTACAAATTATTTTATCTAGTTTAAACTAAACAAACGCTCATAAAATAGAGAAGTAGCTTGAAAATATTTCTGCTAAATCAGATATGATAGTAATATCAATAATGCAAGTGCAAAGGAATAAGAAGATATTAAGTTGTTGCATCTCCAACTCACATGTATGAGCCTTTGTTCATATTATATGGTAAAAACAGGTAAACAAAAGTGAGAAATTAACGCCACAAACTGAAATCACCAAGATAATTTCCTATTTGAAATATGGATGTATATTTATCATCAGTAATGACCCTCACTCTTAGTGTATGCGGACCTAAAATTATTAGATAATGATAGCATAAAGCTACTTCATACTGTTGTTGTTGTTAAGTGCCGTTGAGTTGGTTCCGACCCATAGTGACCCTGTATAGGGTTTCCAAGAAGCAGCTAGTGAGCTTGAACCGCCGACCTTGTAGTTCAAACAGCTTTGCACTCTGACGCATTAACCTAAAATGCCAAACATCTGGATGATGATTTCTCAGCAATAATTAGAATCATATGACACTCAATCCAGTGTATTACTAAAATTTTCTAAACTTAAAGACAAATTCTTAGAAGATCCCATGGCACTGGGGAAACACTTGTTAAAAGCACCTGAAATAATCCATGTAAAACATGGCAGTAAACTAAAAGCGAATTCCTTTATCAACAAATACTGTCAGATGACACAAAGACATCATCGCTGAAAACTCACTGAACAAATATTAGAAAAATTGCTCGGTGTGGGAGGTTTACTATTATTGTTAGATGAAAATACAATTTTTCTATAAAAAATCTCAGCTTATAGTATGTGCAAGATTGTTTTAACAACACATTTTCCTTGAATCAGTAAAGGAAAGATGTAACAGAGAAAATACCAAAAATAATTTTTTTTCATTTTAAAATATCTGTTATGGGTAAACCGTAATTGGGAAGGATTCTGGAATAAAGTAATCCCACATGTCAAATTCATTCATTACAAAAAAAAAAAAAAAGGTTAACTGAAAGTATACAGAATATTACAGAAAGCAAAACTATGTAGCTAAGTTTTAATAAAAAAGATATTTAAAATACAGTAGACTATATAAAATATTTTGAAATGAAAAAGAAAGTGACAACATATCTGAAAGCATGGCTAAGGCAATTTTCATTTACTAAAAGACAAGAAACCTCTTAACATTTTAAACGATTATAAAGTAACTGCTTTTCAAAGGAACTTCATTGATAAAGATATACGTGGACAGACCCAACTTCCAGGTGAATCCCTATCACCTGTGTTTGAATCACCCCTTACTCCTCTTTCCCAAGGCTGGATGACAATGTGTGGAAAGGATGTTACTAAACAGATTAGAGGATGAGGGTCTATACATTATGTGGAAGTACAAATAGGAAGAATCTGTGTGTCCCTGATAAGTCAAAGAATCATTTATTAAAGGCCAATTTGAACTCATGTGTTTAAAATATAAAAATGCTACAGACCAGATCAATTGCACGAACAAGTTATTGCCATTAAGAAGACGAGAATTTACTAGTTACGGTTCAGCAGAAAAACTCTGTTTGATTCATGGATTGAGAAACGTTAATACTATGATTTCATTGTTATTGCTAAATACCATCAAATAGGTTCTGACTCATATCAGCCTGGTATAGGGTTTCCAAGGAGTGGCTGGTAGGTTTGAATTGCAGACCTTGTGTGGTTAGCAGTTCAGTGCTTATTTACAGTGCCACACCAGGACTCCTAAGTGATGCTAATATTCCATTTGTACCAACATTTCTTTGTCAAATTTATGTTTCAGGTTTGTCAGACATTAAACTAAATATCAAAATGAACTTGAAAATGAACTTTCTAATTACTGTCTGTTTTTAAACAAGATATAAACAAATAAGGGCACATTAACATTACTCTGAAAAGTTATTAATCATGACAGCAAAGACATGTGAACTAATAAACAAATTATATATTTTTTAATACTGTAAGTGTTAATTTCATGATTTTCTCATCTTTTGCAGTCAATGTTTTTCATAAGGTACATAATATAAGTAAATACAAATATGCATATAATTTTTCAATAAAATATATGGGAGTTATTTGCTCAGATCATTTTGTTTCTTTGTTTTGCCCCCATTGGGTAGGAAATAAAAAAGTTTAAAGGTCACTGCAATCTGCCAAGGGTCAGCAAACTTTTTCTAAAAAGGAACAGAAAGCAAATACTTTAGGCTTTACTGTATTCTGTCTCAACTGTTACGCTCTGTAGTTGTAGCACAAACACATTCATAAAAAATACAAAAACAAATGCCAATACAATTTTATGAACACTGAAACTCATGATTTCCATATGCTATGAAATATTCTGTTTTACATTTAGCATAAAATCAGGCTACTGTAGTTTGTTGACCTCTAGTTTAGACTATAAATTACCTGAATCTGGAATAGCATCTTTGGCATCTTTATGTCCCCTGAACGACATAAAGTATCCAGCATTCAGCAGAGTTGTCAAATAAAGTTCCCCATGACACAGCAATTGTCTTTTCGTTTTCGTTTTCACAATTACACCTTATTGTTGTTAGGTGGAGTCGAAGCAGTACTGGCATATAGCGACCTTATGGACAATAGAACAAAACACTTCCCAGTCCCCACCAACCACACAATTGCTGCCATGCTTGAGTCATTGCAGCTGCCACTGTGCCAATCTATCTTGTTTGGGGGTCTTCCTCTTTTTCGATGACCCTTCACTTCACCAAGCTTGAGGTCCTTCTCCAGAGACTGCTATCTCCTAATAATATGTCCGAAGACCATCCTGGATTCTAAGGAGCATTCTGGCTGTACTTCTATCAACAGATTGTTTTTTTCTTTTTGCAGTCCACTGTACTTTTAATATTCTCATCCATCAATTCTTCTATGGTCTTCTTTATTCATTGTCCAACTCTGACATGTATATGAGGTTACTGAAAAAACCATGGCTTGGGTCAGGTGCACTATATTCCTCAAACTGACATCTTTGCTCTTCAACAAAGAGGTCTTGTGCGGCAGATTTGACTAATGCAATACGTCGATTGATTTCTTGACTGCTGCTTCCTTGAGTGTTGATGACTGACTTGAGCAAAATGAAGTTTTTGACAACTTCAATCTTTTCTCCATTTTTATGGATGTTGTTTATCGGTCTCCAATGGTGAGAATTTTTGCTTACTTTACATTGAGGTGCAACCTATACCACAGTCTTCTATCTTCACCAGTATTTTAAGTCCTCTTCTCTTTCAGGAAGCTAAGTTTTATCATCTGTATAATACAGGTAAGGTTAATGAGTCTACCTCCAGTCCTAATGTCAGGCTCTTCTTCGTATAATCCAGTGTCTCAAATTATTTGCTCAGCATACAGACTTGAATAAGTATGGTGAAAGAATAAAACCCTGGCACACACCTTTCCTAACTTTAAGCCATTTAGTGTTCCCTTGTCCTATTTGAACAACTGCCTCTTGGTATATGTAGAGGTTCCTCTCATGCACAATTAGGAGTTCCAGAACACTCATTCTCCGCAATGTTGTCCATAGTTTGGCATGTTCCACACAATAAAGCACAGGTAAACATCTTTCTGGTATTCTTTGTTTATAGCCAAGATCCATCTGGTATCATCAATGATATCCCTCATTCTATGCACTCATCTGAATCCGACTTGAACCTGTGGCAGTTTTCTGTCAATGTATTGCTGCAGTCATTTTTGGATTATCTTTAGGAAAATTTTACTTGCATATGATATTATCCAATGATTTCCACATTCTGTTTGGTCCCCTCTCTTTGGAATGGGCACAAATACAGATAGATCGCTTCCAATTAGTTGACCAGATGGTTGTCTTTCAAATTTCTTGGCATAGATGAGTGCCTCCAGTGCCACCTCACTTTGTTGAAAGATTTCAATGTGTATTCCATCAATTCCTGGAGTCTTGTTCTTTGTCAATTCCTTCAATGCACCTTGGACGTCCTCCTTCAGTATCATTGGCACCTGATCATAAGCTACCTCTTGAAATGGTTGAACATCGACCACTTCTTTTTGTTACAGTGAGTCTGTATATTCCTTCCATCTTCTTTTGATGCTTTCTGCATCTTACAATATTTTGCCCAGAGAATCCTTCAATATTGGAAGTCAAAGATAGAATTTTTTTTAGTCAGCTCCATTAGCTTGAGAAATGTTGAACATGTTCTTCCCTTTTTTGCTTTTCTAACTCCGGTTCTTTGCACATTTCCTTATAATATTTGACTTTGTCTTCTTGAGCAGCCCTTCGAAATCACCCTCACCAGAACATAAGCTCCTTGATGGTAGGAACTATCTTTAAGTTGTAACTGTTTTCTCTCAGAACAGTACCAGACACACAGAAGGTATTAGACCTTGATGAGCTAAATTGTTTAGACTTACAGATCAGTTTAAATGCCAAACAATAAATATTGAAATTCCAAATGTGACAAAGGGATTTACAATATATTTACATTTTCCCTGTTTCTTCCCTGAGCCCCTAGGTTGGACTAAGTAAGTACCCGTGGTGGTGGTGGTGGTGGTAGTGTGCTGTGGAGTTGGTTTCGAATCATAGCGACCCTGTATAGGGTTTCCGAGTCTGTAAATCTTTATGGGAGCAGAAAGCCTCATCTGGTAAACTGCTGGTAGTTAGAGGCGCGACACGTAACCACTACGCTACCAGAGCTCCGTAAGTAACTATAGTAGTCTATTCATAACTATCCTGTTGCTCTATCTGTTGGTTTTTGTCAAGTCAGTTTTAACTCATAGCAACCAATTGTGACAGAAAAAATGCCTCGTAGGTTTTTAAATTGTAAGCTTTATGGGAGCAAATCACAGGTCTTTCTTGAATGGAGCCGCTGTGTGGGATCAAACTGGCCACCTTTCAATTAACATCTGAGCACTTAATCATTGTGGCACTAGGACGCTGTACAGCTATCCTGTTGTAGATATTAGGTGCTATCGAGTCCACTTTGAATCATAGTAATCCCATGTGATAGAGTAAAACCACCCTCCAAGTTTTTTCAGACTGTAAATTTTATGGGAGCAGATCTCACTAGGTCTTTTGCTCATTCCGAACCACTGGCTGGATTAGAACTTTGCGCCGTTCAGTTAATAACTGAATGTTTAACTGCTGTACCACACCAAGGCTATCCTGCTGCTGGTGGTGGTGGTGGTGATTTTATGCTGACAAGTAAATAATGACCCTAGATAGGGTTTCCAAGGCTGTAAATCTTTACATGATCAGAAAGCCTCAACTTTCTCCCACTCGAACTACTGACCTTTCAGTTAGCAGCCCAATACCTATCCTTGTTAATGCTATTGTTGTTAAGTGCCACCGAGTCAGTTCTGACCCATAGCAACCCTGTATAGGATTTCCGAGGAGTGACTGGTGAGCTTGAACCATTGACCTTACAGTTCAAACCCACTTTGAAGTGAAGCACATTAACCCACAGTGCCACACCAGCATACCACACCTATCCTAGTACTACAAAGATAATTTATTTTCCTAGTACTACAAAAATAATTCAATTTCTTTCCTATTTGTGTCCCTGAGCTCTTTGGGAATAAGGGATGTGTTGAATTTATCTATGTACCCTTTGGCCTTTAGCATACTACCTGGAATATTGTACTTATTTAACAAACAGATGCTGAAATGCAATCACAGCAATAAATCCTAGTAGGAACTTTTAAACCTCATAAAAATATATTTTTGAAAACATTCCTATGCATAATCCAAGAATAGAGGTAGTAGATTATGAAGTTTACCAGCTATGTTGTTATTACTGTAAGTGCCGTTGAGTCGGTTCCGACCCTGTATAAGGTTTCAGAGAAGTGGCTGGTGAGCCTGAACTGCTGACCTTGCCTATCAACCTGACTTTGCAGTACAGCGCATTATCTTGCAGTGCCACACCATGACTCCAGCTATAATCTGAGTAAATTTCAAAACCTAGTTCTCCTTTCATTCTTCTCCCTGAAACTTATATCCTGGCACCACAATTGTCGGCCTTAGGTGAGAACCACATGTAGTAAGGAAATTAAAAACTGGCCCAAATTTACTTGCCTCTTAGACCTATTGTGGTGCTATGGGCTAATGTGCTGGACTGCAATGTTGGTTTCAACCACAAGGTAAATGGTTCAGGCTCACCAGCTGCTCCTTGGAAACCCTATACAGGGTCACTATGAGTCGGAACTGACTCAACAGCACTTAACAACAACAACTTAGACCTATTAATAGACATACAGTAGGAACGTTGGAAAATAAAAATAACTAATGGAAATTATGCTATTTAGACAATTGGAAGGGGCCCTGGTGTCATTCACTATGAACAGTTAAGTGCTTGCTGCTAACTGATTTCACTATAAGTTGAAATTGACTACATAATACTGACAATATCTAAAAATCTAATCATTTCTGAAAATTATTTTGTAGTTATTCTAGCTAAAGGCCTTATTGTTAAATGCTGTCAAGTCAGTTTCAACTATAGCAACCCAGGCCTAGTTTACTAATAATTTAGTTTATAGTAGCTAATGCATTAATGACGTCAATGTCAGTTTGAACTACAAGGTCGCAGGTCAAATCTACCCACCACTCCTTGGAAACATTGTTGTTGTTGCAGTTCAAACTGACCTGGTAGTCTATCGCATTAATCCACAGCACTACACCAGGAATCCTATACAGGCATTAATTAAAATTATTCAAAGTCTACGGTTGAGTTTAAGAAAATGCCATAACAGCATTCTGGAGAGAACAAGTAAGTTTGCATTAGTGTACAACACCTGGTTTATAATCCCTAACTTTCTCCTAATTGATGAAAGGCAAAAGTGAGAGAACAAAATCTTAAAGGTTTGAGATAATGTGTAAGAGTTCTAACAGAGCAAACATGGGAAAGATCATTTAGTATTTACTCCATGTATCTATAAACCCAAAGGAGCTCTGGTGCGTTGTTGTTGTTGTTGTTAAGTGCCATCGAGTCGGGTCCGACCCATAGCGACCCTGTACAGGGTTTCCGAGGGTGTAAATCTTTACGGGAGTAGAAAGCCTCATCTTTCTCCCGCGGAGCGGCTGGTAGTTTCGAACCGCTGACCTTAAGGTTCGCAGCCCGATTCGTGCGTAGTGGTTATGAATCGGGCTGCTAACCTCAGGGTCAGCAGTTTGAAACTACCAGCTGTTCCGTGGGAGAAAGATGAGGCTTTCTGGTCCCGTAAAGATTTACAGCCTCAGAAACCCTGTACAGGGTCACTATGAGTCGGAACCGACTCCATGGCACATAACAACAACAACATAAACCCCAACCAAACCAAACCCATGGCTATCGAGTCCAGTTTGAGTGACAGTAACTCTGTTGTTGTTGTTAAGTGCCATTGAATCAGTGCTGACCCATAGCAACCCTGTATAGGGTTTCTAAGGAACAGCTGGTAAGCTTGAACTACTGACCTTGTGGTTCAAAGCAACTTTGCAGTCCAGTGTATTAACTATAGGACAAGGTAAAACTGACTTCTACAGTTACTAAGGCCTGGTGTGGTAAGTGCAAGATAATCAATGGACTGGTAACGACAAGTTCAACAATTCAAAACCCACCACACCTCCTCCTCAGAAATCCAATACAAAGTCACTACGAAATGACTCATAGCACCTAACAATAACAATCTTACAGAAGTAGATTACCATATCTTTCTTAGCATATAACTATACTATGATTTAATTATGCCAAAATGTGAAGTACATTAATACAAATTGCTGAAGAGAAACAAAATGTAAAACATCACATTTGCATGTGTAATCACATATTAAAAGTTACCTTTAATAAATGAGGTTGAAATGAACTGTGCCTAGAAATTAATTATAAATGACTAGCTTCATCTTTTACATGAGGCAAAACTATTTAATTACCTACAGTAGAATAGAACACAGTCCTTATTGACATCTATATGATTCAAAGGTCACTAGTCAAGTAGGATAGACATCTACTCAATCAATATTTGCACTAATCTAAATCCAACTTGAACTTCCAAAAAGCTTCTGTTTATTTTTCTAAGTTTATAATTAAAACTTCCTTATCATTCTTAAAAAAAAATCACATATTAAAGAGAAATGATGTTCAAAAGGAAATGCAAAAGTTCACACACACTTTCACTCCTCCTTCCTTTCATTACATTAACTCTGAAATAATTTTTTTTTTTTTTAAGTTAAACTACATACAAGACCTCTAACAAGAAAAAGACAAACAACACAATTTTTAAATGGGCATGAACAGACAGTTCACCAAGGAAGACATTCAGGCAACCAACAAATACTTGAAGAAATGTTCATGATCATTAGCCATTGTTGTTGTTAAGTGCCATCCAGTCGATTCCGACCTGTAACAACCCTATATAGGGTTTCCAAGGAAAAGCTGGTGAGCTTGAACCACTGGCCTTGCAGTTCAAATGACTTTGCAGTCTGATGCATTAGCCCACAACGCCACACCAGGACTCCAGTAGAGAGATGCAAATTAAAACAACAATGAGATATCATCTGACACCAGCATTCATAGAGAAGTCGCAAAAATAGAAAACAGCAAATACTGGCAAGGGTGTGGAGAGATTGGGACCATCCTACATTGCTGGTGGGACTGTAAAATGGTTCAACCACTCTGCAAAAGGGCATGATGCTTCCTCATGGAAGTTGGAAATATAAATAACTTATGAACCAGCAATCCCTCTAGTTGATACATATCCACAAGAAATATGAGCTAGGACACACGTAGATATATACACACTGATGCTCATCACAGTATTATTCACAACAGCAAAAAGATGGAGACATCCTACGTGCCCATCAATAGAAGAATGGATAAAAAAAACTTTGGTACGTACACATAATGGAATACTGTGCAACCGTGAAAATTAATGACTCTACAAAATACCTAAGATGAACCTGGAGGAAGTTATGCTGAGTGACATTTAATGTTGCTGTTGTTGTTAGGTGCCATTGAGTCAGTACTGACTTTTAGTGAACCTATGCACAACAGAATGAAACACTGCCCAGTCTGGTACCAACCTCACAATCTTTGCTGTGTTTGAGCCAATTGCTGCTGCCATGTGCCAATCCATCTCACTGGGGGAGGGGGGGGTCGTTTTCTTTTTCTCCAACCCTCCACTTTATAAAACATAATATCCTCATCCAGGGACTGGTCTCTTCTGATAATATGTCTTAAGTATGAGATACGGTATCTGGCCATCATGGCTTCCAAGGAGCATTCTGGTTGTACTTTTTCAAAACAGATTGTTTGGTTCTTTTGGCACTTCATCACACTTTCAATATTCTCCTCCAATACCATGACTCAAATACATAAATTTTTCTATGGTCTCCATTATTCACTGTCCAACTTTCACATATATACGAGGTAAGTGAAAATATCATGGCTTGGGTCAGGTGCACCTTAGTCATCAAACTGACATCTTTGCTCCTGAACACTTTAAAGAGGTTGTTGCTGTTAAGTGCCATCGAGTCGGATCCGACCCATAGCAACCCTGTATAGGGTTTCCTAGGAGCAGCTGGTGAACTTGAACCACCGACCTTGCAGTTCAATCAGCTTTGCAGTCTGGTACATTAATCCACAGCTCCACACCAGTCTCCTTAGTGTGCAGCATGTTTGGCTAATACAATACACCATTTGATTTGTTGACTGCTGCTTCCATGAGTATTGATGGTATATCTATATCTATATCTATCTATCTATCTATGCAAAATTAAATCTTTGACAACTTCAATCTTTTCTCCATTTATCATGATGTTATTGGTCTGGTGATGAGGATTTTTGTTTTCTTTACACTGAGGTGCAACCCATACCAAAGGCAGTGGTCTTCAATCTCATCAGTAGGTATTTTAAGTCCTCTTTGCTTCCAACAAGCAAGGTTGTATCATCTGTATAATGCAGGTTGTTAATGAGTCTTCCTCCAATCCTGATGTAATGTTTTTCTTCATATAATCAAGCTTCTTGGATTATTTTCTCAACATACAGACAGTAAGTATGGTGAAATAATACAACCCTGGCACACACCTTTCCTAATTTTAAACCATTTGGTGTGCCCTTGTTCTGTTTGAACAACTGCTTCTTAGTCTATGTACAGGTTCCTCATATGCACAATTAAGTGTTCTGGAATATTCATTATCCACAATATTGTCCATAGTTTGACATGATCCACACAATCAAGCAGTAAAGCAAAGGTAAACATTTTTCTGGTATTCTCTGCTTTCAGCCAAGATCCATGGGACATCAGCAATGATATCCATTGTGCCATGTCCTCATCTGTATCCAGCTTTAACCTCTGAAAATTATCTGTCAATGTATGGTTGAAACCATTTTTTAATTATCTTCAGCTAAATTTTACTTGCATATGATATTAATGATGCTGTCTGCTGATTTCCACATTACATTGGGTTACCTCTCTTTGGAATGGGCACAAATACAGATTTCTTCCAGTTAGATGGCCAGGTAGTTGTCTTCCAAATTTCTTGGCATAGATGAGTGAGTGCCTACAGTGCTGCATCAGTTTCTTGAAAAACTTTAATTTGTATTCCATCAATTCCTGGAGCCTTGTTCTTTATATATGCCTTCAATGCACCTTGGACTTCTTCCTTCAGTACCACTGGTTATTGGTCATATGCTACCTCTTGCAATGGTGACTGAAATTATTCAAATACAAAAGGGCAGATATTATATAAGACCATTATTGTAGGAGCTCTGGTAGCGTAGTGGTTACGAATCGGGCTGTGAAGCGCAAGGTCAGCAGTTCGAAACTACCAGCGGTTCCGCGGGAGAAAGATGAGGCATTCTGCTCCCGTAAAGATTTACAGCCTCAGAAACCCTGTACAGGATCGCTATGAGTCGGAATCGACTCCACGGCACTTAACAACAACAATTGTAAAAACTTAAGAAAATGTTTCCATAGTAAAAGAAACATTCTTTGATGATTTCCAGGGGTGGGAGGAAGGGGACAATAATTCGCTGGCTAAAGGGTAGAGACAAGTGTTAGCTCGTTGACAGGGAAGGTAATATACAAGGAGGGGGTAGGCAATACACATGAAGAGGGGGGTGATGCTTGAACAATGAAAATAGGGGAAGACTTAGAGAGACATGCATAGGCTAAGTGGGATAGAGGTAAATACTGATTTATACACAACCAAGAAACAGCAGTGCTCTGTGAATAGGTAATGCATTGAGACATAGGCTGGTGGGGAGAATAATGTCTATGTGTTTGACTGTCTTAGGGATATTGGTTTCCCCTGTATACGATTGCAAAATAGACATGTTTGTGTGATAGAAATGATTATTGGGAATTTTGGTTACAGAAAATTTGTAAGCCCGTCTTCAGCCTATAACTAAAAGGGGAATTAGAATTTGTCCAGGGAAATAAGCTTTGTAGAGTATGGGCCTTAGGTGAAATCCTCAGCCCCATCTAGAACCTTCTGAGTTGGGACATTCCCACTTGAAAAGGAATGCAGACCAACCCAGAGCTTCTGGGAGAACAGAAGAATCTTATTGAAACAAAGACCTGCAGGGTAAAAAATCAGTATACTGTTTGGTTGTTTGAATGTAATGCAAGCTGTTGACTTGGAAGGTATAAATGTGAGAAAAGTCAGACCATCAGGGAAAACTCAAAACTCTTTTTCTAGGACTGAAACTTAAAGGAAACCTGCGAGCAGTATGGTATGTTCGCTGGTGACCACCTGAGTCTACTTGTGAGTGGAAGTGGGGGGAAATGCAATAATTAAGACGTGGGCTGAGTTTGACCATGCTCCACTGACATTTGTTGATCTTAAGATAAGAGAGAAAGGAGGAAGGGCTGGCTGGCCTGACATTTAGGAAGATATGTGAACTCCTTAGCCCAGGGGCACAGACCTAGCCCCCAGGTCTAGGGCTTAGAGTGAAGTGGCCAGCTGATCTGAAGTGCAGGGAGGTGTGCATGAACTCCCAAAGTTGTAGGTAGTGCCCATTTGACCTAGTTTGAATGGCTAGCTGATCAGAATTAGACCAGATGACGATAACAATATTTAATACTGTGAGCAAGTATAAAATTCTTACAATTTGATGAATTGAACTTTTGCTTATGGATGCAGTTGCTCAAAATTCCAATAGGAATGCAAGGATTCTTCATATCAAGGAACAAGCTTGTTTCCTCAGTGTACTGGGTTGATAGGGATGGGCAATTTAGACATTGGCTATCAAAAATGGGGTGTGGGCAGGCTGTTAAGGCATGAAGTGGCTGACGTACAAGCTTTCATGAATGAAGGTGCTTAATTTCAGAATGAGGGAGGTTATGATAGAATCCCCACTGAATAATTTTCCTCTTTTCCAGACGGATCTGGTGAAACGGGATAGGAGATAACAGTAATAGGATTTTCTGATTCAACTGAGATTAATTGTTAGCAAGATTAATTGTGATTGTCACAACTGTAATTGTAGAAGATGTATAACTAAAAGGGGGGAGTAGTTAATAGTTCATTTCAGGACCAGATTATCCCAGGAACTTCATGAAAGAAGAGCATGAGTGGAGTGTGAGATCCCTACCTAGAAAACTGGCATGGAGAGTCAGCTGCCTCAGGCTCTAAGCCTATGAACTGAGTAAGGCTGTGTGCCTGCTGGCAAGAGGCTAGCATGCAGAATGTGCCCCTTGGACATCTAAATGAAAATACATTTCTTGTTTTATATGTATACATCAAGTATTTTTGCTAGTGTTCATTATGTGTGAAATATAAGATGTAAATGGAGAGCCACAAGGAGGAATTAGGATAGCAGTTGTTGCAGGGAGTGGATTGTAATCACTGAGATGAAATTAAGTGTATAATTTGTTCAATATAAAGCTGATGATTTTGTCTGTAAACTTCACTCATTTCATAAAGAATGTTAAAAAAATAAGTTATCACTATTAAACGTTCAATAGTACCTATGAGTCGGAACCAATTGTACAACATTTAACAACCATGCAGTATATGTTCCATCATTCTCAGTAAGCTCAAAGGCTATGATCATTTACAATGCTGAATTCAATCAAGACATTATTCAATTGAAGCATTATTGATTTCCTTACGTTTAAAGTGGGGGGAAAGGAGACATTTCATCCAATGCTAAAGGGAGATAACAAAATATGTCTCCTGAAAAAGGTTATGAATATAAACCTTGACATTTGAATTTTGGGTTAAAGATGATAGAATAGCACTGGACTGTGCACCACAAAGTAGGTAGTTCAAACTCACTAGCTGCTCCTCAGAAACCCTATACAGAGTTGTTGTGAGTCGGAACTGCCTCAATCTCAACAGCACTTAACATCAACAACAAACAGTTCAGTTATCTTTTCAAAAGTTGCCAAAATAAGTATAGAAGTAGTATTGTTGAGGTATGCTACTACCTTTCCATACTTGAGGGAGATTTGAAAACATAACTCTGAACAAGGGAGAGGAGCAGGAATCTTGAAGAGCAACTATAATTTATCCCATGCAGTTATTTATAAAAATTATATCTTAAAAACTAAGATGTTCTTAAATCTTAAAAGGTTTAAGAAAATAATCACTTCCCCGCTTTCAATTCCTAGTTTATAACTAAAAGGAAATCTGGTAGCATAGAGGGTTATGTCTTGGGCTGCTAACTACAAGCAGTTCAAATCCCTCAGGCACTCCATGGGTGAAAAATTAAGCTTTCTGCTCCGGTAAAGATTTATAGCCTCGGAAACTCTATATAGGGTCACGATGAATCAGAACCAACTCAATGGTACACAACCAGCTAGCCAGTTTATAACTATATAAAATTCCATTTTACAAACTATGTAAGACACGGATAAAAAAGAGCTTTGCGCTTTACAAAATAAACAATCATCAAAAAATTTCAAATTTGGACCTTTAAATCTATTACTAACACCACGGATGCCATTATGGAAGATCTGTCTATAGTAATTTCATTGAATTAGCTACAATATGAAAAGTGGTTTACCAAAACACGGTACAGACGCCAGAATCAAGGGAACATTAGTAACCGGCTAGGGCACTAGATAGAATCCACTCGATGGCAGTGATTTAGGTTTTGGGTTTTAACATACTAGTAAGTAGCTCTCTCTCTCTTTCTTCTGCTGGGGACTTGGGACTCTACAATTGTAAGCCGTTTCCTTGATAATAAACTTATATATATACATACATACATACATACAAAAAAAAAAAAAAAGACTAGTAAGTAAAGCCTAACTGTTTATATCTTTCAATTAACCTGACTTTTTCAATAATTTAACTTATCTAGAAAAGTGAAGTTATTTTTTAAATCAACTATTAGCAATAGAGGACCTAATACTTTAAAAAAAAAAAAAAAGCCCGCAGTAATTTTAGATTTAGACCAATGTCCTTTATTATTTATATCTGCAAGCCTGTAAAACAACTTCTAATGATAGATGTGATCCTTAAGCATAACAAGAGTTTCAATTATCAAAGATTATATTGAATATTGTCTTTCATTATTTTTTCCACCAACATATATCATTACCCAAAAATTCCAAATAATAAGTTACATTAGCAAATTCAAGGTAATTTATTTCTTATCAAGCATCTCACATGCTATTATTGTATATAATACTGTACTGTCTGTTTATGCAATTACTTAAAGCATTCTGTTCCTCAGGGTGTTATCCTAAAATGTGTGAATACAGTGTTGAATACACAGTATTAAGACTGAATGGTCTAAATACATTTAATCGTTGTACAAAGAATAACCAAGCCAATCAACAAGAACACCACATTACAGGTTATCATCAAGAGAAACCAGACTGCTATAACCACCATCAAGTAAGACCAGCACATCTTTTACATTATTTGTACAAGGAAGGACACCACAGAGTTAAATAAAAAAGGAAAATTCCATATTAAAAAATCTACCTCTGTGTTTTAGAAACAAAATGACTTGAGTGCCTTTTTGCAATCAACTGAGATAATGACATAACAGTTTTCCATTAGTAAATTATTAGCCTCTTTCTTTTCAATTTATGCTCTATAAAGAGTTATGACAGGAGAGAGATGGCAAGATGGCGGAATAGGTAGTAAGGCCAAAACAATGACATAGAAAACTAAATGAAATAGATACAGATGATAGTCCTAAAACACTGAGCTTCAGATGAAGGGATAAATAAGTGGAATGAATGCTTACTAGGAGAGAAAGCTGTACAGACGCAGCCAAAAATGGAGACAGACTGGTCACCTGTGCCAGCTGACTACATGTGGCGTAGCCATCTTAAACTTTTGTGAGCAGCTTCAGAGACAAGACAGCAAGCATTTTGCTATTGCATAAATATACCAGTGACACAAAAAGACAAAAGTGTGATTTTTTTTCTTGCTCCCCATGCTATCCTGGTGACCACAGGCATAGTCAGCCCCTACCAGAAAACACCCCTAACAAAACTGGGGCTCTGCTGGAGACCAGAGCCGCATGGAAGTAAGCACCACAATGGTGATCCCCATCAAACTGAGTGGGGAGCTATCCGAACCAACCCCAGTGCCTGAATTCAGGTGAGCCCTACTCCAAACCTGCAGAGCGGGCCCTAGCAAGCACTGGACTATCCCTAATTAAGAGAAGCAGCTGAACAGACATACGGGATGAGGGTGGGGGTAAAGGAGACATCTTGAACTTTCATGACTGACTTTAAAGACAAGAGGTTGGTAGGTGGCACAGAGGCATACCACTTATTGGCAGAAAGAGAGGTGTAAAACCTTTTTTTTATACCCCCACATTACCATGGTGACCAGAAGCCTAGCCAGCCCCTACATGTGTACAGCCCCTACACTCCCCAGCAAAACTCCTGCTTTCCGGGAGGTCAGAACTGTATCAATGTAAATGAGAACCTAGCAGCACCAACCCCAGCATCTAGAATCAAGAGAATTATATTAGGCACCTACAAATAACTGACAAAAAGGTCAAGGAAAATTTCAGGAAAACACTACAGGAAGAAACAAACAAAATAAAGGATTGGATAAAATACAAAACCTGAAAATAGAAATCAAGGAAGATTAATCTTAAGATTTCAGAAATGGACAATACATTAAAAGGGCAGAGGAACAGATCTGAATCAATACAAGCCCAAATCAAAGTAAACTTCAAGTTTACTTTCAAAGGAAATTAAGCTTCTAAAAAGCCGGCCTTGTTGGAGTGGTCAACAGATACTCTGTTTCTCAACTTGTGGGAAAGTGGGGTGGTGGCATACACTTGCCAATCTGAGGAGGCCAGGGCTGACCGGCAGTGGGCGGTGACCAATAGAGAAGACCCTCCAGACTGCCCTCCCTGAGTAGGCAGTTGGTGGTTGAAGTGCCAGCCTCCTTCTTATCGCCATTTCATGTGGGTGACAGCAGCCAGCTGGGAATAGGCAGCAGTGAGTTTCCTGAGGAGGGTTATCTTGCCTGGCACTTCTCCCCTCCTATCTCCTCGTCCTCAGACTTGGTTGTTTCAAGAACAGTCTCCAACTAAACCGGGAGAGTCAGAGGAGGTGACGACAGCCGAAGGTGATGCCTAAGGTTCCTCCCTTGGCAGCCTTGACCAAGAAAAGCCCCGGCAGGACACTTTACCGAGGCTGGATCATGGCAGCAGCAGCAGGGATTGCTGGGAAATGGAGATGTACCAGCAGCTGAGGAGGAGCCCCAGCAGCCCCTGCAAGCCCTTATCAGGACATGGATATGAAAGATGGTCATTAAAAACTAGGAAAGACTGAGAAAATTTCACAGACCAGAGGAAACTAAGGAAGCATAATGACTAAATGCAATATGGTATCCTGGATTAAATCCTGGAACACAAAAGGGATTTTAGTGGAAACACTGATTAAAATCCAAAAGAGTTTGTGATTTAATTTGTTAGTTTTGATGATTGTACCATAATTCTGTTAACATTAGGGGAAGTTGAGTGAAGGACATATGGAAACTTTATACTGTCTTTGAACATTTCTGTAAATCTAGAATTATTTTTAAATACATTTTGTAGAAAGACAAAAAAGTAAACTTTAAGATGAATCTCTCTATACTAGTAATCAAGAATAACAATCAGAAAAAAGAATGAAAAAATCCAAAATAATCCTAAAATTTATTTATAACATCATGAAGAAGACTAATTTACTGGTGACTGGAATTACAGAACAGGAAAAGACAAAGAAAACCACACAAAAGAGAGAAGTGTTGGAAGAAAACTTTCCTAACATCAGGGAAGAAAAAAAGATAAGCATTAAAGAAACTAAATAAGCCCACAGACCTCTAGAGAAAATCACCAAAACATATCAAAATCTCCAAAATCAAACACAAGGAAAGAATCATAAGAGTAACTCAGCATAAACAAAGTTATCTACAAAATAGAACCAACAAGATTAAGCTCTGTTTTTACAGAAAACATACAAGCAAGAAAGCAATGGAAAGACATGCAAAACTCTGAAAGAAAAAAAGTTTCACACCATGAATCATATACCCAAAAAACTGTTCCTGAAATACGAAGGCGAAAGTGAACATTTCCAGCTAAACAGAAATAAAAGGAATTTGTAATAACCAAATCGACTTTACAGAAAAATAATAAAGGGAGTGGAGTATGCTGGACTAAGAACCCAAACAGAAGACAATTACTTGAGATTTAGCATACACAGCAACACCTTCCAGAACTCAATCCAAATATGGAAATATCCAAAATAAAACAAACCTATAATAAAGAAAAGTGAGCTCTAGTAGCGTAGTGGTTACGAATCGGGCTGCAAGCCACAAGGTCAGCAGTTCGAAACTACCAGCCGTTCCACGGGAGAAAGATGAGGCTTTCTACTCCCGTAAAGATTTACACCCTTGAAAACCCTGTACAGGGTTGCTATGGGTCGAAACCGACTCGATGGCACTTAACAACAACAACAACATAATAAAGAAAATATAGAACAAGATATATGACTTTTAATGAAAGCAACTAGAAAGCAAAAAGAGGGAAAAGCATGAAAATTTAGTCAACATTAAAACAATACCAATGAAGACATTGACAAAAAAACACACAAACCAAATGAATTCAACATGGAAAATTATGTTGAAAAAAGAAAACAACAGAACCACAAAGGCACATAAGAAAATGAATGCAATCAATTCATACCTATTGATAAATGCCCAGTGCACCAGTCAAGAGACACAGAGTAGTAGAATGAATAAGAAACACAGGATCCTTCAATACACTAACTAAAGAGACACATCTTACACACAAAAACAAAAATAGCTTAAAAATCAAAAGATATAACAAATGCATAAATCTAATGGCAATAAAATTGAGTAGGTGAGGCAATATTAATTTCTGATAAAATAGACTTTAAGGCAGAAACCAGCATAAAAGACAAGGAAGCACATTATTTCATGATTAAAGAGTCAATAGAACAACATGAGATAACCATAATAAATATGAATGCTCCCTATGAAAGAGCCTCAAAATATATAAATCAAATTCTCATAGAATTGATGTATGGAAACAGACAACTCTACAATAAGAGCAGGAGATTTTAATATACCACTTTCAATGAAGGACAGAACAATTAGGTACTCAGCAAAGACAAAGAAGAACCAAAGACACAATCAACCAAATAAAGGACACAGTCAACCAACTTGACCCTACAGACTTATGCAGAGTACTCAACAACATCACAAACACATTCCAATCCAGTGCATGCAGAACATTCTACAGAACAAACAATATGACAGGTAACAAAGAAAACCTCAATAAAGTTTAAAACACTGAAATACTAACTATTCAGATCATTGTTGTTGTTGTCAGGTGCCATTTACCGACTCATACGACACAGCAGAACGAAACAATGTCCGATCCTGGGCCAACCTCACTACCGCTGCCACACTTGACACCATCAATGATGCCACCTGGCTGATCCATCTCA